>NC_056738.1:235015286-235060484 GCF_019279795.1 Protopterus annectens
TTGTGTGTGTGTGTGTGTCCCTGGTGGGTGTGTGTGTGTGTGTGTGTCCCTGGTGTGTGGGTGTGTGTGTGTGTGTCCCTGGTGTGTGTGTGTGTGTTCCCTGGTGTGTGTGTGTGTGTCCCTGGTGTGTGTGTGTGTGTCCCTGGTGTGTGTGTGTGTGTGTGTGTGTGTGTGTGTGTGTGTCCCTGGTGTGTGTGTGTGTGTGTGTGTGTGTGTGTGTGTGTGTGTGTGTGTGTGTGTGTGTGTGTGTGTGTGTGTGTGTGTGTGTGTGTGTGTGTGTGTGTGTGTGTGTGTGTGTGTCCCTGGTGTGTGGGTGTGTGTGTGTGTGTGTCCCTGGTGTGTGTGTGTGTGTGTGTGTGTGTGTCCCTGTGTGTGTGTGTGTGTGTGTGTGTGTGTGTGTGTGTGTGTGTCTGTCCCTGGTGTGTGTGTGTGTGTGTCTGTCCCTGGTGTGTGTGTGTGTGTCTGTCCCTGGTGTGTGTGTCCCTGGTGTGTGTGTGTGTGTGTCTGTCCCAGTGTGTGTGTGTAAATGTGTGTCCCTATTGTGTGTGTGTGTGTGTGTGTGTGTCCCTGGTGTGTGTCCCTGGTGTGTGTGCGTGTCCCTGTTGTGTGTGTCTGTGTGTGTGTGTGTGTGTGTGTCAGGCGTGTGTCAGGCGTGTGTGTGTGTGTGTCCCTGGTGTGTGTGTGTGTGTGTGTGTGTGTCTCTAGTGCGTGAGTGTCCCTGGTGTGTGTGTGTCTGTCTGTCCCTGGTGTGTGTGTGTGTGTGTCTGTCTGTCTGTCCCTGGTGTGTGTGTGTCTGTCCCTGGTGTCTGTCCCTGGTGTGTGTGTGTGTGTGGGTGTCCCTGGTGTGTGTGGGTGTGTGGGTGTGTCCCTGATGTGTGTTGGTGTGTGTCCCTGGTGTGTGTGTGTGTGTGTGTGTGTGTGTGTGTGTGTGTGTGTCCCTGGTGTGTGTGTGTCACTAGGGAGTTGTATGTGTGTGCCTCCCTGGTGTGTCTGTGTGTGTGTCTCTCCCTGGTGTGTGTGAGTGTCAGTGGGGTCGGGGTGTGTGTCATTGGGGTGTGTCAAAAATATAAAATGCATTTACTTAAGCTCTGCTTCCAATCAGATGTGTCTCAATTGTAATTGTCTGACCATGAACTGTGAGTCCCGATTTGGGAACATTACTAAACCACTGTACAAAACACCTTGTCTTGTGTCGGACCATGAGAACTGTGACTCCCTATTTGGGAACATTACTAAAACACTGTGCTAAATGCATTGTCTTGTATTTTCTAATGTTCTGTAACTTGTGCAATCCTTGTAATGTAATATAACTGAGTAATCTATGTTATTTCTTCTGTTGGAAATTTTCTCCCTGGCCCTCTGCTGACAAAGGACATGAATCCAGTGCGACTATCCCAGTAAACAAGTGTAACATAATTAAAAGTTTTTGGCCTCATGCAGTTTTGCCATCCTTTGTCTGGATGAGCTGACATATATCTATGGAGTCATTTACTGTCAAGTTGATTCAAAACTGCTTATGTATTATGGATGCATTGTGATATTTCAGTTACCATTGTTGATTTGTACATTACTATAGTACCATGCAAAGTGTTATTTGTAATTGCAAAAAATGTGAACAGTGAAATGCCTCATTGTATTTCATAGTTTCATAGTAGTGTACTAGGCTATCTGCCCTGGGGCATTTACAAGCCTAGCCAACAATGATGTGGCTTACGCCACCCTGTATTATATAGTTGCACCTCTCTAGTAGTGACACATGTGGGACCCCATTATTTAGTAAACTATACCTCTGTCTAGTAGTGACACTGAGGTGACTCCCGGGGTAAACTTACGATCTCCCATCCATGCATCGAGATTTTTCTTGAACAGTGCCAATGAAGGGCTCTGTCTCACATGAACTGGGATTTTGTTCCAGAGTACGGGTAACCTCTGTGTTATGAATCTATCCCTCCAGCATGTTTTATTCATATTTGTGCAGAGGTTGAAATCTTTAGCTCGTGTGGTTCTGGTGGATCTGGATGTTTTGAGATGGAGCATGTCCATCAGTTTTTGGTTGGACATGGCCCTATATGTTAGGCACAAATCACCTCTGAGCAGGCGGTATGCTACTGAATAGAGCTGGAGTTTCTTTAATCTAGCTGGATAAGGCACATGTTTGAGACCCATGATCCTCTTGGTGAGGTACTTCTGGGGTCTTTCCAGTTGTTGCATGTGCCGGGTGAGATACATCCCAAATGGAGCATTATATTCAATCATGGGCCTGACAAGGGAGGAATATAGAGGTACAATGACATCCTTTGATCTGGATGAGAATCCCTTCATGATGAGATGGGCAAGGTAGAATGTCTTTCTGACCACTTTGGCAACATGGTTGTCAAAGGAGAGGTCACTATCGACTTGAGTCCCCAGGTCTCTGATTACTTCTTCCGTACTCAGTGGGTTATTGTCTATGTGATAATTTGTGGGTACTTTGTTTTTCCCAAAGGGGATGACTATACATTTTTGGCGTTAAGTTTGAGGCCATGATTCCGGCATCAGTTGTCCGTTTCAGTGAGACCTTTCTGTAGGATGTGTGTGTCAGCAGGTGAATCAACTATGGCACCCAGTTTGCAGTCATCTGCAAACTTTGTCAGCCATAATCCTTCCATATTTGCTTTCACATCCGAGAAGTAAATGCCGAATAAGAGTGGTCCCAAGACTGAGCCCTGTGGGACACCACTCGTGACTGGTTTTGAGTCTGGCATGGCTCCAGCAATTTTGACCTTATGGGTTCTGTTTTTTAGCCAGTTTGCTACCCATCTTGTGACATATGGATTTACATTTAGGCTGCTGAGCTTGTCTATGATGCCAGAGTGTGGCATCGTGTCAAAGGCTTTAGCCAAGTCCAAGTAGGCAGTGTGGACAGCCTTGCCCTCGTCGATGGCACTAGTGACTGTCTCGAAGAAGTCAACCAGGTTTAAGAGGCAGGATCTGCCTTTTACAAAACTGAACTGGGTGGGATCAAGGGTCTGCAGATCTCCAATATCGCCATTTATGAGTTCCATGATGATTCTTTCCATAGCCTTGCAGACCAGGCTGGTCAGACTTATGGGGCGGTAGTTACCAGGGTCAGTAGAATTTTCCCCTTTGTGGAGTGGGACCACTGTTGCTGTGCGCCAGTGTTCAGGTACATATCCTGTAGTGAGGCTAAGATTGAATAGCATTTTTAGGTGCGGGTTTAGTTCATCTTGAAGTTCACGTAACACGCAACCGGGATACCATCGGGTCCCATAGATGCTGTGTTTTTGCTTTGTTGAGTGCTGATTTCACCTGTATGTCTGAGATGACAGGTAGGTTACATTCAGCAGGGATAATTACTACATCTTTAGGGGTGAGGGAGGGAGAAATTTGCACTGAACCTATCAGCCAGAATATTGGCAATGTCGGTAGGGTCAGTGAATTTTTGTCGTTGTGTACCAACTCAGAGCATATCTGAGAATTTCCTCCCAAGGTTCTGACATAATTGAAGAAGGCCTTGTGATTGTCTTTGGTATCCTTGGCAATCTTTCTCTCAAAGTTGGCTTTAGATGTTTTTATGAGAGAATGTAGTTTTACTTGTGTTGATCAGGGAAGCCTTTCCCTTGTGGGATTTGGCTTTGTCCTGCAGTAGCTTCCTTCTTTGTTGTACAGTTTGTTTATAGCGGGTCCACCAAACCGGCATTTTCCTTGGTGGAGAGGGTCTTGGTTTTAGTTGGGATTGCTTGATCCATGCATTCTTGGAGATGTCCGTAGAAGGCTGTTGTGTAGGATTCAGCATTTTGGGATGTGGTTTCCATTAACCCAGTAGGCTTAAAGGATATCATTTCTGACTTAAGGAGTGTAAAGTCAGCTTTTGAAAAATTTTTCACTGTAGTCTTTTGTTCTGGGGTGGGGTGGGATATGTACATCCAACATGATCAGTTTATGGTCAGATCTTACTAGTGAGGGGTTTATATCCGTGCGGAGCATTTGGACCCCATGTTTGTGATAATCAGGTCAAGTGTATTATCTCTCCTCGTAGGAGAAGTGACCAGTTGCTCCATAGCATTTGAGTTAATGAATTCCAGGAATCTTTGGGCTAGGGTGTTAGGGCTAGAATAGTGGGCCCAGTCTATGTTGGGTAGTTGAAGTCACCCAATATGATGGTGTTTGGTGTGACATTCATATCCTCCAGTGTTTTCAGGAATGCTTGATGGGATTCCTGGGATTGGGAGGGTGTTCTATAACATGCGACCAGTTGTATGGCAGTTTTGCCTATGGTGAGTAAAACTTGTATGGTTTCTGATGCTTCATGGTAGCCACCAATCGAGAGGTGTAGGTGTCCTTTATGAAAATGGACACCCTCCTTTGTGGTTCGGCCTGGAACTTGAGGCCGAAAAGCATGATATGAGGTATAGCCTGGTAGCGCTGGAGTGCTCTCAGGAGCCTTGAACCAGGTTTCAGTTACTGCACAGACATCGATGTTCTCCATACTGAGAAGTGCTTCGAGTGCCTGCATCTTGAGATGTAGACTTCTGGCGTTGAGCAGCATTACCCTTAATTTTTTTCCATTTTTGTTTTTTACGGAGGTTGACTTGTCTTTTGAGCATTGCCTAAAAAAGGCACTATGGGGGTGGCAAGAGCCTTGGCCAGTATCCGGAAGCCCAGTGGTGACAGGTGCAAGCCATCCCTTGCAACGCGGCTTGTCCAGCATGTCATCCCAGGCTGACAGACATTGGATCCCCCTAGAATGACACCAGTGATTAAGCCAATTGTTAAAACTGATCATTTTGTCTTTGTACTGAGGCATCATTCTTGGTGAAGGCAGGATGCTGCTCAGGGTCAGGGTCATACCAGTCTGGGCTACATAATCGGAGAGCTCCTCAATGTCTCTTTTCATGTAGTCCAGGGAGGTACGTTTCAGGTCATTCACACCAGCATGGACAATGACTGCATCATACTTGTACTTGCTTTGGAGTGACCTGAGTGCGTGTGTAATGTGGCAGATCCTAGCTCCCGATAGGCAGCTCACCGTTACCCTCTCCTTATTCAGCCTGGTAAGTGGAACGTCGGTGTGTCTGACTATAGACTCACCTATTACTAATGTCTCTGGCATAGTGTTTTGCCTTAGGGGCTGTGATTGTGTGACACACCTGTTGTTTGAGGTATGTGTTGTAGGTGTTACGTTTTGTGGGGTGTATTTCTGGGTGTCTGCTTTGGAGGCCTCTGTTGTTTTGGTAAGTTTTTTATAAGAGCCTCCGAGTATGTCTTTGTGTTCTTATGTGTTTGGTTTGTAGTGGTGGTGGTTTTATGTATGACCAGTTTTGCTTCGGGTGTGGGTACCTTCTCCTCCTGTCTGGTCTTGCCAGTCCTGAGTTGAGAGAGTTCAGCCTCCAGTCTGGCTATATAGTTGCATCTCTCACAAGTATTTGTGTTAGTAGGAAGGAGGAGAGGGTTGTCTGTGTACATGAGACAATTGTAACATTGTCTTAAGATTCCCAGGTTAACCAGCTGAACAAGAGAGGATGCTAGTGGTCTACCACTCAACATACTAGAATATTATAAGGAGTGCTGTGCCTTTAAGGGAAGTGGGTATTCACAGGGGGTAGTGGATGGCTGTAGTGCTTACTTTAGTATAAGAGTGCTTACTTTATTATAAGAGTGCTTGCTAAGACTAGAAGTCCCGAAAACAAGTGCTAATATATACAGCTAAATAGACTGAGTAGAGCTTTCTAAGTGAAAAATTGAAGAGCAGACTTGGTGGAGCCAGAAATAGTTTAAACCTGTATAACCCCAACCACGCAAAAACACCCTGAGGCAGATTTTTATACAGGGAACTTGAAAAGAGCTAGAAATGGTCCAAAGCAACCAATAATTTACAGCTCAAGTGCTGAGGTCACTTCCCTCAGGGACAGATAGGCTGCTCAAGGCTCCCCACTCCCACTGGTGAGCTCAGAAACTTCCTTCTATCCAAGTAAGGCAATGCCCAACACAGGAACTACACACAGCCCAGAATACAGCAAAGCCTGTATACTGGTCCAAACTAGTCGAGCAAAGGCGGGAAAACAAGGACTATTTTTTTTTGTTTTTTGTTTTTTCAGGAAAGCACACAGAAATGCAATTAAGCAAACAGTAAAATCGATTTACACAGGCTAGCACACTTTAGTGGGCAGCCTCAGCAGTTAAATTAACAAAAAAACAGTATTAATCGACCAGAGTCGACCAAAATGCTACTTTTAAGTGCAGATACTTCAGAAATCAGCAGATAGACACAAAAACAGTTATAGCTAGTTAAATGAAAGCCAGGGAGGACAATGCAGATAAAAAGCCAAAAAATACTTAAATCTGGAAAGTGGTCGCTTCTTTCAGTTCTCTGTTGCCAGGACCCTCTGCAGGACCACGTGGAGCTCTGCTTGGGTATATAGCCAGAAAAACGCCCTGAGGTGGATTTTTATACAGGAACTTGAAAAGAGCTAGAAATGGTCCAAAGCAACCAATAATTTTCAGCTCAAGTGCTGAGGTCACTTCCCCAGGGACAGATAGGCTGCTCAAGGCTCCCCACTCCCACTGGTGAGCTCAGAAACTTCCTTCTATCCAAGTAAGGCAATGGCCAACACAGGAACTACACACAGCCCAGAATACAGCAAAGCCTGTATACTGGTCCAAACTAGTCGAGCAAAGGCGGAAAACAAGGAGTATTTTTTGTTTTTGTTTTTCAGGAAAGCACACAGAAATGCAATTAAGCAAACAGTAAAATCGATTTACACAGGCTAGCACACTTTAGTGGGCAGCCTCAGCAGTTAAATTAACAAAAAAACAGTATTAATCGACCAGAGTCGACCAAAATGCTACTTTTAAGTGCAGATACTTCAGAAATCAGCAGATAGACACAAAAACAGTTATAGCTAGTTAAATGAAAGTCAGAGAGGACAATGCAAATAAAAAAAGCCAAAAAATACTTAAATCTGGAAAGTGGTCGCTTCTTTCAGTTCTCTGTTGCCAGGACCCCTCTGCAGGACCACGTGGAGCTCTGCTTGGGTATTATTCCTGTGTTATGAAGTTGGTGGACATTGTTAAAAGCAGCGACATGGAAATGCTTGTTTTGGGCATGGCTTAGAGTAGGAATTTCATGTTTGCCCCTTCCTTACACTGGGGCCTTAGCATGTGACGGTCACAACTGAAGGACATTAGCTTTGACATAA
This sequence comes from Protopterus annectens, assembly GCF_019279795.1. Taxonomy (NCBI): domain Eukaryota; kingdom Metazoa; phylum Chordata; order Ceratodontiformes; family Protopteridae; genus Protopterus; species Protopterus annectens. The sequence goes on from NC_056738.1 coordinate 235,022,486, forward strand.
GTGGAACAATGGGTTGCAGTTAATATGGACAATAAGTGCTGAAAGAGCAGACTAGCAGTTAGTGAAACATATGTGACTATGTCCCTATACGCACTACTTTTTCATGACTTGTTAACAGTTGTATTGGTATAGACCTGGTGGTTGTGTTGTACTGAGGTCATTAGTTGGAGAAACTATGCTAAACTGTTGGTGAGAAGTAATATCACATTAACTATGGTGGACCATGTGTGTATTGATAAATGGTGTGTGGAGACTGAGTGCTGGCCAGTTCACAATCCTGGTATTGAACAACTGGTCAAACTGCCATGACTGGCAAGACATGTCATACAATTTAACAACTCTGTGGGAATGTGTTTAGGACCGCAGTGTGCAACATTGACAACAGCACATGCTTTCAAATTGGGATGCATATCGGAGCGCTTAGAATATAGAGCAGGTCATTCATATACAATGGGGTAAGTATACAGGCATTAGGAAAGTCAGGTGGTTGATCTTAAAATTTGCATGTATCAATCACTAGAGAATGTAAATGTGTATTGAAAGTGTGATTGCTGTGTGGCAGCATTACAAACTGTTCAAGTGAATGATGCAGCAGTGTAGTGGCGCTTGTTTGGCAGCTGCAGTTTTATGGACTGGTCTTTGAGGACAGAAGTGAGGTATACATAATGCATAAATGGCAAGAGGAGGCATGTTTGGGTTAGCATGCATAGCTGCAGGAGTATTATGATAGTGGTGAGATGAGTGGATCTGGCTGCAGCTGCAAGTAATGTTGTGGTGTGAGTGGACCTCTGAGGCTGGCTACCATGAAGTGGTGCAGTGTAGTGGCGCTTGTTTGGCAGCTGCAGTTTTATGGACTGGTCTTTGAGGATAGAAGTGAGATGTACATAATGCACAAATGGCAAGAGGAGGCATGTTTAGGGTAGCATGCGTAGCTGCAGGAGTGTTATGAAAGTGGTGAGATCAGTGGATTTGGCTGCAGCTGCAAGTAATGTTGTGGTGTGAGTGGACCTCTGTGAGGCTGGCTACCGTGAAGTGGTACAGAGGCTTGTCACGATAGTGCAATATGCAGTAGTTGCTGCATATGCACATTGTAACCAAAAGCCAGCTTGTGAATACATCATGTAAGTACTGCCTTTTGACTGCTGCTATATAGTTAGGTGTATGCATTCATCTTCTCCTGTATTGACAGGTATTGGACAATAACAGGCAAGTTGGGATGTCACGTGGCGCTATGTGATGTGGATAATGCTAGCTCAAGAATGGATGAACATGAGAAATGAGTGGTGGCTGCTGTATTTTACAGGGTGTGAAGAGATTGGATTGCTGTCCCAAAAATACTAAGGTAAGAAACTTTAAGTCAATAAACAGTTTGATACTGCCTGATATAGGAATTGAACATTGCGATGGATAATTCAGATCTGCCTTATGCAAGATATGCAAGGCAGCAGTTAAGGGACTAGAGTACAAGGTCAGACCATTGAGATGGCACCATTTTGAGCTTTTACCCAGGGACGCCACTGGAAACGTTCATAGTGTGCCCATTCAAACTAACAGGTAAACAACCAGATAACAAAATTATTTACTGCAACTTGCTAAGAAAGAGCAAACCTACAGGTAGCCAGTTAAGTGAATGAAACCAAAAAGACAGAGAATCATGGAAATTATTTTATACAGGGAAAAAATCGTAATTACATCTGATAACAGGTCATGTCACATTTCAATATGTTCATTTTATTCAGTAGTAGTGTAGTAACACCGATGTTTGGAAACACAGAAATTTGGTATGTATACTTGTACATTCTGCGCGGCAAATGATGCTTAGGTGGTGTATCGCTTGCATACTTCTCTTGTATTTGCACCAGATACCGCTAGTGTGCAGTGCGGGAATAAAATGATTAAAACATTACCCTCGTATCAGAGGTGGCAGTGCAACATATTCATAGTGGCTTAACCTGAGAGTAGCTTTAAGCAAGCACCATGTGAAACCTGAACAAGCACCTAGAATTATTCAGTGTAGCTTCCACACCTTAAGTCTGAAAATGAATTCACATACTCACATGAACAGGAGTAGCTGCATATTGATGGCTAAAGGTGTATGGGCATGTCGGGTGGTTACTACACTGCAAAATTGGTATGTAATGGTGGGGATATTTGGAATGCATGAGCAAACACACAAGTATATTAAATCCATAGCACCAATTGAACTGGAGTCTGGCAAATATTTAGTAAGGGATTTAGTCCATGCACCAATATTTCAACAGTGATTCTTTGCAGTGGCATCCATTATCTGATTCAAGGTTAATTAACATTGATGTCCTTTATATATATAAAAAAAATGTACTTTGTTATAAGTGACTACTGGACACAAGATAACGGAAGGGGAAAATATAGCACTGTTTGTATGTACAAAGACTAATCCAGGGACACTGCAAAAGGTTTTTTTGCAAACCAACCAGTGGAGTAAAAAAAATATGTAGGCAAACACTGAATACCAACACACTTTGCACATGTAAATCATTTTTAGCAAGGTGGAAGCATGAAGTGATACCTTAAACACTTACACTAATAAAGATCTAAACTGGTTTAATATTTTAAAAGTTTTATTTAGCTCCCTGGTGCAAGACCTTACAGGAGTTGCTACATAAACTGTATGCTAATGCAGTCAAGTAAGGCCATGGCTACAGTGCAGCAAAAAAAATGTCCTCTGTAACAAAGGAAATGCTAGAGCAAAGATTGAATTACATGAGTCAAGCACCCTGCTGAGATCTGCCAGTCAATGAAATTACCAAGTCAAATTACCCTCAGGACTTTGACAGCTAGGGAAGCTAAGTGTTATGGGGGAGGGGATAAGTAAAATGACTGGAATTCGTTGTCTCACAAATTAGTGCCACTTAAACTAAATTGGGAAAAAAGGTAGCAGTAAACAGCACTTTGTGTGTGTTCTGTGACATTTGCACTGTTTCTGTTTTAAGTAGTCATTCAGCAGCAGGGGAATGTTACTTTAACTGTTCTATTTTACTCAGAACTTTGTACGCATGCAACATCTATGAAATGACAGGAGCTTTAGGCAAACGGAGGCCTGCATGATGTAACATTTGTGAGCCAAACAATGATTTGTGGGATACTGAGTGGCAATCTATCCAACCTGATAATTAACCTGATTTAACCTGATTTATCCAAACCACGTCAATATGCTGGCCTCCAGGTGGTCAGAGTCTGTAATTACATATAAAAATATTTAAAATCCTGTAAATAATCCCAGAGTGCTGTTAAAGTGTAGGAAACATCATGTCATGATGCTTTAAACATGTTTTTTGAGTCTGTGGGTGCGGTACTCCTTTAAACAGTGTGACTAAAATGGCATCTTATATCAAGACAATTTTAATGTCTTGGTTGTTAATTTGCAACACTTTCAACTTGCTTAATGCCTAATGTTTGCTCCAGGGATGGTGACCTTTTTAACCTCCATTTTGCTTTAAAAGGGTGGTTTTAAAGTAAGGTATCTTTACATCATGGTCTGTTGCTCAAGGAGCAGTGTTCTCTGCCAGGTCTTAAAGGTTTGCAGAGATTTTAAGACCTTTTAAGATTTTTCTAAAATTAAAGTATAAACATTTGAAACACTGAATGTTCCTCTAATGGAAAACTACTGGTATGTTCTCATTGGCTAAATTCTCCACTTCTCTTACCAAAAAAGATTACAGCTGAGGTTTTTATCTTGTTGTGTCTTTCAGCTTTTCCCAGTTAGGGGTCGCCACAGCAGAACTCCGGTCCGCTAATGATTGGGAGTAGATTTTTACATGCCGAGTTGCCAGCTCTGATGCACAACCTTCAACGAAGGTACGCCCATTCACGCATGTCTCCACCCAGAAGATGCTCTAGCTGAGAATCGAACAGGATAACATCTTACTGTGAGGCGACAATGCTACCGCAGCACCACCACCGCAGTTTAGCTTGGTTAAATGCTGAAAAACCTGGTCCACTGACAGTAATGTGATTAGCAGAACAAATAAAGCAATCAACATAACCTTTCCTATAGAAAGCATATAATGCCACCCATTTAGATGGGAAAGGATGACATTCTGACAGCAAATAATTTTTTTACTACGTAAATCTCTGTATATTGATCTAACAAAAGATAATGGCTTATATGATTATTGCAATCTCCTTCCATCCACTCTTCTTTATAGTTAATTAGCAGATTAATGACAGACAGGTTACACAATGTCACAGACAAGTGTCTGGAATCTTTTTTGGTTTTCTTTCATCTTTTTTAATTGTTGTTAACTGCGATGGATTTTCTTTTATTGAAGCTGATAGTTTAGTTATTTACAGGTCATCAGCATCAGTCTATGAACATGATCTCCATAGTAATGCAAACAGCCTTCTGTCATGGTTGCAGGAAGCAAATCTGGTACTTGCTGAAAAAGACCAAAACCATGGTCTTTGAAATAAAATAAAACAAATGCATTTATATACTGTCTGAATATTGACAGTTCAGCTAATAAAATAAGTGAAATGGTCTCCTCCTTAAATATCTAAGTTTATATCAAGATTTGTTACTCATTACGGAAGTTCATTGTCAGCAGCTCAGAGAAAAAAATAATTTTTTTGTAGTGGAAAATCTCTTTGTTCTTTACCAACGCTCTTTATTTGACAGGAGTGTTTGTGGGAAATGACTATTCACTCTACACCAGGCAGAAGAGAAGCACATTTATCCCAGCAATCAGGGATGTTGAAAGGCAGGTGTGAGATTCAAGCTGCTATAACCATCTGTCCTCAGAGTTTTTTTTTCCTGGAGGATCAAAGACATTTTTGATGCAGAAAAGGCTAAGGAGGAAAAAAAGGTTTATCCAACAAAATGTGAGCCAGCAAGCAAAAAGGGGATTCAGCTTCTCATTCTTCGGACAATAAAAATCATAGAGAGTCTTTGCCATTGAAACATTTTCCAATATTCTAAAGGAAAATACTTGAAAGACAGAAATGAGCACATAAATTGTCTAAAAGAAACAGGAGTACCTTGGACTTGAACCAGAGTCTAGTGCTGGGAGATGGAAAGGATCAGGAAGAAGACCAGCAGCACTGAAATTAGTGAATAAATGTGAGACTATAAAGCATCAAGCACATTTGTAAAATATAGTTTTGCAAATAAAAGTGGCACAGACTGGATTTTTGTTGTCTTGGTTAAACTTGTGGGCGGACTGTAAAGTATATGTGCCCCATGTCTTTAATGTTTAGGAGGACCGGAAAAAAAAGTGACTGTTAAGTAAAACAATTTTTGATCTTATTAGTATTTGTATAAAACATTTTATAATATTAAACTGCATGTTGCATTGTAAAGCAACATTTTTTAGTGTGCAGTCAGGTTTATTTTTTGTGTGTGTGTGTGTGTGTGGGGGGGGGTATTTCCAGTGACTGATGTATATGTTACATATTTATTTTATTTATTTATTTAGTTAGTTATTTATTGACATTTGTTAACCGTTTGGTCTTGCTGGGCTTGTTGCCTGTTTTCAGTGGAGACCCGAGGAGAAAAGCTCCAAGAAAAACAAAGATTATACATACAGAGAAATGATAACATATGCATTAACATGTGAACAAGAATTGAATAAAAGTTTCAAAAAAGACATTTTGAAGACAGCAAAACTGGTAACATATACATTAACATGTGATCAAAAAGTGAAATTATACAATAGCATTCAAAAGACAAAAATAAAAAGAAATAATTTTAAACACTTGTAGTTATGTCTGTCCTGTTATCAGGGTTATGATTTATTTACATATTTACAAAAAGTGTTAGTTCCAATCAGATTTAAGTATTAAGTAGAAATAAGTATCCTCAAGTAGGGGGAAAGTTAGTAGACAAGGGGGTACTGAGAGGTGTACCCAAGGAGAGGGGGTTAGGTTGGATCCTGACAGGGACAGAATTTGGAGTTAAGTAGATGAAGCTTTAGTTTTTCTTTAAGGTGGGATGGGTGAATGGAGGAGCACATGTCTCTAGGAAGTTTGTTCCAAGTTTAGGTGATGGAGTATTTATAAGAGTTTGTCTATTGCTGTTTTAGGTTGGTAGGTAGATCTGCAGTAGTAGCTGATTTGACATATGAAGAGTACGAGGAGGTGTGTAGACAGAGATGAAGGAAGAGAGCACATGACAAGATGAAGGTTTATAGACAATGAAGTGTAACATTTGAAGTTGTGATAGCAACAGTTGGTGGGAGAACTCAAGCCAGTGGAGGAATGTAAGGGGCAAGCAGTGATGAGTATTGCATGGAGAGTTTGTGATGAATCTAGCTATCTTATGATGTTTGTTGGAGTTTGTTTAAGGTTACAGTTTGAATGTCGGTGAACACAGGGGCAGCATAAAGAAGGGAGGGGAGGAGGAGAGCTTGAGTGAGGGAGAGTCTAACGTTTGGAGTTAGACATTTTTTGTTATGATAAAGTAAGCCTAGTTTTTGATTAGTCTTTTTTATACATTGGAGAAGGTGCATATTAAATTTGAGTTCATCACTGATAATGACTCCTAGCAATTTAGTGTGAGTATCAGGTTTAATGATTGTGTTATTTGCAGAAGTGATAGAAAAGGAGGATTTGTGGTGAGTCAGAGAACGGGGAAGAAATAGGAGGAGTTTGGTCTTTTTTGGGTTCAGGATGAGTAAGTTACTGGTTAGCCACTGCCCGGTAGATGAAAAGGTGTGTTGAGTGAGTGTATGGCATTCAGAGATGTTGTCAGAGATAGAGATGAGAGTTGAATCATCGGCATATTGTATGAGGGATGTATTGTTTGCATGTATTGTATTGTATTGTTTGCATGATGTGTGGTGATCATTAGTGAAGGTACTGAACAGGAGGGGTCGAAGATGGAGCCTTGGGGTACTCCTGTAGGGACAGGTAGGAATGGAGAAGAGGAAGAGAGACCTTTAATGGACTGTTGCCTGCAGGATAAGTAACTGATCAACTAAAGAGGAAGATAGATTGAGACAGGCAAGTTTAGATAACAGTAGTGGATGGGAGGCGGTATCAAATGCTTTTGAAAGGTCTAAGAAGAGACAGGATATGACTTTGTTGTTATCTAGGGCCTCAGCTATGGTATGGGTAAAGGACAGGATGGCTGTAGTTGAACTATGTTTGGGACAAAAACCATGTTGGGTGGGTCTGAGAAGATTGCTTTGAAGGAGGTGTTTTAGTAGTTGGGAGTGGATGCATTTTTCGAGAATTTTATATAGGGGGGATAGGATAGCTATGAAACAGTAGTTAGTTGGGTCAGTAGAGTTACCATCTTTGTGTAGGGCTATAGTGAAAAAGGATTTCCAAACGGTGAGTACAGTGGATTCCTGAATGGACCTATTGATTAGTATAGACACTGGGTATGCAATTGAGTCGCCAGTCCATTTGAGGAAGGAAGGAAGTAAATTATCAGTGGAAGGGGAGCAAGGTTTTAGCTTAAGAAGTAGAGATTGGATATAAGAAGTGGGAACAGGATGAAATGTGAAGGGGTTATTGTTAGATGGGTGGGGGGGGCAGATTGGGTTGTAGTGTTACCATTGGATGGTAAGTAGCACTTGAATGGTGTCAATAAAGTGTTTATTCAGTAGGGTAATGGATTCTAGAGGGGGTGTATTTGGGTAGGGGGAGGGGTTAGAGGGGCAGCCAGGAGAGAGAATTTTATTTAAAGTCAACCAGAATTTACATGGGTTGGTTTTACTATTCAGTTGAACTGTGTTAAAGAAGGACTTTTTTATCAGCATTGAACTGTTTTTTGTAAGATTTCTGAGATGTCTATAGTTCTGAAGGAGGGGTAATTCTTTAGTTTTGATACAGGCTTTCCAGACTTTATTTCATTGGAGCATAAGGGACTTAGTGTCTTTGAAAAGCCAAGGAGCATAGTTGGATTTTATTCTTAACTTTCTAGAGGGAGCAAGGGAGTTCAGGGTATTGAGGAAGATGGTATTGAAACTGTTTACTGCTTCATCTAGATGGATTTGTTTAAGGAGTGACTAGTCAGTGAAAGATAGACTAGAGTTGAATTGGGTAACATTGAATTTAGAGTGTTTTTGACAATCTCCATAAAGATTAGGTTTGGGTTGTTGGCAGGTGACTCTAAGGAAAGAGGTGGGTAGGTGGTCACTAAGTTGTTCTGGTAGAGTAGTGGGGTTCTGACAGAGATTATGGGAGATGGTGAGAATCCAGTCAAGTATAGAGCTAAACCAAAAGATGGAAGCAAGTCAAACGACAACCAAAACCAAAATTAGGACTTGCAAGGAGTGTCCAAATAGAGGTCGGAAACCAGGATTCCTTCTTAAAAGGTTCTTTTATTGAAAATCACAAAACACCAATAACGCCAAACCAATCTGTACGTTTTCGACAAAGGCAAGTCTTCATCAGAAAGTGATCTTAAACAACAAACAGAACATTTAAATAGCCATTCAATTTCATAATTCAATTAATTGATCCAACAAAGTCTAACCAATAAAAATCTCTGGTACTAAAATGTCTATTCAAACTTCTTTAACAGTACTATTTACGTAAAAGTTTATAAGTACACTGAATGAAATTTTTCAAATACACAACATAATTGTTCAAAATACATATAAATTAGTTAAAAATTGTATCTTCCCTTTATATATATAAAATTACTATAGCAGTTGCTTAAAAATTATTTAAAATTGTTTAAAAAATCTAGCCCTAATTCCATATTTCCATAGCCACCTTGTGGCTAAAACCTAAAATCACAATTTAGCAGCCCTTAATTTAAGAACTGAGGAAATGGAAATCATGTCATTCAAACCAGGTAACTTGGTGGAATCCAAAATAATCTGCCAGTACAACTCTATATTTGAGTTTGGCTTCCCACATGCCACCTCTTATTTCCTTTGGAATAATTCCTAAGACAAAGAAAAGAAATGTAGCCTGGGAACAAATCAAAGTATGTCTAAAAAGGGCATTTTTGCTATTTTGTTTCTTTATTTCATACAAATGCTCATATATACGTTTTTTTAACTTTCTCTCGTTTTTTTCCAACGTAGTAAGAACTGCACAGTTTGCATATAGCAATGTAAACCACACCATAAGTATTACAGTTGGAGAAACTGTCACTAGTAATCTCCTTGTCTCTTGCTGTAATGTAAATGCTGGTTTTATTAGCTATATAGGGGCACTGTGAGCAGGATCCACATTTAAAAGTACCCGCTCTTTTTAAAGATGCACTAGCCTTATTCTGTATACCAAACTCAAATAATTGTTTAAAATTTAAGTCTTTCCGATAAGTAAACTTCAAAGATTTATTTTTGAATACATTTAAATCGGAAATTTCCACAAACCTGTTCCATTCATTAAAAATAACTTCCTTAATTGCAGCTGCATCCCCTGAATAATCTAAAATAAATGCATCGTCCCACTTCTTAACCTCATTCATGTGGGTATTTGTATCTCCTGCAGCTTGAATGGTTTGTCCTAAAATAGAGGCAAATCTATCTTTTCTTCCCTGGGCCACTAAATCAAACATCTCCTGTAGTAACATATCGGGGTAACCACGTCTGTTAAACATTTCTAAAACTTTACCACTTTCGATGATGAAGTCATGGTCATCTGAAGTCATTCTACTAACTCTTACTAACTGTCCCTTAACCAGATTCTTCTTCTGGAAAAAGGGGTGGCTACTCTTGAAATGTAGGTAAGAGTTGGAGAATGTTTCCTTACGGTAAATATAAGAAGAAAAGCCATCAGCTTTTTTGGAAATGAAAACATCCAAATAAATGAGGGTTTCTGAATTATAACTATAAGTGAAATCTAAAAAGGTGGTGGAACTTTTTAAATAATCTAAAAATTCAATAAATCTTTGATATGTATCTGTCCAAAATATGACTATATCGTCCAGGAACCTTTTATATAAAGACCAGCACCCAACAAAAGGACTGTTTAATACGTATAATTATTCCCATCTAGACAAAATTATGTTCGCGTATGTGGGTGCACATTTAGCCCCCATTGCAACTCCCCTCTTTTGCTTAAAAAATTATCCTTGGAAAAACATATAATTGTTGGTGAGAATTGTGTCCATGAACGTTAAACAGTTCCTAAAGTCGTCCCCTGAAAACGATTTGTTATCCCTCATACTATCCTCTAGCCACTGAAGCCCAACATCATGAGGAATGGATCCAAACAGATCTACCACATCTAAAGTAACAAAGGACAATTCTGAGGAAAATAAATGAGGTTGAACACGCCTAAGAAAATCCCAAGAGTCCTTTAGTGCAGTTGGACTCTCATAAGGAAGCTTTTTTTAGTTTGTCATCCACAAATTTAGCCAGTGAAGTAGTAGCAGAACCTTCCAAGGCCACAATAACTCTAAGAGGAGGGTCCACTGGGTCCTTATGGACCTTAGGTATCCCAAAAACTGAAGGGACCCTGGGATGTAAGTTAATCAAGAAATTGTAGGTGTCCTTATCAATAGAGCCCTCCAATAGTAAATCATATAATAACAACTTGATTTTAGAATGTGCCAAATTGACCTCGTTGACAGAAGCCCGTGAGTATTTGGAGGTATCACAAAGTAAATCCTTCATTTTGGATTCATAGGTTATGAAATCCATCAATACTGTACCTCCACCTTTATCGGGCTGCATAATTCTGACATTCCTGTTATTTCTCAGTTCGTTTTAACACTGCTTTTTCACCCACTGACAAATTAGGAAAAATCCTATGCTGGCTTACTACTTTCCTAATTTCCCTTTCTAGAATTATATCCAAGTTTTTCAATTGTGGATGTAAAGGTGGATTCATAGTGCTTCTTTTCCTCAGAGAGCCAGTACCCTCTATTTCAATTTTGTTTTCCTGAAATAATAAAGCAAAATTCATTTTTCTTAAAAATAACTTTAAATCTACAATTAATCTGGGTAAACTGGCCTTTCTAATGGGAATAAATTTAAAACCCTTTGATAATAAATGAAAATGTTCCACTTTTACTTCTATATCACTATAGTTAAAAATCTTGTAATCATTCAATGTATAAATATGACCTTGTTTTGTTACTGGAGTGTTCATATCTAAATGAACATTCAATGATAATTCCGTCTGTAATTGTTCTTGTACTGTGGATAACGGACAGGATTCTGGTTGCGAATCCTGTCCGATCTCCGTAAAGGGGCTGGCATGTCCATTTGAAAAATTTCAGGTTGATCAAAAAACATATCCTGCCCCTCTAGATCTACATTCTGTCTAGGAGAATCTACAGGTCCATTGTCAGTATGGTAAAAGGCTGCAGTAGCAAAAGAATAAGATGTTTTAGGTTTAGGATAAGCCTTACCATACTTATAATCCCTTACATCCCTCTCTAATTTAGCCTGCTTCCTTTTCATGTCAGTCATACATTTTGACTCCACATCAGAAAAAATGTCATTTTATAATTTCTTTTCAGATTCCACCTTAAAAAGCAGGTCATTAATAATGTTTACATTAATTCGCTCTATCTTGTCCAATAAAATTGTTCTAACTCTTTCGTTTTCTTTAATTATAGAACCCACAACATCAAAGCCACACATCATAAATCTTAATTAATTCTGAATGAAATTCAGATCCTTCCACAACGTTGTTCGGAAACTTAACTATACGAAGACACTTAGGTACAATTTGTTTGTTTAAACATTCCCTAAGGAATGAACAATCACAACCAAGACACTTGTATTTCTCTACCAAAAAATATAATTCGTCTATATTCCCCCTGTAAGTATTGGTTCTCCCCTCGTGATGTCCAATACTAACAGGAGATTCTGATAAATAATCTTTCTCTAAAAAAGTTTTGAAGTCAAATCTGCCATTTGCAGATGAAGAAAAGTCACCTTGACAATCTGGTGTAACAGTGACTGTCTGTTGTTTGGTGGCGCCGCACCATCTCCTCGATGGGTAGAAACTGTTGAACGCAAAAGACAGGGAAATTCTGAAAAATCATCATTGATTGTAAGCAAATTGTCATTGGAACTATTGCCACCATTAATTCCTCTCGCAGGATTACACGTCTGCTTGGAGGTTTTAGATAATTTATTAGCATAAGTTTGTGATGAACTACCACTCTTTAACGCTGAGGCCAAAGTAACTATAGAAGAACAGGCTGGCGTCAAAAGTTCAACCAGCTGGGAAAGCTGGCCAATAACCTTACGAAGTTCACCCTTCTCATGTGAACGTGAAATGTCAAGTGTGGTTTCACCCTCTGGACTCTCCACCATCGCACAAAACCAAAACCAAACCAAAAGATGGAAGCAAGTCAAACGACAACCAAAACCAAAATTAGGACTCGCAAGGAGTGTCCAAATAGACACCAGAGCTAGAAGTTAAGTTTTTATGGAATTGGGTGGGGGAAGTTATTAGCTGATGGAAACAGTGTAGATTTATGCTGATTTGAGGGCAGTCAGCTTTGTTTGGACCAGTCTAGGTTGACATCGCCTAAGATGAGAGTTTCATAGGGAATGTTGTGTGAACACCAGTCTAGGATTTTCTCTAGGATGGGCAAGTTGTTTCTTGAAAGATGTAAAGAGAGGCAGTAGCTATTTTTTTGTGTGGGTTGAGGTGGCAGTTTGCAATTAAGAGTTCTGCCGGGTGGAAGTCTGGCATGGGTGCAGAAAAAGGTGAAAAGTTTAGGCTATGAGAGTGAAGGATAGCTACACCACCCCCTTTTTTTGTATCTGTCTGAGCAGTAAATGTTATAGCCTGGGTGGAGAATTTCATTGTTATTGATATGAGGCTTAAGCCATGTTTCAGATAAACAATGGATGTAAGGGGTTGTGTGGGCTAGCCAGGCCTGGAAGTCAGTGAGTTTGTTAGTTAGGCTTTGAATATTAAGAGAGTATATAGCTAGGTGTTTAGATATAGTTGAGTTCAGTGTAGGAGATTGAGGATGGTCAGAGGGAGTTGGAGGGTGAGGAAGACTGATGTGGATGTAAAAGGGGGAGGGGCCAGGGTTGGGGTGGATCTCTACAGATATGAGTAAGTTATTAGAGGGTACAGAGAGTAAGATGATCAATAAGTGTAGTTTGTATAGCTTGGATTGCAGTCTAGCTGGCTTATGAAGACGTGTTGGGGAGGTTAAGTAGAGTTGGGGAGATATTAGAGAAGGATGAAGTGAAATGAGTATCAAAGGAATTGGAGGTGGGAGGGTATAGCAGTGGAGAAGGAAGGTGAGAGTAATATGAGGTTAGAGTAGTTAGAAGGAAGAGGCGTGAGGTGGTAAAAATAAGGTATTGCATGTTTGAAAGAGGGTAAGAAATACAGTTTTCACTATGACGAGAAGAAATACTGAACAGAAGCAAGCTTAAGTTAATACAGATCTTAAGCTGCTTGGGTGGGGTGTAAATGTGTATGGATTATATGTCAAACTAAGTTGATAATTATATTATATGTCAAACTAAGTTGATAAGTTCCCTTTTTTAACAAGGGTGAATGGCTAGATTAATGTCATTGACTTAAGATATAAACATACTTTTTACAAGCAAATAGGCCTGAAAAATGAGAAAAAACGATGAACATCATGAAAAATGCTAAGTGTCTTGTATCTGCAAAGATATTAACTTCTTTTTCTATCAGCAAATCTTCTCAGAGTGGGACAAGAAGTCTACAGCTAAAGGCAGTTAGCCAGAGGACTTCTATACATGCATTTGTAAGTAAAATTTACAAAGATTGCTCCATACACTTGCAAGTTGTGAGCCATTTTTTCTCATTCCTGAAAATTTTTACATGGGTCAAAATGTTTGCAGGCAAAATAAATTAATTTATGGAGTCTTGAGCATTCTTTGCTGAGGAAAATGCAAAATTTAAGGGTACAATGACAAGCAATTCAGTGAAAAATAAAGTCTGAAATTATGGGAAGTAAATAACAGATATCAGCTTCCCCAGCAACCTTAATACTTTGAAGCATTTAGTAGAACAGTACATAATTTGGTTTTATTTAAAGGTAGCAAGAAAACTATTTTATTAGGGATAAAATTTACGCCTGTGACTCAGGAAACACTGTATCTTCCCCTTTCTTAGACTTATCCAAGGCTTTCGATACAATATCCCATACCCTTCTACTGTCTAAGTTCTCTCACTTCAATATTTCCTCCACAACTCTAAGTTTTCCAGTTACCTATCAAATAGGCAACAGGCTGTTAAATGGAAAAACTGTACCTCCCTCTACCAAGGCACCCCCACTGGCTTCCCCAAAGCTCCATACTTGGCCTTTTACTCTTCAATATCTTCATAAATGACTTCCATCTTTGCATCCCTAATGCTAAACTCATCTGATACACTGACAACTCTACTATCATCTGCTCTTCAAATCTCTTCCCACACTCTTACAAGAAACTCAAGCTGCCTTTAACAACACTAAACAATCACCTAGCTCTCAATGTATCCAAAACCAAAATCATGCTATTGACCCCAACTAAAAACACCAAAATAGACAAAAACTCCTTCTCTATAATAAGCTGTAATAAGACTCAGATCAATATAGTCCCCCATACCAAGCTTCTAGGAGTCCTTATTGATGAACAACTAAAGTAAAACTGATCAGAAACTCAGCATGCTTTACCACCACAATCGCTATCTAGCCTCCTCTACAAAACGTACCCTCTCTACCACTTACCTCTTCCCCTCTCTCATGTATGGAGCTCCTATCCTTACCAATCTACAAGCCACCCTCTAATCCAAACTGTCATCTTGCTACAATAAAATCTCTAAGCTTACTGCAAGTGCCAAATCTTCCTCTCACCACCATTACTACTTACAATCCCTAAACTGGCTAGAGCTTCCCAACTTCCTCTCTTACATTCAACTCTCCACTATCCATAAACTCATCTTCAAACCTTCTCAATGCCCATCTTTATCCTCCACCCTGACCATGCACATTCTAGACCAATCACTCAGATCTAATAATCAGAACCTACTTTAAGTGTACAAGCCACTGCACACTCCAGGCCAATCTCTCCTATCTTTTTCCCTTGCATGGAAATGGAACTCTCTTCCTCCTCATATTCAAACTGCCCAGAACCTCTCAATGTTTAAGACCTTACTCCACTCTTATCTCTCTTCTAAATGGGAGTGCTCCTGTTCCCACACATCCTAACTTTTATACCATACTTGCACTGCCACATTAACATTCCAACTCTATAGGATATCTCCCACAGAGTAATCCAATTGCTTAACAGACTATACACCTCCAACCTTGATATGACACACCACAAAGTGCTGTTATTTTCTGTCTAGTATAATTGTCTGCAATAATGTCTGCTGATTGTTATTTACCCCGTATTAATATTGTTCTGATCCATGATGCTATTATTTCTGTATGTTTGCAATTAACTCCTGCAGATCTATAATTCTATTACTTCTGTATGTTTTTCATGACTTCTGCTGATTATTTTCATAAATATCCTGTATTAACCTTGACATGATTTATGCTATTGTGACTTATGCTGCTATTATGTCTGTAAGTTTCTGTTTTTAATAACATATGCTGATTGTTATGTTCATAATTACCCTGTATTAACCTTATGTGATTTATGCTGCTATCATTTCTGTATATATGTACTTGGAGTTGTTCTCCCCAGGCCTTCATTGAAAAGGGCTCATTCTGGCCCAATGGACTTTCCTGCTTAACAAACTGCTTAATAAATACAGAAAACGTTTTCTGAAAGCATGCAAACTGTTTTGCATATCTGGGAGGGGAATAGAGATAAGAAAAAACAGCAATTGGTCTAACCTGGAACACAGACTTTAACTTATGCTTTAGCATGACTAAACTTAATTTTAGATTAGGTTATACCTGTGGTGCAGATGTCAATTTGTGACAATTGTTTCTATCTGAAGGGTTAAACTTTATTTGTTGAAAATGTACATAATTTTGCGAGTTTGTTTCAAGTTACTATAGAATGGGATCATTCTTAAAATGTATTTAGTGTATTGTTAGCGGGTTTTCATTAAAATAAGACTTAGGTTCAAACTGAGATGAAAAAAACAACTGCATAAAAGATTGGCCTGCCACACATTAGTGTGTGCATGTATGATAAAAGATGAAAATCTACATTCAAAAAAATGTGATGTACAACAAGTGGGAACAATAGCTTTTTATCATAATGGCTATTCTTTCCATAGTATCTTAGAATGTAAATGACCTAAAAGATATAGACAAATAGGAAAGAGTATTACATTTTATTAAGTCATGCAAGGTGCAAATAGCAAGGATGAAGGAGACAAATTTGGAAAGAAATCAGCATGTGAATTTGACAAAAGAAAGGAGATCAGGAAGGATATTCAGCAGATTATCTGATTCAAAAAAGGGGAGAAATACTGATGGTGAGACAGATAAGTGTCTCAGAGGATCCCCATGCTCTGGAAAAGTCTCACCATCCATGTGAAGTATAGTCCATCCCTAACCCTATTTAAGCATAACCTTGACCAATGAATGGGAAATTGGATATTCACCCTAAGTCTGGCCACCATGTCTTTAATAGAGTGAGACAGTGATGTTCAAACTAACATAACCTCCTATAACCTCTAGAACCTTCCTAATATACCCCCTCCTAACAAACGCCTATAATACCCAACAGTTGGGTTGGGTTGCACAACTAGGCTAATAAACTCTCTGGTGGTTGCTAGGGTAGCACATTCGTATGACTCTATGATTGCTAGAAGGGCTTCAATAGAGACAGAAGAGGAGGAAATAGACAACAATGGTAGATTTATGGTAGTAAGGGGTCATGGCAAGGGAGGAGGATTACACTGGCATGTATTTATATTCCACCAAAAAGTGCTATTACAGAACTTAAGAAATTTTGGGGAGAAATAATCAGTTTTCAGTAGGGAATATTATTAATAGATGGGGGCTAGAATTTTATTTGCAACAGTGAGGATGTATCAAGGGGACTTAGAAGGGACAATATAACAAAAGAGGCTAGATTTCTGAAGAACTTTATGGAAATATTTGGCGTGGATGATAGGAATTCAGTATTAGGAACGTGGAGAAAATTTACATATTACTCCCCAAAGCACAATAACTAAGACTATATAGAAATTATATTTCACAGGAATATGTGCATTTAATTGACAGCTTTGACACACATCCAGTAACTATTTCATATCATGCATTACTAAAAAAATAAGATAAAAATGCAGGGTAATGAAGTGAAATTGAGACAGTAGCACTCTCCCACCCACCTATTAAAAATAGAGGTATTCAAGGAATGAGTAGTGGAAATTATTCAAGAGTTAATAGAGGAGATAGAAATTTCTTCAGAAGAGATAGCTAGTAAGTAGGATAAATGAAAATAAAGTTAAAAAGTAGGTTGGAAATAAAAGACAAAGAAGAGTAAGTAGGATAAATGAAAATAAAGTTAAAAAGTAGGTTGGAAATAAAAGACAAAGAAGGTTAAGAAGTAATAAGAATTATTTAGATGAACCAACAACGTTTAAAGTATTGCAGAGCAAAGGGAATTTCACAGAACAAGAAGAGGTGCAAGTGAATATTACCAAAGAGAAAATCAGTAAGTATCTGGATAATATGCATGAGTTTAGAAAGACTGCTTTTAAGCAACTATTTTTGGTAACAGCTCCAAAGCACAAACACTTTTTACACATTGACTTGGGCAAGGGAAAGTTGAAAGGATTGTCGCCAAACTTAGGGAGCTTAGAGAATAATAACTGAAGATCCTATAGACATATTTGGATGTATTTCAGAAATTTTATGAAAAGTTGTATAAAGCAGAGGAATGTGGAAAACAATAGCAAAAATGGAAATATTTATGGAAGACTTAATTATGCCAAAATTAGAGGAAGATGGGGCTCAACAATGAATAGTCAACACAGGAGGAGATGAGATAAAAACACTAATGTATAATTAATCTGCAGGAAAGTCTCTAGGAAAAGATGGTCTTCCTGTTGAAGTTTCAAAGTTAAACAAGAAGAAAGAGATAAAGAGCTGAAAGATTTTAACAGCCTTATAAACCCATTTCAAATTTTAAACAATGATTATCTTGACAGATTTGGAGCGCTTTTGCAATGTAGAGTGGGTAAATATTGCCAAGTCAAGATGTGCTATGCTGATAGACTCCCACCCAAGAAGACTGAATGGTGTAATTAAATCAAAAGGTGCTTCAACAAAGTATTAGTTTAAGGGTGTGCAGACGTACGCAACCAGCTTATTGTACATTTTTTATTTTTTTATATTTTTCCCCTAACGGATTTGTTTGTTTTTCAATTGAATTGTAAAGGTTTTAGGTCACATTAAAGGTGGGAAAAGTTTTGAAATTATTTATTGTGGTCTCATTTTTTATATCACAAAAACCTGGCATTTTAACAGGGGTGTGTAAACTTTCCATATCCACTGTAGATATAAGTGGCTATCTTCCTTATTAGCATTTCTATTTATTTCCTAGGAAATGTTGTGCAGATCCTCTGTATTTTGTCTTGCTTACTACTTTTAGTTTCTGACACTTTCTTCTATACAGAAGGTCTAAATATTCTTTATTAGCATCACCACCTATGCCTCCTAATATATCTTGTTTACTGGCTTGTGTCCGAGTCACATTGCCCACTATTATCAGTAAATTTGTGTTGATATCACCTGTCTGTCCAGAAAGAGACTTTTCCTTTCTCTAACATTTCTTTTCATTACACTCCTCATACTATCATCTTGGGTTTACTTGCAGATTTTAAGGTACATCATGGTCTCTTGCTGCTTGTTATCACTTTTTCCTTTAACACAGGCATCACCACTCTTACTTGTGGAATTGTCTGACAGTGCAAGTAACAAGTCTATACCAATAATGTGTTCGAATGATGTAAAGCTTACTTATAGGTTCATAAGTACTTACTTGACGATTGATCTGTGAGAATCTTAAGAAGCCTCTCCTTATATCCCCCTGGTACTTTTTTAGCTCTTATATTTTGAGTATGAATAACCCAGAAATAGGCAGAAGGAGGACATGTTGGGACATGCAAAAGTTTAATAGGTCTGACAGGACAGAGTATATTGAGGCTGTATATGTCAGGCAGAGGCTGCCTCTTAGTAACCCGTATGATACTGAAAAGAGTGACAAGGCTTTAAGATGGTCTGCATAGTTCTATAACTTTGGCCCCTGACAGTTTTAGTGAGTAAACATAGTTGTTCCAGCTGTGACAAGAGTTTGGACAGGCACAGACTAAAAGGGGGCTTTATATTCAGTAATCAGCCTACTGAGAGTAGAATACAGTAGAACAATACACCCCTGGATCTGGACTCCGTACCATTAGGTATAAGCTGTGCAGTGGCAAAGTACTTCCTATAATAATGAATTTGTGGTGATCAAATAATACTTCATTGACAAAGACTCACATACCCCTGACTACAGGATAAAGTTTCAGGAAAATGTCACTGTGATAGTCACAAGGGAAGTCATCTTTGTTGAAGGATATTAGTATTTTTTTGGCATTTAGTTGCAGTCCATGGTTTCAACACCAGATATTTGTTTGGAAAATAACATCTTAAAAATATTGGTGTCCTGTGGGGAGCTTATGATGGCGCCAAGTTCAAACTCATTTGCAAACTTGGTCAGCCATAAAAACGTTGACCTCCAAGAAGCAAATGTCAAAGAGTAGCAGCCCAAGCACTGAACCCCGAGGTACACTGCTAGTGAAGGGTCTTCTGGATGAGGCAGAGTGTCACCCACCCTAATGTTCTGGGATCTGTCAGCCACTTTGCAATCCAAGGAGTTACACAGGGATTTACAGTTAGCTGGGAGAGTTTATGTACAATACTGAAGTGTGGAATGGTGTTGACTGCCTTTTTAAGGTCTAGATGAATGATGCATACTTATTAATCCCCACCATTGCTTCAGTAATCTTATCAAATATGTCAATGAGGTTAAGGAGGCAGGATTTGCCCTTGATGATTCTGAGCAGGCTTGGATCAAGGCTCTGTAGGTTGTCTATGTCTTTGTTTATTAATTCTGTAATTATCCTTTCCTCCATGTGCAGATAAGCCTGGTCAGCCTTATTGGTCTATGATTTCCCATGTCTGTTCATGGCTCACCTTCATGCAAATGGATGACTGTTATTATCCTTATTCATCAGCACCAAGTCTGTTTGGAGGCTGATTTTGACTGGCATCTGTAAGAGATTTGTCATTTCCTGTTTATGGCTGAGCTACGGGCAGCCTCGTGAGTGATCTGGCCCTATAGAAGTAGTGTTCTTGACCTTAGACATTGACGACTTGTTCTTGAGAGATTTGGGGGGGGGGTAGATGTAGGTATGTGAATATAGGAGAGACAAGAGGATAATGTTTGAGCTAAATTTGTCCTCTAGTAGATTGACTATGCCCTCTGTGTCTCTGAGTATGTAATATAATTTACTATTCACTCTGGGTAATTCCTTTTTTAAAAAAAAAAAATACCTTTATTGAATTATCACTTGTGACATAGGTAAATACTTCATATATCACATAACCTAGGCAACACTGTATAAGTTATTCAATTCCTGCCTTTTTTTAAACAAGAAATATCTTTACTAAACCATCACAACATGGGCAATCATATATTTATATAAATGAAAACAATCCAGACAGACACAATCCTACTTGCAAGCATTTTACATCACAAACCTTACTGACACATTCTCAGTTACAAACATTATACACCACTTATAATATACCTAATCATTTTCAGTCAAACATTACATAGCTCTATTGCCTTTTAAACCTCATTCCTCCCCTGTATGTATTGTTCCCACAGTTTCCATTTCTTCCTATGTAGTTTGCTCCTACCCTTTTCTAAAGATCTCAGTTTCAGTTGTTTTATCTCTGCTACTATATTCACTACTTCCAGTATAGTTGGTTTAGATTTTGATGTCCATTTTCCAGCAATTGTTTTTTTTTTTTGGCAGCCACCATTATTTAACACAGCAAGGCCTTACCAAGTCTAGGCAATTCCAATTTTGTATCCTAGGTCAGAAAAATCATCTCTCTCATCACAGCAATCTGCCCACCCAGTAACTCTGACAGTGCATCACACAGGGAAACCTCAAAGTCTGCCAGCTCCCCACACCCCCAGAAAATATGTTCCCAATTACCACTTTCTTACCAGTCAAACCACCAACATTTGCTATCTACCTGAGGAAAAATTCTCTGGTGTCTACCTGGGGTATAAAAAAAAATCTATGTGAACATTTCCAAGCATAAATTCTAAATCCTATACATTTTGTTGCATATTTGGGAGACACAAATATATCTTCTCATTGTTTCTTTGTAAATTGCTTATCCAATTACTCTTCCCGATCCTTTCTTACCTCCTCTGATTGATTCTTATAGTTATCATGCAATATTTTATATGCTCTACTAATTATTCATTTTAATGGCAACTTCTGTTCTAGGTGCTACTAAAAACTCCACCAGATCTGGTCTTTCATTTAGGAACCCCTATGTTTTTCTCTTTGCCTATACTCTGATATCATTCCTTGATAGGGAATGCAATACCTAACCTGCAGTCCAAATAAATTCTTCCCATCTTCCCATTTTATCATGTTTCTCTTTTTAATTATTTGCTCCCAATACATTGGTTCCTTTGCCAGTTTTCTCCAATAAATTCCAGCCCCCTCTTGCCTATTGTCTATATCCCTAGTTGCAGTCATCCCTATCAGCAGAATCTCCTTTCTCAATTCCAGTGTTGGCTTAGTTCTTATGATACTTTCTGCTCCTTTATGAATAATATATTCTGTATGATTCTTGTTATTCTCCTTAAAGGTCTGCATCCAAAATCCCAGTCTCTCCTTGTTTCTTGAGCTTCTTCCCTGTTTCATCATCATTCCTTTACACTTTGAATTATAGTTTTCTGCTTGTGCTATGTATAGGAGCCTTAACTATGTAGCACTGAAATACTCCTTCAAATCAGGTAAACCCAATCTGCCCTTTTCTCCTGGAAGAATCAGCTTAGCCCACTTGACTCTTGTCATCTTCCCCTCCTAGATAAAGCCCTTCAGCTCTTTATTAATTGCTATCCACAACTTCTCCTCTGGTTGATAAAAATATCCCTGATCTGTGTATAAGACTAATGGGACAAACATTTTAACTGCTTGTATCTTGCTATCCATATAACACAGCTTCCATGTTCTCAGTTTTAGTCTCTTCATATCCTTAGCTGCTACACCAGAATAATTTTTAATCCATTCTCCTAAATACTTCATTTTATCAAGTCCCCATAAATATAGATATTCCTGAACCAATTTATATGTGGGTCCATAATTTACCACTGTCACCTTTGTTTTAGCTTCATTAATTTTGTATCCTGAAAAGATTTGAAACTGTCTCAAGGCTGTATAATACACCATCTCCAGCAAGAACTAGCTTCACCATTGAGCACCCTGTTTAACCACAGCCTAATTACAGGCTTCATTCCAGCAGAGTAGAGAACCACCATTGTCACCCCCTTGCACAAAGGTGTTGCCACTACTGACCCAGGAAATTATCACCCCATTAGCTTGACAAGTCTGATCTGTAAAGCTATGGAGCGTATTATTAAGGATCTCATAAACAAGGACATGGGCAGTCTCCAAACACTTGACCCCACCCAGTTCAGATTTATCAGTGGCAGATCTTGCCTATTGAACCTAGTTGACTTCTTTGAGACTGTCGCCGAGGCCCTGGAGAAGGTTAAGTCAGTACCATGCAGCTTACCTTGACCTGGCCAAGGCCTTTGACACAATACCTCACTCGGGCATCATCAAAAAGCTAACACAACTTGGTATTAATCCCTATCTCATCAGATGGGTGTCCAACTGGCTGACAGGACCCACAAGGTTTAAATAGATGCCCCCACCTCTGACAGACCTGTCACTAGTGGTGTTCCCCAGGGATCTGTCCTGGGACCCCTACTGTTTGGCATCTACTTTGCAGAGGTCCAGGCAAATACAAAGAGCCTTTGGGTGACCAAGTTTGCAGATGACTAAGTTGGGTGCTGTCAATGATTCCCCAAATGATGTTAACATACTGCAAGAGGATCTTACAGTTACAAATAACTGGTGCCAGAGTCATGGCCTTAAGTTAAATGCAAAAAAAATATACCATCATATCATTCGGCAAAAACATGGCCCCTGCTGACTACCACATCAACGGCAGCCCCCTAAGCACTCAACCTGTGGTGAGAGACCTGGGTACTCAGGATGATAACAATTTCACATTCGACCATCATGTAGTGGCAGTGGTCAGAAAAAGCCTTTTACGTGATTCATCTCATAAGTAAAGGGATTGCATCCACAAAAAAGGAGGTTATTACCTCTCTGTACTCCTCCCTCATTAGCCCTTTAATTGAGTAGAACACCCTGTTTGGTATGTACCTCTTCAAACACCTGCACCAACTGGAAAGGCCACAGAAATACCTCACAAAGAAAATCCATGGCCTCCAACACCTGTCCTATGCAGACAGGCTGAAATCACTATCACTCTTCTCGGTATCATACAGATTGCTCAGAGGTGACCTGGATCTCACCTACAAGGCAATATCGGACCCTGCCCTACTAGAGATGCTTCATATTCATAAGTCTAACTCCTCACACATTACACGCTCAATAGGCCTAAATCAAATATGTGACATCAACAAAACCTGCTGGAGAGACAGGTTTGTCTCCCAGAAGCTGCCCCATCTCTGGATTAGACTTCCCATACATGTCAAACAGAGTACCTCACTGACCGTCATCAAGCACAACTTTGATGAGTGGATGGGAAACCACAAATTTGTCCCAGGGGTTCCACCTTTGTCCCTCACTGACAGGGGTGACAGGTGCTGACTGAGGTTTCTTTTTTGGGGATAATCTCTTGGCTAGGCTTTAAGGGCCCTAGGGCCATTAGCCTAGTAACATCCTATGATCCTATAAAATGTTATACAGTGCTGTAATGTCTCTTTCTGGTTCTGTCAGCTATAAAATTATTTATTTATTTATTTATTTTACATTTGTTGGCTGGGTTAGTCTAGCTGGATACATGTCCATTTTCAGTAGAGGCCCAGGGAGATAAGCTCCAAGCATTAGTAAATTACAAAAAAAGATTACAATAGTTAAAAAATGACTAAATTCAAATACAAAGAAATTAAAAAAGATTTAAGAGAATCAAAAATTGTTTCTGTGAATAATAGCTCGCAGGCTGTGCAAGGTTTAAAATACAATTGAGTACAAGGACATTCTGTATTCTGAAAATAATGATTAGTAGGTCTGAGAAAGAGAGAGAGCAGAAGAAGGCAAGAATCACAAGGGCTAGAATAAGGTTAGATTCTATTGATTAAAGCTGTAGAGGGGACAAAGATTGGAAGGAAGGGGTATAGAAAAAAGAACATTAAGGGGGAAAAGGTAGGGTTTAGTCTGGTTTAGAACAGGGACAAAGCCAATGAAATGTCAGATGTTCTTTGAGATGTTTCTTGAAGAGTGGTGTGGATGAGAGCGACGTGAGAGTACTAGGAAGATTGTTCCAGATTTTACCCACAATGTTAGTAAAAAGTGAGTCACCAGCTTTATTGTTTGATTTAATACTAGAGATTAATAGCTTATTTGCTGAGCGAAGTGTTGCAAGATTTCTATATGGGGAGATCAGGTTGGAGAGGATTGGGGTATTGTTTGGGTGATAAAGAATATTATGTGAGATAAGCAGTTGCTTATACAGTAGATGGTTTTGTAGTTCTGACCATCCAAGTTGTTTAAGGTTGTGACAG
Organism: Protopterus annectens; assembly: GCF_019279795.1. Taxonomy (NCBI): domain Eukaryota; kingdom Metazoa; phylum Chordata; order Ceratodontiformes; family Protopteridae; genus Protopterus; species Protopterus annectens. Next base: position 235,047,172 of record NC_056738.1, read on the forward strand.
TGGTGGGTTCAGAAAGGGGTGGCAGTGACAAATCTAGCTATGTTATTATAGCTGGTTTCAAGCTTGCTTAGATTGTGTTTTGATAGATTGATGTATATGGCGGAAGCATTGAATAGAGTAGAAGTTAGGTGAGTTTGGGCAATGGAGGTTTTAGCTAGTGGTGTGAGGAAGGGTTTGATTCTATACAGAGAGCCTAGTTTTTTATTGACAGTCTGTATAGTATTGTTGATATGTTCGTCGAAGCTGAGGTTATTGTCTAAGGTTATACCCAGTAGACGAGTAGTGTCAGGGGAAATAGTAGTTCCATTGTTAGAGATAATTGTGAAGTGGAACTCTGGTGACTTTTGAGTGGGGGCAAAGAGTAATAATTTTGTTTTTTAGGGTTGAGGAGGAGGTAGTGATAATATTATCTGCAAACAGAACCAGCTTTTCTTGACTACTGTATCAATTATATCCTTGAGTTTCTGAGTCACTTATTTTCTTTGCCAATGGTTCTAAATATAATGCAAACAACAAAGGGGAAAGAGGACACCCCTGCCTGGTTCCTCTGCTCAAGCAGAAATTATCAGAGAGGACCCCACCCACTTTAAATTTCACCTCTGATCCCTAATATATCCTCCTAATCAACCTCATCATTTTTTCCGGAAATGCAAATGCTTCCATTGCCCTGATCATAAAGTCCCAGTTTACTCTGTGAAATGCTTTCTCTGCCTTAGGAACCACCAACAGTAATGATACTCTCTTATATTCTGCTTTTCACTGGCTCATTTATTTATTTATGCATTTTACATTTGTTAACCAGGTTAGTCTGGCTGAGCTTTTGGCTCATTTTCAGCAGAGACCTGGGGAGAAAAGCTCCTCAGGATTAGAAAACAATTTATTAAATTTTAGTGACATAGTAACATGTTCTGCTCATCATGTTCTGTTAATATTGTCAGATGGTTGCTTCCCCTCAATGAAATCACATTGATCAATTTTGGCATCACTTTTGTAATTCTTTTAGCTATTATAGACATGAACACTTTACAGTCATGGTTTTGTATTGAAATCAGACTATATAAAGCTGAATCTTTACCCTCTTTAGGTATTACAGCTACCTCAGCTTTCTTCCAGGATGTTGGCATGTCTCCTCTTGTTAAAATACTGTTAAACAAAACCTTCCAGACCTTTATCATTTTTTCCCTCCTAGCTTCCAAACTTCCACAGGAATACCATCTATTCCTGGAGACTTTCCTGTAGATTGGTTATAGATCACCATTTTTATCTTATCTCCTCGTATCCTAACCGTTAGTAATTAAGCTTTAACTACCTCTAAATTTTTCATACTTGATTTTTCCTTAAACATTTCCATTTGTATCTTTTCTTGATTTCCATATGGCTCTGCTTTATACAGACTTTCATAAAATTTCCAAAATATTTCTAATACCTCTACAGGACCTGTTACCTTCCTTGCTATAGGTTCCCTAAACTTGGTGACAGCCTTTTCTACTTTCTATTGCCTGAGTTGTTGTGCTAAAAGGTTTTGTGCTCTAGTGTTATCAAAAAAACAGTTGCATAACAGCAATCTTTCTGAACTTGTGTATATTATCAAGGTAATCTCTTATTTTCTGCTTAGCATTCTGCAGTTGATCCTGTTTTTGTTCTGTGAGAGTCCCCCTATTCTGTAATACTTTAACATTTGTCAGTCCCTCTAAATACTTCTTGTTACTTCTTAACCACAGCTCTCTTTCTTTTATTTCCACCCTACTTTTAAACTCCAACTTAATTTTATCATACTTCCTAGATATAGTTTCAGAAGTAATGTCTATCCCCTTGAATAGCTCAAATAATCTCCACTACCCATTCCTTAAATACTTATCTTTTCAACAAAGAGGTGGGGAAAGAGCCAGTGTCTTGTTTTTATTTCAGTGCCGTGCTTTTATTTTAGTTAATATTGGTGCATGATCTGAAATGTTTATTGGATTCATAAAGACCTTCAATTAAATGCACATGTTCCTGCAAATGCAAAATCTGTCTAGCTTAGCCCAGTTTTTATATCTTGGGGAATAATATGTAAATTAACTCTAAACTCCTATTACTGAACTCACATCTCCCATGCCAAATATTTTCATGAATTTCTTCAAAAATCTATCTTGCTTTGTTGTACTTTCCCTTCTGGGCTCTCCAGACACAGCTTCACTGCTGCAAAACAAATTCCAATCCCCACCTATTAAGTAATATTCCTTTCTGAAAACTTATCATTTCTCCTAAAATTTTCTTAAGCTCCATTATAGCAGTTTTAGGTGGAATATAAATACATACCAGTGTAATCCTCCTCCCTTGCCAGTAGCCCCTTCTCACTACAAATCTACCATTATCTGTTTTATCCACTTTTATCACTATTGGAGCTCCTACTGCAATTAATATAAATACTCCTCCTTTCCGTTGTCCCAGATATTCCACTGAATAACCATCCTGAAATCTTTTCTTTAGCAAACTGACATGTTGAGTTCTTGCAAAGTGTCTCTCCTGTAACATAACTATTTCCACTCTACATATTTTAATATAGTTCACTATTCTTTCTTTTTTGTATTTATTTGTCAGACCATTGACATTTAAATATATTACAGAAAGCATAATTGTATTACAAAGTTATTATTCCCACCTTTTCTGAGGTTCATAACACTTTAAAGAAAGCTTTGTGGTTATCCTTCACTAAGTTGGTTACTTTTTACCTCGTGTCTGGTTTTGACCGATTTATCAGAGTTGGAGATCCTTGTAAAATTTAGAAAATTAATTTTTAGCATCTAGAGATGCTAATTTAATTCCGCATGCATTATTTTTTCTTTTATTATAACGCCTGTTTAAATTTGGGTTCCATTATAGGGGGTTATTCTTAAACTTTGCATTGCATTTACTTTGGAGGGGATAAATTGTCTATACAGCTATTTACATGTGTATTAAATTTGGTGTAAAAAGATTTTACATAAGTAGTGGGTTTAGCAGGTTGGAAGGGGATTCTGAATTTAATCAGGTCAACACTGTTTTAGTGTATTAGCCTTAGCATAATCTATAAATACCAAGGAATTAGAAGTTGCTTCTGGCTTCAATCTTACTGTGAATGTGACTCATTTGTGGTCCAATTTGGTCACGCTGAAAATGACAATTGGTGGGGAGCAAAACTGTCCCGTACTGGTAAGGACAAAGTCCAGGTAGGAGTACAGACTAACTGGTCCAGAGTAAACCAACTGATGCACAAAGTAAAAAATTGCCTTGTAGCAAAAAAGAAACAACCACCGGTATATCCAACAAGTTTAATAAAACTTTGACATCTCGGCTAAAGCCTTCAAGGAGTAAAACACAAAATAAAAAACTTGCCCCATATATACACATACAAATGCATACTGCCAATGATTAGCAGACCAGAGTTCTGCTGTGGCGACCCCTAGCCAGGAAAAGCCGAAAGACAACAACAAGAATTAAAGAAATACTCTCCAATTACAGTCTTCAATTAGTCCCCTTGGAGACAGGGTGTTACATTTTAAAATGTAAATAGATAACCTCAGCATGGGTCTGTTTGAAAGGGAATATTTATGCAGAAATACTTTTTTTCACAAACGTTGTCAAATATTATGGATTTATTGACAACCTCATTTTTCTGGTTGAGGGAGGGAAAGAATTAGTGGGTGAATTTATAGCGGATTTACAAAATAACAGGTTTGGGTTAAAATTTGACAGTCTGATGATTGGGACTCGTGTCCTTTTTTTAGATGTCATAGTAGATATTTCAGATGACAATATTTTAAAAACTTCAGTTCATAAGAAATTAAATGAAGGTACACAATTTTTGTATGGTGAAAGCTGGCATCTACCCCATACAATACAAGCTATTCCCTTTGGTGAATTTTTTTGTTTGTATAAGTTATGTAATACTGAAGAGTATTTTAAATAAGAACTAGGTAAAACTATAGACGTTTAAAAATAGGGGTTATGATGTGGAGACAATACATGATAGTTGGCAGAAATTTATACACAGAATTAATGAACATCAGAAAAGTAACCAGGACAGGCAATATACTGGGCCTGTGTATAAGAGAGACAAATGAAAACATATGTTGTTACAACATAGTTGCCTTGGTTCTAAAATAATAGATCAAGTTAGATATTTCTGGAAATATATGACATCTTTAAGGGATGCTTCAGAATGGCTGAATAAAGAACAAGAAGTTATGTACTCACCGTAACGTTCGATGTATGTAGTCCATCTCACCTCACATTCTTACCCGTGGTTCGGAGCCGAATGTTGGCTCTGACTCTGCCAACTTTTCTAGCTCGAAGTCTTTCTATTGGCTGGGCTAAGATGGTATCCCATGGTGCACTGCTCTCTATCCCCAGATCTAGTTTGCTGCGAGCCCCAGCACTTATTCTCTATGCATAACACCTAAGGAAAGGAAGAACAAACCAACAATGAAGGAAGCTCTGAAACCAGACCTAACCTCCAGATCCTCCAAGACGGGGGAAGGTGGGAGAGTAAGTAAGAATGTGAGGTGAGATGGACTACATACATTGAACATTATGGTGAGTACATAACTTCTTGATGTTATGTAGTCCAATCTTGCCTACATTCTTACCCATCGGACAGCATCCCCAGCACCTAAATCCTGGGAGGCTCAGTGGAAAATACTCCTGAGCACTGTGGAACCAAAGGAAGACCTGCCCCTAGATACCACATCCAACTTGTAATGAGTAACAAAGGTGTGAGGAGATGCCCAAGTAGCCGCAGCACAAATATCATCCATAGACAATCTGGCCTGATAGGCTGTAGATGTAGATACAGAGTAGAGTGAGCCTTTACCTGGAACGATAAATCTTTACCCCCTGAGGAATAAATGAAAGAAATACAACTGGAGATCTACCTGAACAGCATGACTTTGGAGACAGGAGACACATTTCTGTTTTATGAAAAGGAAACAAACAACTGATCAGATTTTCTGAGGTCTTTCATTCTGTGCAGATAAAAACGTAATTGTCTCTGTAGATCCAGCTGATGAAATTTGAATTCTGCCTTGTTTGAGAACTGGGGAAAAAAACACTAGCAACTCAATAGATTGATTAAGGTTACTGATTGATGCCACTTTGGGAAGAAAGGAGGGGTTCGGTCTGAGAGAAACCCTGTCCTTATGAAAAATCAAATAAGGGGGTTTGATTGATAAAGCATGAAGCTCCGAAACGTGTCTGGCTGACGTGATGGCTACTAGAAAGACAGTCTTCCAAGTTAAGAATTTTAAATCACTAGTGGCTGCAAGCTCAAAGGGGGGTGAAGTAAGAGCATGTAGAACAAAGTTTAAATCCCAAGGCATGACAAAGCAACAGAGTGCCCTTCAGAAAAGCCTTACAGAGTCTATGTGCCATCAGGCTAGGCTTGTGTGCTACATGAAAGGTAGAAATTGCCGCCAATTGGACTTTAATGGTTGCAGCTGCTGAACCCTGGTTAAAGAGCATAGACAAGAACTCCAATACAGACAAAATTGGAGCTGTGTAAGGGTCAGTCGTTTTGGTATGTGCCCAGATTGAAAACCTCTTCCATTTACTGTAATAAATCTTCCTGGTCGAGGGATTATGAGAGGAAGTTAAAATATGAACCACCTCCGGTGAGAAATTATGAAGCCTAACTAATGACGTGGAGTAGCCAGGCTGTCAACCGGAGGGTCCGAAGAGAGGGATGGAGCTGCCCTGACATGTGCATCAGCAAGTCTGGTTGTGGGTCCAGAATCCAAGGAGCGTCCATGAGATAGGGATGGAAAAGTGAAACCAAATTTGACAAGACCAGTGTGGGGCAATCAGAATCACTCTGCTTCCCAAGGATTGTGCTTTCTGAATTACATTTGACAGTAAGGGGACCGGAGTTAAGACATATAGTAGACCAGAGGGCCAATCGTGGACTACAGCATCCCTGGGTGACTCCCCTTGAGGGGGTATCAACGTGAAGTAGCTGCTGCATTTGGCATTGAGGGGGCTGGCAAACAGGTCACAGCAAGGCTGACCCCACCTGCGGAAGATCTGTTCCGCAACTTGACAGTTCAGGAACCACTCGTAAGGCATCAGAATAGCTCTGCTTAGCCTGTCTGCAATCACATTGGACTTCCCCGGAATGTGCATTGCCACCAGAAAACATTGGGAAGACCCTGCCCACTGCCACACTCGTATGGCCTCTCTGCAAAGGGGATAAGACTTGGTTCCTCCCTGCTTGTTGGATACCACACCACTGACATATTGTCTGAGTGGATTGCAATAGTCCCGAGAGGAAGAAAACTCTGAAGTGCTTGCAACGCTAGTAGCACAGCTCTCATCTCCAGGACATTGATATGCAGATGCATCTCGTGCTCTTGCCACATGCCTTGGACTGTCCTGCCTAGATAATGCCCCCCCATCCCATCTGGGAGGCATCCGTGGTCACCGTGGCAATCAGGAGCGCAGGAACGAAGGGCTTTCCTGCATTCAGGTTGTCGGTGCAAAGCCACCAACTGAGATCCTGTTTGCACCTTTCTGTGAGTAGACTAGGATGAGAAAGTGGAAAACGTTGAGACTACTGGGCAAAGAGAAGCCACTGAAGGAGTCTCATATGTAGCCTTGCCAGAGGGACTAACATAACTGTCGCAGCCATTGTCCCCAATAGTTGGAGGACCCATCTTGCCTTCACTCTTCTCAGAGGGAGCAAGGCGTGAACTTGTTGTAGGACTCTGATTCTTTCCTGTGATAGAAATGCCCACATGAGGACGGTGTCTAGTTCTGTGCCTATAAAAGTGACATGCTGTGAGGGCAACAAGGCAGATTTTTTCCCAGTTCAATGTCATGCCCAACTGTTGACATAGATTGATTGTAGCATCCCTGGCCTGAATTAGTAGATGCCTGGTGTTAGCAGTAAGGAGCCAGTCGTCCAGATATGGAAACACTTGGAATCCCTGACATCTCAAGTGAGCAGTCACCACTGCCATGCATTTGGTAAACACCCTGGGGGCTGTGGTGAGACCAAAGAGCAGGGCTCAAAACTGAAAATGACTGGCTCCCAGCCTGAAGCGTAGGTGACTTCTGGATGCCCTGTCCATATTTATGTGGTAGTAAGCATCCTTGAGGTCGATGGAGCACATCCACCCTTCTTTTCCAAATAATGGGAGAATAGACTGCAATGTGACCATTCGGAACTTGGACTTTTGCACGTGGGTGTTCAATTGGCTGAGATCCAATATGGGTCTCAGGTGCCCTGTACTTTTCGGCACAAAAAAGAATCTGGAGTAAGTCCTTAATCCGATATGGTCTGAGGGGACATGTTGGATGGCTCCTTTTTGTAGCAGCTTTGAAACTTCTGAAGCTGTGTAATCCCTTTGACGGGGTGGAACATCCAGGATTTTCTTGATTGGAGGGGGATCTGATGAGAAGGGGATGACATATCCTCCAGGAATTATTCGTAGAACCCACTGGTCCCCTCCGGGTACAACGAGATTCGACCACCGACTAGGTCTGGAAAAGCACAGTCAGGCCTCCCACCAGGACTGGTGGTAGGGAGAACCACAAAAGGAATCGTGGTCTCCTGAGTTGCGGGGCCCTCCTCTGCCCCTAGGGTGGCATCTCCCTGAATAACCACCCCTCCCCTGCCTCTGGAGGAGGGCTCACCTTGTGCACCAGGAAAAAACCTCTGTGATTTCTTGAACCACATTTTGCCACCCCTCTGGGCTTTGGGATAAAGTCTAGAGGGAAGGGAAAAATGGACTCCTACAGCAAACAGAGTTTTTCCCTCCTGCTCGCATCTGGTGAGGGTGTCCTTCACCTTGGTTCTGAACAAAGAGGAACCATCAAAAGGGGCATCGGTGAATGAAGACTTGAAGACCTCCGCAAAATGACAAAGGCGCATCCAGGCCTGTCACCTAAGAGCAACTCCCGAACTTGCTGCCCTACTCGCTCCTTTGGCTGCATATGAAATCAGCCTCATGGAGAAGTTTACAATGGAATTGAGGGTAGACATCTGAGTGTTAACCATCTGGGCCACCGCCTCAGAAACGTTACCCGTGATAGTATCTCCAAGCTCCTTGAGGAGATCTCTCTGGAGCCATGTAAAGTGAGATAAATAATTCAGTGATCGTAATGTAAAGGTTGCTGAAGAAAAAGTATGCTTCCCATACCGGTCCATGGTCCTAGACTCCTTGTTAGGGGGATGGACGGTGGAAGAAGTCTCGGCTAATTCCTTCAGAGTGGCAGCTGCCACCATCATGGCATCCACAGGGACTCCCTTGGACAGAAATTCCTCGTCAGGAGGAGCAGACAAAAATTTATTGGGTCTCCTGGGGACTGGTTCCACAGAGTCAGGGGTTTCCCACACCCTTCGACAAATCAAATCCAGAAGCTTATTGAAGGGTGGAGATACCCAGGAGGTGGAGGGCTGAGCATCAAAGACCTTCAGGAAGACAGACTCCTCCTCGGAGGGGGCTTTGGATGGCCAGTCACCTCTTTGTTTCAAAATCTCTAGGATGTCAGAGAAAGAAACATCCTCAGAGAATGACTTGGGGGACCCCTCCGATTCCTCGCGGTCAGTGTCTGATGTGAGAGACTCATCCTGGGAATCTATGTGCTTCCTCTTACACGTCTTCTTTCTGGGTGGCTCCTCAGGCAAAGGCTCTGAGTGGCTCTCAGAAAAGTGGGGACCACTCCTGGGGGTACCCTGAGGCCTTGGGGCTCTGCTGTCTAGAGGTAGATGGTGGTCAGAGACCTGCACCAGTGTAGTAGAGGAGAGAGTGACCGATCCGCTGATGTCCTGTCAGCGCACTCTGCATGGCCTTGAAGGCTGGTCCCCCCAAGTCCAAGGAATGACCAGCCTCTGAAGCCACGACAGGAGTCAAACTTCCCTGAGCCAAAGCACCGAGAGGGAGGCTAGGAACAGAGGTGTGTCCCGAAGCCTCTCCCTCGGGTCTGACCGAAAAATCCTGAGTCCTGAATCCCGTGGACGGCACAGACAGGGTCGAAGCTGACGTCGGCACCAATAAGCCAGGAGGGGGCTGTCGGAACCGACCTAGGGACATCACACGGAGCAGAGCACTCCAGCTCCGAAAGCTGAGGTGCACTCAGAAGTATCGAAGCAGGTTGAAGGATGGGCTCCGGAGCCGACTGGGTTGGAGCAGAGAACAATTTTGCCAAAACCGGTGACTGAAGGAGACTCTGCACCACTCTATCGACGTCCACATCTGATAAGGTCCTGGAGGATTTAGAGGATAGAGAAGGAGATAGAGACCTGCGAGGCGGTGATACTGGTCTAATGCTAGGCAATCGGCTCCAAATAGGTTCCAAGATGATTGGAGCCGACGCAGGTTCCATAACAACTGACACTTCCTGCGGCCTTGAGGACAATGGAGCCGAGGATGTTGAAGCAGACTTTGCTATTTTCTCCGGTGGCTCCGAGGAGACTGATGGAGCCGGAGATCTCTTTTTAGATTTAGAAGATTTGGCCTTAGAGCTGGAAGCTGTTTTCAGACCCTCCTCGAAGGAGGGAGAAGTTCCTTCAAAATCAACTTATTCTTCCTTTCCTGAAGAACTCTCAGACTAAAAGCATGACAGAAACTGCACGACTCCTGGAGATGATAGCTCCCAGACAATACACACAGACAGAATGTCCATCGGTAATGGATATTTTATAACTGCACCTAGAGCATTTCTTGAAGCCCAAGGGCTTATGCTCCTTAGTATCTTTGGACATAGCTAACCAACAACCAAATGGACCAAAGACAAGTAGTCACTGAATAAAGGACCAACGGCCAAACAGTCACAAGGCAGGAAAAAAAAAGGGGGGGAAGGACTAAAACCTCTAATTTAAATGGTTTTAGACCCGGTAAAGTTTACAACACAAGGAAAGCAAGGGGACAGACTAGGTCCTCTAACTGAAACGGGCCTAGCCCGTTGGAAACAGCTAGTGGGATACCACAGAAAAATTATCAAACACACAACTTTTCCACAATACAAGACCAGGACACACAATAGCTATTAAAATAGCTTTTTGTTTGCAACAAATTCTCTAATAATGAAGAAAAAGGGTACTTACCCACAGCCAAGAGCGAGACCACGTCTGAGCTACACGGGTGGCAAATGAGATCTGGGGATAAACAGCAGTGCAGCATGGAATACCATCTTAGCCCATCCAATAGAAAGACTTCGAGCTAGAAAAGTTGGCCAAGGTGGTGCCGACATTTGCCTCTGAACCACGGGTAAGAATGTAGGCGAGATTGGACTACATAACATCTAGTATTTCCAACAAAAATGGAAAAAGTATACAGAACTTTTTGGTAAGAGGTAAATTCAGCATTCCATCTTCCAATATACCATATAGCGTGACAATGTGTGGCACATTTGCTTGTAGCAAGTGTAAGGCTTGTAAGTATGTAATAAAAACTTTCCCTAGAATTAATAATGCTCCTTTTAGAACTTGTGGTCATTTGACTTGTTATACTGAAGGCAAATTATACCGCTTGAGATGTCCTTGTAACACATTTTATATTGGAGAAACAAAAAGATGCTTTAAAACTAGAATTTTAGAACATGTGAGGGATATTGTTAATAAAAAGAAGCAGAGAGCTCTATAGCTGAACATTTTAGTTTGTTTCATGATGAAAAAGTAAAGGGTTACTAGGTACTGTTTTGGCAAAAATACAAATATCTACATTTCTTTTATTAAGAAACAATTGCTTTTAAAAGATTCTACTTGCATTTTAAAATGTGACACCTTTCTCCAAGGGGACTATGTAATTGGGGAATATTTCTTTAATTGTTTAATTGATGTATATGTATATATGGGGCAGGTTTTTTTCATTTTGTGTTATACTCCTTGAAGGCTTTGGCACAGACATCAGAGTTTTATTAAATGTGTTGGATATACTGGTGGTTGGTTCTTTCTTAACTGGTCCAGAGTGTTTGTACTGAAGTCCAGAAATTTCTGGGCATGCACAATTGAAGATGTATCAATCTCCCAGTTAATACAAGGGTAGTTAAAAGTCTCCTAGGAAAATGGTGTTTGGCTTAATGCACATGGAATCTGTACTAGTTTGCTAGGGGGACAGAGGGGACCCTGCATCTAGCTATGATGATAATAAAAGGCTTTGTTAATAGTAACTTGGACATGGTGGAGTTGCATGTTATGTTTAACGAGTCTGGAGGTGAAATGCTGTCTTTAAGAATATGGAAACACTTGCATCTTTACTGCTTTCATCGAATGCAGTGGGTCTGAACATGCAGTAGGCACTGAAGCCCTGTACTGAAGGACGGCACTCATTGATCTTGAACCAGATCACTGTGACAATGCATATATCAAGGTTTTTAGGATAAGGAGCGATTGTAGGGAGTTAAGATTAGCACTGAACAGCAACACTTTTATATTACCTGGATTCTGTTATGTTCAAAGCTTTAGATGTCACCTTAAAAATGATTTTATGGGATGGCAACAATTTATCCAATATACAATATTGCCTTAGGAGATAATTGCAGGCTATGCTTAGCAAAGCAATTCAGACATCTGCCATCTCCTCCAGGCAGATATACACCCACTTTGAAAGACGCCTGAAGTCAAGTCAACTGTTGAAGTCCGCAATCTATTTTTCATATTGCAGCATCATTTTAAGTGATGGCAGAATGCCGCTCATGGCTAGGTTCATACCTGCAATATTTTTAGCACTTTCACTCCATAAAAAATAATCTTCATCAGAAAATAGCAAGCCAAGAGACACTTTTTCCAAAATAAAGAATGTACACTTTCTAAAACCATGGCAGGAACTGAATATCTAAAAGAAGCATCTGTTACATTACCATTACAAATGCTATTAATATTTATTTAACATTTGTTTACTGGGAAAGTCTGACTGTACACAGATCCTTTTTCAATGGAGGCCAGGGGAGAAAAGCTTCACGAGTAACAGTAAATTTTAATGTGCGAATTACAATAATCAATAAACAAAATGTAGTATACATAAGAAAATACAAATTTGTTACATCATGACAACAAACCCTAGGCTTTGAACATAGCTTGCACTATTTGTAAAGTATGACTTATGTCAAGATATAAGGTTAAAACAGGCTGGTAGGAAGAAGACAGGGAAGAAGTTGAATATGGTTGAGGTATACTGTGATGTATCAGAGCATTCACAAGGGGTTAGTAATAATAATATAGCATTAAAGGAAACCTACACATGTTCCATCAATATGTTACACCATCATAATTATACAATGCTTTTACACAATATGTATACACTGATCAGGCTCAGCATTTTACAAACTGTGTAAACAATGTTAAACAGATGTTTATTACTTTTAAGTAGCAGAATGTGAAAGAGCAGTTATTCTAGCTAAAGAGCTGAACCCTAAACTTTTATCTCTCATTTTTTTTTATCTTCACATTTTTGTTTGGTGTTTTATTTGCATTAATGCACAAGCATTTGCTAAATGAAAAGGATACAAAAACCTGAAAGGAAAGGGAAAAACAAACCATGCTATGGGTGAAAAGAATATTGACAAGTGAGCTGGAATGGAATCCGAGAGAAATGACCATGTTGGGTGGCAATGGAATGTAGACCAATCTTTTCAATGAGACAATGGTATCTGCAAAAAACAGTGGTGTACACATTTAGTACTATACCTTCATCTACAAACATATTCATCTCTTGCAGTAAAACTCTTAACTAAAGCCTGCTGCCTAAAGTTTCACAACTCTAGCACCCCTCAAAGCCAAGTTACAATGCACTAACCATGCATTGTCAATACTGGGTCACACATTTTAGGAGCCCTATCCACCTCATCTAGAAGACCTCTCCACTTGCACCATATTTAGACTACAGTTAAAAGTCAGTTTCTAAAACATATTGTACATGCCTTCAGACAAGCCATGTAACCTATATCACACCTAACTTTCCTATGCTTTTCTAAGTTTTATTAAACATCTCCTTTTACACTTACTAGCTGACATTCTTTGTACAAACTTTCTAAATATTCACATTCTGATGTCTCTGTTGAATTGCATGTAATACTGATTTATTCAACATGTAGACAATGTTTTTTTTAATTTAAAATTTCTAACTTTCCTAAACAATGTGTGAACTCAAATGCATGCATTTTTGTCTTTAAAAAGTGCTTTCTTCTTAATTATTTCTGTACTGGTCTGTGATTCTATTCACCCAGACAATCCATGAAATTGTTCCACTGTGATTAATGCACTACCTTTGTAAACAAAATAAACAAATACAAATTGTTTTAAATAACACTGTGACAACACCAGGGCATTCCCTCTTTCCAACGGTCTTAAATATTCA
>NC_056738.1:235060984-235093484 GCF_019279795.1 Protopterus annectens
CTAGTCATAAAAATTAAAATTCAGTGGTCAGATTCGAACCCAGGATACCATGCACTAGAATCAAGCTACTAAACCACTAAACCATGACAGCAGTACTTAGAAATGCAGAAATAGCATATATATAGGATGTAATCCAAAATGGAGCATGATAAAGCAGTGTCTGTGAAGTAGATACAATTTTAAACTGGCCAATCATAGAAATGTGCGGGAAAATCGGCATATATAAGCCCCATAGGCGGGAATACACAGCATAAACGATTGTAGAATAGACCTGCAGGCAGAATGAGTGGAGTAGGGGAGGGACGTTGCTTTCGAGCACAGCGGTGGGGCGTTGAGGAGTCCAGATACATGGTCTGGCTTCTAGTTCACCATCATGAGGCCCAACTCATGCAGGGCCAGGTCTCATGGGGAGCGTACAGGGTGGAGGCATGGGACCAGTTGGCTCATGATCTTACTAGTGCTACTGGGATTCCACGCACTGGTGAGCAGGTCCGTCACCACCATGCAGACCTGAAGCGACGTAAGCAAGACCAGTTGACCCAATGGATCCAGGAGGCCCGGGATATGCCCAACGCCCCACTACTGAGTAAGTTACATTTTACTTATGTATGTAAGGAATTCAACTAGCTGATACCATGGAGATGTGTATCCCAATATTACTTGTTTTGTATTACAGCTGCAGGTGTCCACTCCATGAATCGACAGGCACATGACCGCAGGCTGGTGCAGCTGCACCACCATGCAGGTTAGTAACCCCACCTAGTACTTGTAAATAAATATTATAGTGTAGCATGTAGCAGAACACTGCAGTGTATTGCTTAAAAGTAATAGAATGTGCAAGCAGCAAGTAAAAGTCTGCAGGTATGGCTGCAACAAGTTCATCAGTATATAAGTGAAACTGGAAATATAAGTGATAGAAATAAATAGTGCTGTAATACAGATGTCCCACCATTAATAAAATGTAGTATAACCTGCAGTAGTCTCAAGAGTACAGCTTCAGAATCTGAGGTAATCACATGTGAGATATATCCCCTGTTGAAATGCTGAATCATGACAGAAGTGAGGCTGCTGGAAAGTGTTGGAATCCCCACAGGTCTAATATGTGAACAAAGCCTAGAAGTACCAACCTGAACTGTGAAATTGCAGGATGTGTGAGAGTGACAGAAAGGCTCATGTATCAATAAATAAAGTAGTAATAACTTCTGAATATATAAGCTTCAGTGTGGTTCTACACAACTAAATGCATGTGGGAATTAAAACTTAACATCCCAAACTGATTTCAGTGTGTCTGACTCTTGAATGTTCAGGCCAATATCTGTATATGGTGATCACAGTCAGCAATTTGCAGATAGAACGAATGATTGTCTGACATACTAAACATCCATAGTTGTCCCCTGCCCTGTCATCAAAGTGTAGCAGGATGATGTATCTGATCAAATTCAAAATAACTAGGATAGTGATGTATCTGTAACAGGTCTAGCATGACAGTCAAGTAAAAATCATTTGGAAACTATCACCCACAAGTTAATTGTGTTTCTATTACAAATGTATATCAATGTATAATTTATGAATGTGTCATCATTTTCTTTCTCCACCCCACCCGATAATTGCAAATTAAAAAACTCACTAAATATTGGTATGTGAACATTTCTTTAACCATGGACATTTGTCCTGTTTCAAAAATATATGCATGTTTGTTGTTGCATGTGCCCTGGTCATACCTGCAAACCTGATGGCCTGTTGCCATTAATCAACCCTGCATGTTGTTTGATTGTGTATTTCCGTTCAAATAATGCATGTGATATTGATATGCCTGTTGTTCAATGGTGTTAATATCTGGGTGTTTGTTTAATGGGAATACCAATGCATGCTGTTACAACTAATTTGAATGGAATAATATGCCACTAACCCAAACTAACATAACATACTCACAAACCTAGAATGCTTGGGAAGGCAGGTCCCAGCGGACCCACCACTCCCACCTCAGCTGGCGAGTGCACCTGGCACTAGTGCCCAGGCCGGACCCTCCTCCGGTGGCCCTGTGCCACCTTCAGGTGGAAGCGCTGCAGGGGATGGGGCCCATCCCCCCTCTGCAAGCGTGGCCGGAGGAGCACGTCCACTCACCCTCCAAGGTGTCCGGTCTGTGGTGCGAAGGGAGATCCAAGACTCTGTTCTTGGGCCCCTACGCCAGTTTGAGGCCCGGGTGGCACAGCTTACGGGCATGCCCGTTGTCCCGCCTGCACAGCCCCCAGCACAGCCCCGTCCAGGGCTGTGAAGGAACAGTGTCAACTGCCTATGGGTGGGGATATCAGTTCCACTGTTGCCATCTGTGGGCTCATGTGCCTTGGATATCCCAACCTCCGTCCCCATCAATTGTGTAACCCCCCACATGTGTCATACACTGCCCCTGTATGCGTCTTGTCTGTCTTGTCTGTTAACCTACCCAACCTACCTCCCCAGCTATACCGACTACCTCACCTGACATACCACTCTCACCTGATAAAAAAAAAAAAAGGGCACTCTCTACCCACAAAAAAATTACGCCCCATACATAGCTGTCCATGTTGCACACATGTCCGCTGGACATTGAAACTGTTAATTACAATTGGCTGTACAGCAGGTATTAATGTTGTCCTGACACCTCTCTCAGGGGTGGAAGGTTCCAAATGTCACACCAAATTGCATACAAATGCACAGCTGTTGCTGAGAAAGACATGGGCAGCTATGGGCC
The DNA here is from genome assembly GCF_019279795.1 of Protopterus annectens. NCBI lineage: Eukaryota > Metazoa > Chordata > Ceratodontiformes > Protopteridae > Protopterus > Protopterus annectens. The sequence goes on from NC_056738.1 coordinate 235,063,716, forward strand.
TCACCTACATCCTTCCTGCAAATTCCAAGCTTGTTTCCCTACTGTCTTACCCTCTTTGTGACCCCTTTTTCACCACTTTCCTTTCACCCCTTTTTCTTTTCTTTCAAAGAAAATAGCGCGGGTGTGTGCTTGTGTGCGCGGAGCTCACCGCCAGTGCGCATGCGTGAGCTCTGCGCAAACGAGCGCACACCTGGTTTTAAATGCTTAAAAGTGCCTTTGGCACTTTTGATTGACAGGTCCTGTACTCATTTCGAAAGAAAAATAAATTCCCACTGCCAGTCTCGAACCCAGGACCTTGGTAACACTAGTCTGTATGACCTACCACTAAGCCATGACTCTCATACAAGAACATAGTGCTAAAATAAATATAACATGTAATAGTAGGAATCAATATAAAGGCAATATAGGATGTGTACTACCCAAAGCATGTCAGATAGATTTTTAATGCCTGAATTACTGGATTCCCATACTACTTTAGTGTTCACAGAAACAGCCCTGCTAATTGTCAGCTTGTACATAATAATGTAAGGCAATGTACATATATGAAGGTATGTATATGTACACATGCATATATACATATATATATATATATATATATATATATATATATATATATATATATATATATTGATACATATGAAATATAGTGGTAGGTGTCAGTATTCATACACACTCACTACAGGAAACAGTGAAGATAAATGCAGCAACCAGAATCTGCAACACAGCCAGACTCCTGTGAGACCTACTAACCCATTTGCTTAAAGGTGCCTCCAGCACTTTGATTGATAGGCCCTGTACTCAATTTGAAAGCAAAATATAAGCATACTAGTAGGCCCTACCACAAGACCATTGTAACACTAGTCTGTATGACCTACCAGTACGCCATGACTCTCATACAGGAATATAGTTCTAAAATAAGTAGAACATGTAATAGTAGGAATGAAGATAAAGGCAATATAGGATGTGTACTACCAAAACGAAATGAAAGTGACAGGACACCGCTGTAAGTCAATAGATATTTAATAAAACAAAAACCTTAAAACACAATCCTTGAGACACAAAGTAAGCGCTTTCGGGTTACACCCTTCATCATGAAGGGTGTAACCCGAAATCCTGATATATATACATATGTAATATTGCTGTACATGTCGTCCATACTTAAAACTTCCATAGCTTAGAACACAAGGCCAGTTATTCATATGATGCAGTAGTTCCCAGGGCCAGTAGAGGTTCCTCCTCATTGGTGTGGGACCACTGTGTATGTATGGCACTGTTCAGGTACATTTCCTGTAGTATGGCCAGGGTTTAATATCAGTCTGTAATGTGGTGCTATGTCCTCTAGGGGTGAACGTATCCCACATCTAGGGATACCATTTTGTAACAGTGATGCTGTGTGTTCTGCAATGTTGTGGGTGGCCCTCACCTGGACATGCGAGATGACAGGGAGGTTACAGTCATCTGTGATAACTAATTCCACTTGTGTAGGAGAATGGGGGGGGGTACCTGCACCTAAACTGTCTGCAACAATGTTGCCAATATCTGTGCATTTTGTGAATGTGAAGCATCTTACCACTGCTGACCACAGATGCCTTGCCTTCATGTGAATCTGCCCTGTGCTGCAGTAGCCTCCTGCTATTTTTATACAATGTGCCTGTATCTGTAGTCCACTGGACAGGATAAATAAGTGGTGTGCATACGGTCTGGGTTAGATATGTGTGTGCACACTACATGCACTATGTGGGATGTCTGTGGTAAGCTTTTGCAAAGGGGCCAGCAGTGTGTGTTGTGGCTTCCACTGGCCCAGTGGGCTGCATGGATAGCATCACAGTCCTAACTAGTGAATAACTGTGTAATTACATGCATACATAGCAAGGTAGTGTACTGTGCTTGTGGTGTTGTTGGGATATGTATATCCAGGCTGAGTAATGTGTGTCCACATCACAGGGTTGGATGGCAACACACATACAGTATGTAGGGATGAACACCCAGAGTGTTTCAGACGTGTTGCCTGTGCAGAAATATTTGGCCATTACCTGTGCATCCCCCACAACACACACACATGCAACATATGGCAGAAGTACTATAGCAGTACACATAGGTTCATAGGTTCATACTAGGCTATTTGCCCTAGGGCAACATGCGTTTTTGGTACCAACACCTTCTCTTTTGTTGTTTTGTTTGTATAGGGTGCTGTCAACATCACTGTTTGTTAAGGGAAATGTGCACCCTGCAGTGCATAGCCCCATTTGGCAAAAGCCACATCCCACCCCCAGCATTGTGCACACACACTAACCCCACTCACACTAAAACACATACTTTCCATTTGCAAGATTCAAACCCCTACCTAACTGTGTTATGACACTAGAGACAGACACATTAGCAGAGTGCGCTATTTGCATTAGTGGGAGAAATTCTTTCTAATGCTGTACTTAGAGGGTGCTGACATCATCTGTGTTTAGGAAGAGGGATGTGCACCCTGTAGTGTGTTCTCCCAGTTGGCAAAAGGCACTTTTCCCTCACAGCATTATGCACACACACAAACCCCACTCATACTAACACACATACATTCCCTTTGCATGATTCAAACCCATATCTAACTATGTTATGACACTGGAGAAAGACGCATTAGCAGAGCGCGCTATACAAATTACTGGAGAACTTAAATTCAGGTAATATAGTTAGAGTGCTGACATCATCAGTGTTTCAAAAGGGGAATCTGCATCCTGTAGTTTACTGTCACAGTTGCTAATAGGGGCATTTCCCACACACACATCAATGTGTTTGAGGTTTGCATATGTGGGGGATCCAGTACTCCAGTGTGATTAGTATATGGTTCGATTGCAACAATGAGGGATATACTTGAAGTGGTGATCATTTTGTACTCATGTTTGTGATGATCAGGTCTAGTATATTTGCCCCTCTTGTGGGAATGTTGACTACCTGTTCCATAGCTAAAGAGTTTCTGAACTATGGGAACCCTAGAGCTTGGGTATTGTGGCTTGAGTAATGTTTACAGTCTATGTTTGGGTAGTTGACATCACCCAGTGTGATGGTGTTTGCAGAGAAATCTATACTCTTTTGTGTCATCATGAAGGCTGTGTGGGATTCCTGAGTTTGAGAGGGTGCTGTAAGAGCTCCTCTGTGTCTCTTTCCATGTGGTCCAGGGTGGTATGTCTCAGGTTGTTCACATCAGCATGGACAATGACTGCCTCATACTTGTACTTGCTGTGGAGTGACCTGAGTGCTTGTGTTATGTGGCACATTCTATCACCCGACAGGTAGCTAAATGTGACCCTCACCTTGCTCAGTCTGGAGGGCAGGACGTCAGTCAACAGCTCATGTCAAGCATGTTCACACTCCTCATAAATGATGTGGAAACCTTCAAAGCCCCCAGGCCTGTTGAAAATATGGACCAGACTGCAGATACCTGTATAAAGGCATTCTATGGACACATTCAGGAATGCATGGATCATGCAATCCCAAACAAAAGCATGACCCAATCCTCCAAAGGCAGACGTCCTGTGTGCTGGCCACCAGCCATAAACAAACTATACAATAGAAGGATGAAGCTACTACATGATACAATAAACGAAACCAGAAGCAAATGTTGGTAAGACAACAGATAACAGAAAACCAACACTTGGTGGAGAAAAAACGCCAATAAATATCCAAGTAGACTCCAAACTCAGGTTAATTGACTCAGGTTAACGCAAGTGACTCACAATAACACTCATTTTCGTTACAAAAAGGTAACTTCATCAGACAACATGATCAAATAACCCCACAGCTTATATACTAGAATCAATTAAAACACCTGATCAAAACAATCAGGTCTTAAAGAAAGAACATCATAAAAAACTGCATTAATATATAATGTTTGTAAAAATATATGTATATAACAAAGTATAAACTTAGAAATATATATGTATTACAGCATGAAAATACAAAATTTTAAATTTTAAAAAACAAATAATATATTAATATTAATATTCTTGAATAAACTAAAATAATATGACCACATATTCTTGCAAAGTATTATTTAATACACTAATATAAAATATATCTTGACTTATATAGTAATGGCTTTCAATTTTAGTGTAGGCTTAATAGATATATAATCATTTAATCCAGGCTCTTTGTTGGCTTCCAGCATAATTTGCCAAGAGGTCTCCCTCTGTTCTAATTTTGCCTGCCACGGCCCACCCCTTGGATCCTTGTAAATACTATCCAGCACAAAAAATTGATATTTTGCATTAGGACATACAGATGTATGTTTGAACAGGGCATTGGTATTGTTTCCTTTTTGTATGTCATATGTGTGCTCATAAATTCTGCGTTTCAAAGAACGCTCGGTCTTTCCCACGTAATATGCCGGGCAGATGGTACACATAGCCAAATACACCACCCTTTGGCTATTGCAATTATAATATGCTGTAGCCTTGATAGTTCTATTTTTGGCAGTAAGAAATACTTGTTCAGCATGCACAATGTAAGAACATTGTGCACATGACCCACATTTAAAGGTACCTTTACGTGGACGGATAGAATGATGTTGAAAAGGACCCTTTTCCAATATGTTCTTTATGCTTTTCCCTTTTCGGAAAACAGACCTCATATCTTTACCATGCAAATTACACAAATCAGTGACTTCAGAAAAAGTTTCCCATTCTTTAAAAACAATGTCCCTAATATTGCTGGAATTGGAACTGTACTGTGTAATAAAAGCCTTTGTAAATTCTAACTGATTTGTTTCCTTAATAAAATTGTTGTCACTATTGCCTAACCCCAAAATCGGTCGAAACCTATCCTTTCTTCCATTTTTAACTTGTTCACATATGTTACCTATAAAATCTGTTGGATAGCCCCTGTCTTGAAACAAAAGAGATAACTTGTCACACTCTAACAAGAAATCATGTTCATTGGACGTCATTCTAGAAATCCTGACAAATTGACCTTTGACGATCCCTCTCTTTTGATGCATAGGATGTGAACTATCATAATGTATATAACTATTGGAGAACGTCGGTTTTCTGTATACAGCAGATCTGAATTTGTCATCACTATCAATACTGAGCATGACGTCCAAATATTCAACCCTGTCGACAGAAACATATGTAAATGTAAGAAAATTGGTGGTAGTAGTTAAATATTCCATAAAATCCCTAATGAGACCATCTGATCCAGTCCAGAAAATACAAATATCGTCCAGGAACCTGAAATAGGCTACCCAGTGTTTGCTGAACGGACTATTCAACACATATTTGTTTTCCCAGACCGAAAGTATAATGTCCGCGTAAGTCAGAGCACAATTCGCCCCCATAGCCACCTCTGATGTCTGTTTGTAATATTCACCCGAAAAGTGAATAAAATTATTATGTAAGACCAGTTCCATTAGTTCCAAAATGACAAAAATATCATTATTACTGGCCTTTGAACTAGATGTAAGGGCTTCCTCTAGCTATGATAGACCTGTATCATGAGGTATCACAGAAAACAGGTCCACAATGTCTATGGTCAAAAACTTTAAACTAGGGGCCCAAAGTTCAGGGGTAACTTGTCTCAGGAATTCCCATGAATCCTTGAGCAAATGAGTAGCTTTGAGCCATAAACTTTTAAGTTTATAATCCAAGAATTTTGAAAGCGGAGAAATTTTAGACCCTTGAGCCGCCACAATTGGTCTCATTGGTGGATCCTGTGTATTCTTATGTGTCTTGGGTACTCCGAATATAGAAGGCACCCTAGGTTGTGGATTATCCAAAAATATATAAGTGCTGTAATCAATAGCTTCTTGGTCCAAAAGATCTTTTATGGCCAGGTCAATCTTTTGATGAGCTATATTTATTTCATTGAGGGATACAGAACGATATCTGGACACGTTATTTAAAATTGTGTTCATTTTACCCTCGTAAATGACCTGGTCCATGATGACTGTTCCTCCCCCTTTGTCCGGCTCCATGACCCTGATATTGATGTTTTGTCTAAGGTTGTACAACAATGTACTTTCAGGGATAGTTAAATTAGGAACATATCTAGCCTGTCTGCAATAATGCCTGACTTTTTGTTCTATCCTATTCTCCAAATTTTTGAGTTGAGGGTGCAAAGGGGGATTGTAAATGCTACTCCTGTGTAGTTCGTCATGTATAGGAAATACTTGGTTTCCCAATAAATGCTCAAGGTTCAATTTCCTTATGAAAAGTTTAAGGTCAATGATAACTTGGGTAACATTGCTACTTTTGTTTGGAACAAATTTGAAACCTTTTGTGAAAAGTTCAAAGTAAGTATCAGTAATATGTAAAGAACTGTAATTATAAATAGTATATCCACCCTTTTGGCATATAGGATCAATGAGACCAATGATGTCAGTATTGGAATCAACCTCAGTGTTATCTATTCCCAAAACTGAACCTGTGTTGGGAACTGGTTCAATTAACTGAGTCAATTAACCTGAGTTTGGAGTCTACTTGGATATTTATTGGTGTTTTTTCTCCACCAAGTGTTGGTTTTCTACTACATGATACAACAAACTTCCAAAATGTGAAGGCATCACTGATGAGTATTAGAAGACAACTACAGGCACTCATAAGATTGTCTAAGGCCATCTTTGAGAGAAGATTCCACAAGACACTGAGGATAATCACAAGGCTTTCTGTAGTTATGTTAGGAACCTGGGTGGTAATACCCAGATATGCTCAGAGGTAGTCCAAGATGTCACACGAAATACCAAACACACAGACATTGCCATCATCCTAGTGGACAGGTTCACTGCTACCTTCTCCCCCCCTCCACACCAAAAGGGCAAATATTTCTCCCAGCAGAGTGCTGCCCCCCCTGACATCTCAGATGCTCAGGTAAGAGCTGCCCTCTCCAAAGCAATAAACACTGCATCAATGGGAACAGACAGTGTCCCAGGCTGTGTCCTACATGAACCCCAAGAAGAGCTACACCCAGACATAACACTACTGTTCAATCCCAGCCTTACTACATGATATGTGGCCAAAGAGTGGCGTACAGCAACAGTGGTCCCTCTACATTCAGGTGGTGCCTTAACGGATCCTGGACACTATTTGCCCCATACGTCAGAATAGCTTGGTCTGCAAAGCTATGGCAAGGATCATCATGAACCCCATAAATATAGATATTGGGGACCTACAGACATGTCACCATACACAGTTTGGCTTTGTTAATGGCAGATCCTGCCTCTCAAACCTGTTTGATTTCTTTGAACCAGTCACCAAGGCCACTGTCAAGGGGAAGGTGGTCTACACAGCCTACCTGGACCTTGCATAAGCCTTTGATACAATACCCCACTTGTGCATTCTAGGGAAGCTCACCAGTGTACATATTAACCCCTATGTCACTACAGATATTGCACAGTGGCTCAAGGGCAGAACACACATGGTTAGAATTGCTGGAGCCATGTCAGCCTCAAAACCAGTTACAAGTGGTGTCCCACAAGGCTCAGCCCTGGGATCTGTCATGTTCAGTATATATTTATCAGAGGTACAGGCCAACATGGAAGTACTTTGGCTGAGCAAGTCGCAGATGACTGCAAACCAGACGCCATAATCAACTCTCCAGCTAACACACGCATCCTCCAAAAGGGCCTCTTGGAAACACACGACTTGTGCCACAGCTGTGGCCTCAAGCTGAATGCCAAAAAGTGTATAGTCATCCCCTTTGTCAAAAACAAAGTGACCACAAAGTACCACATATGTGTTAATCCATTAAGTGTAGACAAAGGAATTATGGACCTTGGGGTACACAGGTTCATAGCATTCTCTCATTTGACAACAACATGGCCAAAGTGGTTAGGAAAACATTTTATATGGGCCACCACGTCATCATGAAGGGATTCACATGTAGATCAGGGGAGGACATTGCGCCTCTTTACTCATCCCTCATTATGCCCATAATTGACTACTATGCACCTGTCGGCATGCACCTTACCAGACACCTGCAGCAACTGGAAAGACCACATACGTACCTCAACAAGAGGATCAAAGGGCTCAAATAGATGCCACATACTGACTGGTTAAAGAAACAGCAGCTCTACTCAGTGGCATACTGCCTCTTCATAGGCAATCTGTGCCGGACATATAAAGCCATGTCAAACCCTGGCTTAATGGCCATGCTGCACCTCAGAATATCCAGATCCCATCAGGCTACACGCTGGAAAGACTTGAACCTCAGGAGTGATATACATAAGATATGCTGGAGGGACACATTCATAACTCAGAGGCCCCCTTCATTCTGGAATATTATCCCAATAGAGGATGGGCACAGTCACTCAGTGACTATCTTCCAGAGGGATATTAATGACTGGATGTGACATTGTAGGTTTACCCTGGGTATCACTTATGTGTCACTGTTAGACAGAGGCACAGTATACTAACCTTGGAAAAGGGCATAGCAAGATAGATTTACAATGCATGGTGAAAGCCACACACATTCTGGCTAGGTGTATAAATGCCCTAGGGCAGATATCCTTGTATGAACCTATGGAGCTATGTATCTTGTTCACCATTAGCCCTATGTGCTGTTAATCACCAATGCAATCTCAATACTATGGTAGCATGTGCAAAGGTCAGTTGTCAGTCACCTCTATGGTACAGTTGTGGAATATGTGAGTCATGTAGTAATGTCACAGTTGCCACATGTACACAGTCAACTCTATCCCCTACCCATGGATGTACAACACATGTATGAGATGGAAACACATGGCCAAACTGTGGACTAAGCACTCTGAACCCAGTACTGGCATAACCTGTCAGGTGGCATGAAATACTACAGTGACTGCAATACCAGTCTGATGTGGACCTACACTGACAGCAATACAAGCACGGAAACACACCAGGCCATTCGTGGAGCCTAAGGATAGCATCCTGCCTGAGTGGCAGACACCTCTGCAGCTGGCACACAGGCATACGTTAGGCCTGAACACAGCATGCATAACACATAGCACACAAATCCTGTGTGCCAAACAAGCACAGTCTGTACTACAACACTACTGCTGCGGTTGTGTTAGGTACTTTTATTGTCCAGTACAGTGAGGTCATGCTCACCAGGCTGGACAAGGTGAAGGTCACAGTGATATGCTCATGGGGCACTATGGTCCACCACATAACACAAGCATACAGGTCATTCAGATGCATGGACACATATGACTCAGTCATTGTCCATGCCACTACAGCTGATGTGTGATGTCCCTCACTGGGATACATGATAGGGAACATAGAAGGGCTCACTGAGCAAGTGACACAGGCTGGTAGAACCCTGACCTTGGTTGGCATCAGACCCTCACCAGGAATGCTGACATATTACTGAATGCTAATGAATTATTGTAGCTACAACACCCTAGCTGAATGGTTTTTAGCATGCGGTCACTGCATTGCTATGGAACAACGTCTTACCACTCCCACAACAGGTGAAAACATGCAGCACCTGTTCATCAACAACATGTAGACTATATGCCCCAGACCATGTGTGTATCCCTCACTACTAGGTTGATAGCATCTACATCTCACACTGTATATACACATCCCACATGCAGCACCTGCACAGAAGACCACAGTCATAATGTTACCCTGTGCAAATACCATGTATTCACATGTGGCAGGCATCACACATGGTAACTATTGAAGGTCACAGGTACATATGTGTATTTGGCACACACATACATCATGTGTGCATTGCCATAACTGGTTTAATCGATGTCATGCTTTATTGTGAGAAACAACCCGCACACATGGGCATTCTGTGTGGGCAAAACACACATGACATGTCTGGAATCAAAAGCCATAAATAATTGTGATATTGTTTAGAAAGGGGTATGTGCATCCTGTAGTGTGTTTTCCCAGTTGCCAAAAGGGATGTTTCTTTCATACACACTTACCCCCCTTCACACCCACTTGCTGGATTCAAACCCCTACCTAACTATGGTATGACACCAGAGACAGACGCATTAGCAGAGCGCGCTATTTGCATTACTGGGAGATTTTTTTTTCCCCTGATATACTTATAGGGTGCTGACATCATCGGTGTTTACAAAGGGGAATGGGCATCCTGTGGTGTGTTTTCACAGTTGCCAAAAGGGATGTTTCTTTCATACACACTTGCTGGATTCAAACCCCTGCCTAACTATGTCATGACACTAGAGACAGATGCATTAACAGAGTGTGCTATTTGCATTACTAGGAGATTTCTTTTCTCCTGATATACTTATAGGGTGCTGACATCATCAGTGTTTAGAAAGGGGAATGAGCATCCTGTGGTATGTTTTCACAGTTGCCAAAAGGGATGTTCTTGTCATACACACTTACACCCTTCACACACACTTGCCACTTGCTGGATTCAAAACCCTACCTAACTATGCTATGACACTAGAGACGGATGCATTAGCGGAGCACACTATTTGCATTACTGGGAGATTTCTTTTCTCCTGATATACTTATAGGGTGCTGACATCATCAGTGTTTAGAAAGGGGAATGAGCATCCTGTGGTGTGTTTTCACAGTTGCCAAAAGGGATGTTCCTTTCATACACACTTGCTGGATTCAAACCCCTACCTAACTATGTTATAACACTAGAGATGGACGCATTAGCAGAGTGCGCTATTCGCATTACTAGGAGATTTCTTTTCTCCTGATATACTTATAGGGTGCTGACATCATCAGTGTTTAGGAATGGGAATGAGCATCCTCTGGTGTGTTTTCACAGTTGCTAAGTGGAACATTTGGGCTAAGTGTATGAGCATGCCCAGTTCAGCCTTCCCATGGCATGTTGTGTGAAAGATGTCTTATTTATCAAAGTGTGTGAGCATGCCCAGTGTGAGCTTTCCATATGTTGAACTCTGCAGCCCATCACATTTGTGGATGAGTGTGACCTTCAGCAAATATCTCCAGTTTATGGTTGTGTGTTCTGTGCCATGTTGTGTAGTTACTGTCCAAATGCTTTTTGTGTGAACACAACAGGGATTATACTGTGCCTGCAGGTTTTGCATGGGATACTTTGCATACAATTGTCAACATCCATTCATACTGACCTAACACTGTAGTACTGTATAGTGTAGTGGTTCAGTACTTTCACTGTGGTGGACAGTATCCTGGGCTTTAGTCCTATCACTGCTTTACATTTCCATAGTGTGCACAACAGCCTTGTTAGGGTCCAGTTGTGCACATCTGCACAAAGGCGGTGCCTCTACGGACCCTGGTAATTACCACCCCATAAGCTTAACAAGTCTAGTCTGCAAAGCTATGGAGAGGATCATAATGGAGCTCATAAACAAAGATATAGAGGATATGCAGACATTGGACCCGTCCCAGTTTGGCTTGGTCAATGGCAGATCATGCCTTTTGAACTTGGTCGACTTCTTCAAAACAGAAGGGCAGTCCATACAGCCTTCCTTGACCTTGCAAAGGCTTTCGACACAATACCCCACTCGGGTATTGTAGAAAAACCTACCAACTTAAATGTAAACCCATATGTCACAAGATGGTTTGCAAACTGGCTGAAGGACAGGACCCACAGGGTTAGAGTTGCTGGCGCTATGTCAGACTCCAAGCCGGTCACAAGTGGTGTCCCACAGGGCTCAGTCCTTGGCCCCCTATTGTTTGTCATCTACTTCTCAGAAGTACAGGCCAACATGGGAGGACTTTGGCTGACAAAGTTTGCAGATGACTGCAAACTGGGCGCCATAGTGGACAGTGCATCAGACACGGATATCCTTCAGAAGGGACTCATGGAAACTGATAGCTGGTGCCAGGGCCATGGCCTGCCGTTAAATGCCAAAACATGTATAGTCATACCCTTCGGGAAAAGCAAGGTAACCCCAAGCTACCATATAGGTGGCAATCCTCTAAGCACAGAGGAGGTTATCATGGACCTGGGGACCCAGGTTGACAGTGGCCTTTCTTATGACACTCGCGTTGCTAACGTGGCTAGAAAGACCTTCTACATTGCCCACCTGATCATGAAGGGATTCACATCCAGATCTAGTGAGGTCATTGTTCCCCTGTACTCTTCACTTATCAGACCAATGATCAAGTACAATGCCCCATTCAGGATGTATCTCACCCGACATCTGCAGCCATTGGAGAGACCCCAAAAGTCCCCCACCAAAAGGATAAAGGGACTCCAACATCTGTCATATGCTGCCAGATTGAAGACACTCCAGCTCTATTCAGTCACATACCGTCTGCTCAGAGGTGACATGTGCCTGACATGCAAGGCCATGTCCAACCAGGAAGTAATGGACATGCTCCACCTCAAAACCGCCAAATCCACCAGAACCACTAGGGCAAGTGACGTAAACCTTAGCAGGGATATAAGTAGGACATATTGGAGGGATAGATTTATCACTCAGAGACTCCCTATGCTGTGGAATACAATCCCGGTCCATGTGAGGCACAGCACCTCGCTGGCTTTGTTCAAGGGGAATCTTGACTTGTGGATGGGAGATCATAGGTTTACCCCGGGGATCGTCTCTGTGTCACTGCTGGACAAAGGCACGACAAACTAATGGGCACAGTATTGTTTCCATATAAGGGGTGGCGTACGCCACAAAACTCTGGGCTAGGCTTATAACTGCCATAGGGCAGATAGCCTAGTATAAACCTATGAACCTATATGACTATGTTGCATTATGTTCAGATATGAACTACTTACAACAGCCTCATCCAACATCAGTAGTGTATTCCACAACATAGGTGTACATTGGCAAACACTACCGATGTGCTCAAGGCCATTTCTAATGCTAGTCAGAGAGTGTGTTTGTCCTTTGACACATTGTAAGTGTAGTTTGCCATGACATATGTCTTGTTTAGTATACTGTGCCTCTGTCTACCTGTGACATAACATTGATACCCAGGGTAAACCTACCATCTCCCATCCACTCATTAAGATTCCTGTTGAGGAGAATCGACGAGTGACTCCATGGATAACCTGTACTGGTAGTTTACTCATGCGTGGGGGTGGCTTCTGTGTTATGGATAATGCAGTACAGCTTGTCCTATGTATGTCAGTGCTGGGGTTCAGGTCCCTCATGTGCATAGCTCACTGCCATTCAGATTGTACAAGGTGCAGCATGTTCATTGATTCCAGCTTGGACATGGCTTTCTACATCAGGCACAGCTTGCGTCTGGGTGGCCAGCATGGCAGTGTGTGGAGTTGCACTCTGTTTAATCAGGCAACACATTACATGTGTTCAAGCTCTTTGATACTCCTGGTGAGGTACTGTTGTGGACTTTACAGTTGATGGAGGTGTCTGCTGAGGTACACCCCACAGGGGCTGTTGTGGTCATTTGTAATGCTGATGAAGGATAACTGCAGAACCACAATGACCTCCCCTTATCTAGATGTCATAACCTTCATGATTAGGTTGGTATATGGATTGTTTCTGTTAACACTACAGCCACATGTTTGTCCAATGCAGGATATCTATCACCTTGTGTACCCAGGTCTGTCATTACATGTTAAGTATGTAATGGGTTTAACACCTATGTGGTAATTGGTGGTCACTTACTTTATATCCACAGAGGTTGACTAGACAGTTTTCTCCATTTAACATGCTGACATGACTATGGCACCGGTTGTCTGTTTCTATGTGGCCCTTTTGTGGGATGCTTGTGTCAGCTGGAGTGTCAGATATGTTAGGCGGTTTGTAGTCCTCTGCAAACATGTTCAGGCACAGTCCTTACATGTTGGCCTGTACCTATGGGGCATATATACCAGATGGGTAATGTCCCAGGAACAAACTTTGTGGGATACCTGTTATATGTGGTTTGTAGTCTGACATGGCTGCAGCATGTCTGACCATGTCAGTTCTGTCATTGGTCTGGTTTGCAACCCCTCTAGTGACATTGGGGTATATATATAAGCTGGTGAGCATATCTATATTGAACACGTAGGGTATTGTATGCAAGGCTTTGCAAGGTCCAGCTCCACTGTGTGGACCACATTGCCCTCATCAGTGACCTCAATCACTGTTTCAACTGAGTCACACATGTTTAGGGGCGGGGTCTGCACTTCATAAACCCACACTGGGTAGGGTCGGGTGTCAATAGATCCCCATTATTGTTATGTCTGCGGTACATGCTGATCCTTTCCATAGCTGTGCAGACCAAGCTGCTCAGGATTCTGTGGTGGTTGTTTTTAGTATCCATTCATGCGACACCTTTCTTGAGAACAACCACTGTTGCTGTACACTGTTCTTTGGGTACATATCCTGTAGTAAGGCAGCAGTCTGCTGGGAAAGATATTTGGCATTATGGGGGGGGGGTTTGCACTGCACCTGTCAGGATGTATGTTGGCAATACGTGTGTGTGTTTGGTATGTTATTTGCAATATTTGTGTGATCCAGAGCATATCCAGGAATTCACAACTCACTTACTACCATCAGTTGCAGCAGCCTTGGGGTTATCCTTACTGTCCTGTACAATTTGTGTCATAATAGGTTCATAGGTTCATACTAGGCTATCCACCCTAGGGCATTTGTAAGCCTAGCCACAGTGCGTGTGGCTTTTGCCACCCCTTGCTATGTGAATATTATGGCCATTTATGATTTACTTAGCTGTGCCTCTGTCTGGACATGACACAGTAAAGACCCCCAGTGTACATCTACAATTATCCATCCATTTTGCTAACTTCCTGTTGAAGAGTGTCAGTGAGGGGCTCTGCCTAACATGTAGTGGTATTCTGTTCCAGGGTGTGGAGAGACTCAGGGTTAGGTATCTGTCCCTCCAGCACATCCTATTTGATTATGTGTTAAGGTTGACATCTCTGACTCACACAGCTCCGATGGCTTTGAGTTTTCTGGGGTGTAGCATGTCCATTACTTCTGTGTTGGACATGGACTTGTACAACAGACATACAATGTCTCTGTGTAGGCAGTATGTGACTGCATTCAGCTGTGGTGTCTACAGCCAGGCAGCATATGAGATATATTTGCGACCCTTTCTGACTCTTGCTGAGGTACCTCTGAGGTCTTTCTAACTGCTGCAGGTGCCAGGTAATGTACATCCCAAATGAGGCATTGTATTACAATATGGTCTGATAGGGGAACAGTATAGGTGCACAATGACCTTTGTTGACGTAGATGTGAATCCTTTCATGATACAGTGTCCAATATAGACAGTCTTCCTAGCCAAATTGGCGATGTGACTGTCACATAACAGGTGACTGTCCACTTGTGTCACTAGGTCCCTGATTACTCCTTCCACACATAATGGTTTACCACCTATGTGGTAATTTGTGTGTACCTTGTTTTGTATTTGGTGGTACATTCATACTGTCAACTGTCTTCAGGACAGTGGGGTGGGGTTCCTGTGTGTGAGAGTGTGGTCTGTAGCATGCTACAGACTGTACAGCAGTCTTGCCTACGGTTAGTTGCACATGGGTGGACTGCAATGACATAAGCATTGTCAGTTAACTGGATGTATGGCTGTCTGTGCTGAATATGGATACTCACCCTCCTTTTATGTTTTGTTACAGGTTTTGTGGCCATAACACATGATATGTGGTATTACCTGGTAGTGCTGTTGTGCTGTCACGAGGCTTGCAGCAGGTTTCTATCACTGGACAGACATCAATGTTCTCCATACTGGGGATGGCCTCAGGAGCATGCATATTGAGGTTTACACATCTGGCATTGATCAGCATTACCCTTCTGTTTCTTTCCCTTTTTTGTTTTCTATGGTGGTGGGTTGGTCTTTTTGGCCTTGCCTACGGAAGGATCTCTGTAGGTTGCAAAAGCCTTAGGCAATATCCAGACGCTCATGGGTAACAGGTGCAAGCCATCCCTGGGACAGCAGCATGTCTCACTATGGAGTCACCTATTACAACTGTATCAGGCATGTTGTTTCTCCTTCTGTCCTGTGACTGTTTGGCACACCAGCTTTGTGTACTATGTGTTACATGTGCTATGTCTGGAGGTTATTTCATTGGGTGTCTGCTTTGGAGGCTTGTGTTGGTGTTGTGTGTTTGTAATTAGGGCCTCTGGGAATGTTTTTGTGTTTATGTGTTTGGTTTACAGTTGTTGTAGGTCTATGTGGGACTGGGTTTGTGGTGTATGTGGTTACCTTGTCCTCCTGACTAGTTTTGACAGTACTGATTTGGGGGTGCTCAGGCTCCGGTTTGGCTACCTGGTTGCGTCTATCACATACATTTGTATTTATTGGGGTGAGTTGTTGTTGTGTGTGTACTTGGGACAGGTGTCACATTGCCACTGGATTCACAGATTCTACTTGTTTTGCCTGGCCTTAGTGGATTGTATGTGTGGACACATTTTATTGACATACTACTGATCACTGATTACTTCACTTTTCATGTTTGATCTATCATGTGGTAGCTTCCTCATTCTCTTCAATGGTTTAGTAATTGCTGGAGTCCAGCATGACAGATGCCTGGGTGTATGGCATTGTGTCTTGTTGTTTGTGATTGCAGACTCCAAGCACTCTTGGCTGTGTTCATGGTATGCCTGTATAACATGTTCTGCAGTGTGTCCCATATTCTGGACCTGCACAGGGCTTTTCATGGATTCCACATTGGTTTGTAGGGGTGCAAGCTATGCTTTATACATGTGTTTCACTGTGGTAATCTGGCCAGGGACTGGGGTCGGGATGTGTAACTACAGTGTGATTACTCTTTGGTCTGGTCTTACCAGTGAGGGATACACTTCTCATCTTGACATCCAGTACACATATTTCTGATTATCACATCCAGTATGCTTACCCCTCTTGTGGAAGTGTTACATTTTGCATGTCCATTTTGTTTGATGGATTCTGGGAAAATGTCTACACTTGTGTCAGTGCTAGTATAATACAAAGAGTATAGTGACAAACACCTCAAAAGCTGACTTCACACTTCTTCGGACTGAGATGGTATCCGTTAAGCCCACTGGGCCAGTGGAAACCACAACACACAATGGTGACTCCTTCACAGACGCTTTCTACGGACATCTCCGAGATAGCATGGACCATGCAATCACAAATGAAAATGAGACCCTCTCCACCAAGGAAAAGTGGCCCGTCTGGTGGACCCCAGCCATAAACAAACTGTATAACAGATGAAGGATACTAATGCAAGACAGAGCTACATCTCCTAAAGGGAAGGCAGCTGTGATCAGCACTAGTAAAAAGCTACATTCTCTCATAAGGACATCCAAGGTCAACTTTGTGACATAAATCACCAAAGACAATAAAGATAACCACACTGCCTTCTTCAGTTATGTCAGAAACCTGGGTGGGAACCCTCAGATATGCTCTGAGTTGGTACACAACAACATATATTTCAGTGACCTGACAGATATTGGCAACATTCTGGCAGACAGGTTCAGTGCAATTTTCCCCCTCCCTCACCCCCAAAAGAAGATAGCTATCACAGCTGAATGTAACCTGACTGTCATCTCATATATCCATGTGAGAGCCGCACTCAGCAAAGGCAAGAACACAGCATCAATGGGACATTATGGTATCCTCAGTTGCATGCTATGTGAACGCCAGAAGGAGCTAAACCCGTATATACAAATGCTATTTAACCTTAGCCTTGCTACAGGATATGTACCTGAACACTGGTGTACAGCAACAGTGGTCCCACTCCACAAAGGAGATGCCTCCACAGACCCTGGGAACTACCACCACACAAGCTTAACCAGCCTTGTCGGCAAAGCTATGGAAAGAGTCATTATGGAGCTCTTAAACAGAGACATTGGTAACCGACAGACCCTTGATCCCACCCAGTTCAGCTTTGTACAGGGCAGATCCTGCCTTTTGCACCTAGTTGACTATTTTGAAACTGTCAGGAGGGCCATTGATGAGGGCTACGTGGTCCACACAGCCTACCTGCACTTGGCTAAGGCCTTTGACACAATACCCCACTCAGGCATCATAGACTAGCTCAACAGCTGAAATATAAAATCATATGTCACAGGATAGTTTGCAAAATGGCTAAGAAACAGAACCCATAAAGCCGACATTGCAGGTGCCTTGTCAGATTCAAAGCCAGTCACAAGTGGTGTCCCACAAGGATCTGTCCTGGGACCCCTGTTATTTGGCATTTACTTTTCAGATATGAAAGCAAACATAGGAGGGTTGTGGCTGACAAAGTTTGCAGATGACTGCAACCTAGGCACCATAGTGAATACATCAGCCGGCACACACATCCTACAGAATGCCATCACAAACACAGATAGCTGGTGCCGGAATCATGGCCTGAAACTGAATGCAACTGATGTGTAGTCATCCCCTTTGGGAGGAACAAAGTACCCACAAATCAATACATAGACAGCAACCCACTGAGCACAGAAAACAAATCAGACACCTGGGGACACATGTAGATAGTGACATCTCGTTTGACACCCATGTTGCCAAAGTGGTTATAAAGACTTTCTATCTTGCCCACCTTATCATGAACGGTTTTCCATCCAGATCAAAGGAGGTCATTGTACCACTATACTTCTCCCTTATCAGGCCCATGATTGAATGCAAAGCCCCATTTGGTATGTACCTCACCCAGCACTTGCAACAGCTGGAGAGACCCCAAACGTACCTTACCAAGAAGATCAGGGGTCTACAACACATGTCATATGCTTCCAGACTAAAGGAAATCCAGCCTTATTCAGTGGCATACCGCATACTTACAGGTGACCTATGCCTGACATACAAGACCATGTCCAATCAGGATTTGGTGGACATGCTCCACTGCAAGCAATCCAAATCCACCAGAACCATGGGAGCTGAAGATTTTAACCTCAGCACATACATGTATAGGACATGCTGGAGGGACAGAGTCATAACTCAGAGGCTTCTCACACTCTAGCAGAGTATCCCAGTTCATGTTAGACAGAGTCCCTCACTGACTCTCTTCAAGAGAAATCTGGACAACTGGATGTGAGATTGTAGGTTTACCCCAGGGGTCCTCCCTGTGTCACTACTATACAGAGGCACAGTCAAGTTATTCAATTACGTAAGGGGGTCATAATGTGTCACTACTAAGTGAGAGGCACAATATTCGGAATCTATTCTGTACACTTACTATCACTATAAGGGGTGGCAATAGCCACATCACTATGGCTAGGCTTATAAATGCACTAGGGCATATAGCCTAGTAGTAAACTATGAAACTATGAAACTATGGTGTATGTGTAGGTATTGTCAGTCAAGCAATATAATGTGGTTTGGGGGGCTTGATATCTTCCTGTATTCCAACAGTTTTTTGTCTATTCCTTCTAGCATGTCAAGGGATCAGTTGCTAGTGTCCTCTCCTGCTCAGCTGGTGAACCTGGGAATATTGAGGCAATGTTACAATTGCCCCATGTACACAGACAACCCTCTCCTTCCCCCACAAAACACATATACATGCAAGAGATGCAACTATATAGCCAAACTGGAGGCTGAGCTCTCTCAACATAGGACTGGCAAGACCAGAGAGGAGGAGAAGGTAACCACACACACCACAAACCCAGTCTCACATAGCACTATCACAACTTCAAATCATACATATAAACACACAAAGACATACTCGGAGGCTCTGATCAGAAATCTACCATAACAGCAGAGGCCACCAAAGCAGACACCCAAACAACTGCCTCCACAGGGCACAGCACATGCAACACATAGACCACAGAGTCAGTGTGCCAAACATTCACAGCCCTTAAGGACAAACACAATGCCAGACACACTCGTCATAGGTGACTCCATAGTCAGACACACTGACGTCCCGCTCACCAGATTGAGTAAGGGGAAGGTCACAGTAAGCTGCCTATCGGGCGCTGGAATCCACCACATAATGCAATCACTCAGGTCACTCAACTGCAAGTACAAGTATGACTCAGTCATTGTCCATGCTGGTGTGAACGACCTGAGATGTACCTCCCTGGACTACATGAAAAGAGACATAGAGGAGCTCTCTGATTATGTAGCCCAGGCAGGTATGACCCTGACCTTGAGCAGTATCCTACCTTCACCAAGAATGATGCTACAATACAGAGACAAGATGATCAGCTGTAATAATTGGCTTAACCTATGGTGTCATTCAAAGGGGATCCAATGTCTGTCTGCCTGGGATGACATGCTGGACAAGCCATGCTGATTCACAAGGGATGGCTTGCACCTGTCACCCCTGGGCTTCCAGATTGTGGCTAAGGCTCTTGCCACCCCCATTGTGCCTTTTTTAGGCAAGGCTCAGATTCTAAACCTACCACCCTAGAACACAAAAAAGGAAATAAACTAAGGGTAATGCTGCTCAATGCCAGAAGTCTCAACCTCAAGATGCACGCACTCGAAGCCCTTCTCAGTATGGAGAACATCGATGTCTGTGCTGTGACTGAAACCTGGTTCAAGGCTCCTGACAGCACCCCAGCACTATCAGGTGTTACCTCATATCATGCGTTCCGGCCCCAAAATCCGGACAATACCAACAAAGGAGGGTGGGTGTCCATATTCATCAAGGACACCCTCACCTCAAGGTTGGTGGCAACACACGATGCATCGGAGACCATCCAGGTGCAATTAACCATAGGCAAGATTGCTCTGCAGTTTGTGGCATGTTCCAGGCCACCCTCTCAAACTCAGGAACCTCACACAGCTTTCCTGACAACACTGGAGGGGATAAATGTATCTCCAAACACCATCATACTGGGTGATTTCAACTATCCATATACAGACTGGGATCACTACTCAAGCCCCAACACTCTAGCCCAAAGGTTCCTAGAGTTCATAAACTCAAATGCCATGGAACAACTAGTCACCATCCCCACAAGAGGAGACAACATACTAGATCACATCATCACGAACATGGGGTCACAATGTTCAACACCAGAGGTATACCCATCATTGGTGAGATCAGATCATAAACTAATCTCACTGGAAGTCCACATCCCGCCCCCACCCCAGATAAAAAAGACCACAGTGAAGAACTTCTCAAAAGCCGACTTCACACTTCTAAAGACTGGTGTGGTCTCTTTCAAGGCCCCCAAGCCAGCGGAAACCATTACCCAAGCCGCTGAATCACTTACAAATGCCTTCTACCAGCACCTCCAGAACTGCATGGATCAGGCAATCCCAGACAAAACAAAGACTCTTTGTACCAAAGGCAAGCGTCCAGTCTGGTGGACCCCAGCCATAAACAAGCTGTACAACAGAAGGAAGGAGCTACTACAAGATAGAGCAAATTCCATAGAAGGGAAGACACCCCTGCTCATTATAAGTAAAGAGCTGAGATCTCCCATAAAATCATCCAAGGCAGATTTTGAGAGAAAACTCGCTAAGGACTGAAAAGACAATCATAAGGCCTATTTTAGCTATGTTAGAAACCTGGGAGGAGACTCCCAGATATGCTCAGAATTAGTTCAAAATGATGTAATAATCACTGAACCTACAGACATTGCCAACATACTGGCTGACAGGTTCAGTGCAGATTTCCCCCCCCTCCCCCCCAAAGGGAGAGATATCTATACCAGAGGATTGTAGCCCCCCCAAACACCTCAGATGCTCAGGTGAGAACTGCTCTATCCAAGGCGAGAAACACAGCATCCATGGGACCAGATGGTGTCCCCGGTTGTGTGCTCCATGAACTCAATGAGGAATTAAACCCGCAGTTAGGGCAGCTGTTTAATCTTAGACTCACCTCAGGATATGTACCCAAGGAGTGGCGTATGGCAACGGTGGTCCCACTTCACAAAGGAGGTGCCTCCACCAACCCCAGAAACTACCGTCCCATCAGCTTGACAAGCCTGGTCTGCAAAGCTATGGAGAGGATCATAATGGCACTCATAAATGAAGACATAGGGGACTTGCAGACTTTGGATCCAACCAAGTTTGGCTTTGTCAAGGGCAGATCATGCCTTTTAAACTTGGTTGACTTTTTCGAAACAGTCACCAAGGCCATTGATGAGGGCAAGGCAGTCCACACAGCCTACCTTTACCTGGCAAAGGCTTTTGATACGATACCCCACTCAGGTATCATTGACAAACTCACCAGCTTAAATGTAAACCCATACATCACAAGATGGGTTGTAAACTGGCTAAGTGACAGAACCCACAGGGTCAGAGTTGCTGGCGCCATGTCACACTCCAAGCCTGTCACAAGTGGTGTCCCACAGGGCTCAGTCCTGGGCCCACTTTTGTTCGGCATCTACTTTTCAGAAGTACAAGCAAACACAGGAGGATTATGGCTGACAAAGTTTGCAGATGACTGCTAACTGGGAACCATAGTTGAAAACCCATCTGACACAGACATCCTTCAGAAGGGTCTCATAGAAACGGATAACTGGTGCCAGAGCCATGGCCTAAAGTTAAACACTAAACAATGCATAGTCATACCCTTCGGGAAAAACAAGGTTACCCCTAGTTCCCATATAGGTGGCAATCCTCTAAGCACAGAAGAGGTTATCAGGGATCTGGGCACCCAGGTTGACAGTAACCGTTCGTTTGACACTCACGTTGCCAAAGTAGTTAGGAAGACCTTCTACATTGCCCACCTGATCATGCAGGGATTCACATCTAGATCAAGGGAGGTCATTGTTCCCCTGTACTCATCACTCATCAGACCAATGATTGAGTACAATGCCCCATTCGGAATGTATCTGACCCGACACCTGCAGCAATTGGAAAGGCCCCAAATATTCCTCACCAGAAGGATAAAGGGTCTCAGAAATATGTCTTATGCTGCCCGACCGAAGGAACTCCAGCTCTATTTAGTCGCTTACCGTCTGCTCAGAGGTGGCCTGTGCCTGCATACAAGGCCATGTCCAACCCGGAATTAATGAACATGCTTCACCTCAAAACCTCTAAATCCATCATAACTACAAGGGCAAGAGACTTAAACCTCAACACGGCTATTAATAGGGCATGCTGGAGGGACAGATTCATCACCCAGAGACTCCCTATGCTGTGGAACAACATCCTGGTACATGTGAGGCTGAGCACCTCGCTGGCTTTGTTCAAGAGGAATCTTGACCAATGGATGGGAGATCGCAGGTATACCCCAGGGATAACCTCAGTGTCACTGCTTGACAGAGGCACAGCAAAATAATGGGCATATTATCCTTCAAACTGAAGGGGTGGTGGAGGCCACAAAACTCTGGGCTAGGCTTATAAATGCCCTAGGGCAGATAGCCTAGTATGAACCTATGAACATAGGCCTGGTGCGGTTCCTGCTATTAGGACAGTGGTCTGCAGCAAGCTATATAGTAGTAGGCAGTTTTAGCAATTGGTATTTGACCATGGCTAATCCAATTTGCTTCTTGTTGTGGTACCAACATGGAGGTGTGGTTATCCATGACATTTATTGCTAGTCACCCTCGTTTTGTAGCTTGTTCCATGTTTTTGCACATGTACATCACTGTATGAGGTGTGACCTGGTAGTGTTAGGGTGCTGATGTGGGCTTTGACCCAGTTTTCTATTACAGCACTGATATCTACATTCTCTATACTCTGTGCGTTTACACTGCACACATCTTGATGTTTATACTTCTGGCATTGGGTGGCATTACATCTAGGTTCCTATCCCTTGTGGTGCCTATGAAGGTGGGTTTGTGTTTTTGTGGTTTATGATTGGTGAGGGTGGATGTTAGTCAGGGTCCTCAGGTGTGCATATGGTACATGGTGTTACATTACTTAACACATGGCATTCATGCCACAGGTGGTGCTGCAGGGCTGCCTCTGTTGGATGCACATACTACACTCCCTGTACATGTTTGGAAGCAGGTTGTGTCATGTTAGGCATCCCTGTTACTATATGAGTGAGTCAGAGCGGGTATCAGTCCCAGTGTTCCTACTGACCAAGTGTATGTGCTATGCATTGCCTCTTTGCCAAGGCCAGGGCATACTGGGCACGCCTCCTTCTGCCTACTGGGGCAAGGTCAGGTTGTTCCTCCTCCGAGTCACCCTCTGCCTGTGGTGGCCTTGGCAATGGTGGGGGTATGTTTGGCCCAGCCCTATGCTGGTCCTGCTGCAGCTGTTTCCGCAGGATCATATTATGTAGCATAGCACATATCATGATCATTTGGGTACATGTAGTTGGTGTGTACTGCAAGGCTCCACCAGATGTGTCCAGACACTGGAACCGTGACTTGAGCAGCCCAAACACACACTCTATGACATTACGTGTTTGTGCTTGTGCCTCATTATGGCGTTCCTGTTCAGGTGTGTGTGCATTTCTGATGGGTGTCATCATCCACGGCTCAAGTGCATAACCTGCATCCCCCACTAGGTGTCCGTGTGGGAAGTCCCCAATGGCAAATGATTGGTACAGCTGCGTCAGATGCCAGATGTGGGAATCGTGGTAGCTCCCAGGGCAGCCAGCACACACATTCATTATTATGCCCTGGGCATCACACAAGACCTGGCAGTTGATGGAGGGGAATCCCTTGCGGTTAATGTAGGCTCTACCCCGCTCACCGGCTGGTGCTTTGATGCGTATGTGCATGCAGTCTATTGCACCCAGTACCTCAGGGTATCCCGCTATTTGCTGGAAGAGACACATATTGCTGGCCAATACCTCACGGGCATTGGGGAAATATACATGATCACCGACATGTGTTGACATGGCATCCAGGAACTGGTGCAGTACCCTGGAGGCTGATGCCTGTGATATCCCCATCATATCACCAGTTGGTCTCTGGAAGGTACCTGTTGCTAGTATTCTTAGGCCAACACATACCTTGGTTTCCACTGGGATGGGTTCCCCTCTGTTGGTTCTGTGTGTGAGGTGTGGCCTGAACAGCTCAACAATTTGCTGCAGAAGGTCTCTGTCCACTCTGTAGCGCTCTACTATCTCCAGCTCATGTAACCCATGGTAGGTGACCCTGGGCCTGTATACTCTTCTCCTTCTACTCACTCTGGGTTGTCTGTCAGCATCTGCATTGTCACCACCCTCAGCAATTCGCCGATGCCTGATTATAACAGCTATGGCAGCCCCTAGCATTTCTGCTCTGAGTTCAGCTTTTTTCAGTATTCAATTCTGATAGCTTACTTTCTTGCAGTATCTCTTGGGAGAAACACCCTGCACTGCTGTTTGCAGTGTTTTAAGTGCTGGGTTGGGCTTCTAGTCTGCCTGTGTAATTGCCTGCTTCCAATTGTTTCCACCAATTATCTCCAGTAGTATCCTCTGGCAGCTTCCCTGTATTCTGGTTGTTTCCTTTTTCCTCTCTGTTTCCTCAGGGGGAGCAATATGCACACCAGCTTAAGCACGCTCACAGTTACTTAAACGCGTGCACACATCCTTACACGGTGATAAACATGCGCACACATTCTTACATGGTGTTAACTTAGCTGATTCATGTTAAAACGCGTGCACACAGCCTTCCACACGTGCACGCCTGCGCAAACTGTTGTAAACGGTTTGCAACACGCTCCCACATGTTGAACCTGCCTTACATGCGCACACGCATGCACGTATATCAAGAAAGTTTGAGTGTAGGGATAGTGTGCACCCTCTATTTCTTGACTTTCCTAGTGTTCTGTTGGGACACACCTCTCTCCCTGATGTCTGTCTGTCATCTGTCACTTTACATTGCCCTCCAATCTGATACATTTATTTCTATCATCCCCCCCCTGTGATGTTACCTACCTCTTACTCTGTTCCTCCCCCTTCTGTAACTCTTACACTACTCAGAAAGTGCTCATTACCTATGTGGCAGTGTGATTCAGTATTGTAACCCTCATTTACATAGGATTGCCTAGTAATGCTTAGTTACATGTCTTACACGGAGCTTCCCCCCCTTGACAACCACTACACTGAGGCCATATTGTTTTTGGTCTGCTAGTCCCTCCATTGTCATTCCATGTAATACATAAATCCCACAATTGTGGGCTTATAAGCTTTGGTTTTCAGTTTTAGGCAGTGCACCCCATTTGCGCGGGTGTGCGCTGCAGTTAAACATCAAAATCCCACGTAAAAAAAAAAGTTATTTAAAATACTCTTGCAACACTTTTTATTGCCAATGGCCACATATTTGGCCATTGGCATGCTAAATGAAACATATGCACCCTTTATTTGGAGCTGACATAGCTCCGTTGTCAATTTTGCAGAAATGTACTCAGTTGTCAGCTGAGTACATTTCTGCAGCTAACACGTGCGTTACACGGACTGGTTTAGGCTTCTTGGATAGCTCAAATACCTCATTTGCATATCTTTGAGCTGCAAATGAGGTATTGAGCATTTCCACGCCCAGTCCGTGTAAGAGACGTGTTAGCTATCTGTTACACGGAGGTTTGGGCTGTTCCTGGATCGGGAGGCTTACACGGAGGCTTACACTACTCTTAAACTCCGTGTAAGCCTTCCGGAATCCTGCCCCATGTTTTTTAAGAATGGTATGCTAATAGAGTTTCTATGATTTAGCTAAAGGCCATTACTTTGGCACCAGTCATTTCTTGCTGTGAGGCCCTCTTTCAGTTTATTAACAAAATTGGGTGAGTCCGTCACAGTGCCCATTTTACATTTGTTCACAAAATTGAACATCTAACGGCATTTAGTCATAGCCTTGAATTATGACAAGGAGGTAGCAAGCAGTACACATACCAGTAAAGATTATTGGTGAACAACAATAGTGACAGTTCTTCTGTCATCAGCGTCGGTACCTTTTCCCACCATTTTTGTCCTATCGTTGAGACACTTTTCCATCCACCTGATCAGATCATTCTTTAATCCTAATTTTGTTAGCTTTTCACTGGTGCTAGATTATGGCATTGTGTCAAAGGCCTTGGCCAAGTGGATTGCATGCTGTATGTACTCACTTTGCCTCATCCAGGTCCTTGGTGAAATGTCTCAAAGAAGAAACCATGTTCAACCGGCAAGATCTGCCCTTAACAAATCCAAATTGTGTGTGGTCAAGTGTTAGGAGATTGCTTATGTCCTTGTTTATCACATTCTGATTAATATGGTCAATGACTTTACACATCATACTTCTCCAGGTTATGTTGCAATATTGTATAGCGTCAGTAGCCGCACCACCTTTCTGCAATGGGATGACAGTGGCAACTCTTCACACTGCTGGAATGAAACCTGTACTTTGTCTGTGGTTGAAATGGATGCTCAGTGGTGAGTCTAGTTCTGGCTGGAGATGGTTAAAAATATGTTATGGAATACCATCA
This sequence comes from Protopterus annectens, assembly GCF_019279795.1. Classification (NCBI taxonomy): domain Eukaryota; kingdom Metazoa; phylum Chordata; order Ceratodontiformes; family Protopteridae; genus Protopterus; species Protopterus annectens. The sequence continues at coordinate 235,090,802 of NC_056738.1, forward strand.
GGTCCCATGGAAGTTGTATTTTTTTACGTGGATAAGACAGTTCACACTACATCAATTCATATGCAAGGCATAGAAATTGAATCATGGATGTCTAATGGTCCTTTGGGTGTCGAAGGGGGTTTAATGCTTGTACTCAACCAATCTGCTATCCGGTTGTCTACATTAACATGATCAGTATGAATGGTGCTGTTAAGTACTACTTCTGAACAAACCTTGTGTTTTCCATGGAGTCTCAATGATGAAACTGAAGAAGGCTTAGTGGTTTCCCTTATTTTAGGTTGTTATTTTATATTCATAATTGGTACTGCAGTTCATCACTAGTCATCTCATTTGTTTGTTGAGCCTAAGGAGGCAGTTATTCCTAATTTGACAGTTGCTCCTTTTTACACATGGACAACAGTTGTTTCCTTTTGTTGTAAAGCCATTTCATAGAAGATGTCCACCAGACAGGTTACTTTTTACTTGAGGAACAGGTTTTTCATCTTTTTTTAATGCATGACTCCATGCAGTTGTACAGGTTGATGTAAACTACATTGCCCTACTCTGTTAAGCCATTCATACCGTCAGCTTTTGATATTTTTTTAGGCCTGTTATAGCTGTGGTTTATACTATAGACAATTTCAATGAGACAGACCTATCATCTGATATCAATGGACAGGAACACTCTATGTGAGTGGCACCTCGATTGCCCATGTTGGTGATAACCCTGTCCACAATCTTATCTAACCTTGTGGTTGATGACACCAGCTGGTCTACTTTGTTAGAAGTGATGGTCAAGGAATTGGTGTGTAATTCCATTAGTGAAGGACTAATTCACCCAGTCTCTGGTAGGGTAGTTGAAGTCATCGAGGCTTAGGGTGTTTGCTGATACCATGATGGAGTCAACTACGTCATTTATGAGGAGTGGGTGTTGTGAGTCATGCAGTAGGGTCTATAGAGGCCTGTAACTTGAATGTGTGTCTGGCCAACTGTCAGTTGCACCTGTAATATTTCCAGCCCGTCATGCAGGCAAAACATTCTAGAGGTGTGTCTGTTCTTAATGTAGAAAGAGACTCCACTGCCTGTACTCATTCTTACCTACTTTTTCTTTGAGAATGTCTGCAATCAGGCATAGTATGGTAAGACACAGGCCTAAACCAAGTTTCCATAAGTGCACAAATGTCTGCAACTTTCGGTGCAAGGAGAGCCTCCCATGAGTGTATTTTCCGGTTAAGGCTCCTAGAATTAAGCAGCACCAATATCAGTTTGCTTTCTCACAGATATTTTTTGCTATAAGATTAGTCTTAGAGACATTGCCTAAAAAGGACACAATGGTAGAATGAAGAGTATTCTCCATGATCAGGAAATCCACACACCCATCTATATAATATATATATATATATATATATATATATATATATATATATATGTGTGTGTGTGTGTGTGTGTGTGTGTGTGTATGTACATTATACATACATATATATATATATATATATATATATATATATATAAAGAAACACACACACATATATTTTTTATATATATATATATATATATATATATATATATATATATATATATATACATTTATTTATTTATTTATATATATACATATATATTTATATATAAATACATAAACAAAGACATTGGTAACCTCCTAACTCTGGATCACATCCAGTTCAGATTTGTGAAAGTAAGATCATGCCTCCTGAAGCTGACTGACTTCTATGAGGCAGTCACTAAAGCCATAGACGAGGGTAAGGTGGTTCACACAGCCTATCTTGACCTTGCCAAGGCTTTCACCACTATCCCCCGTTCTGTAATTATAGCTAAACACACTAAACTAGGTATAAATCCATAATTCACAAGATGGGTTGCCAACTGGCTCACTGACAGAAAACATACTGTAAAAGGTGCAGACTCCAAATCTGATGTCAAACCAGTCACAAGGGGAGTACACACGGTTCAGTCCTGGGACCTCTCCTGTTTGGTATCTACTTCTCTGAAGTACAGGCTAACACCTAAGGCTTCTGGCTAACGAATTTCGCAGATGACTGCAAACTAGGAGACATAATCAAGTCCACAAATGATGTGCACATCCTACAGAAGGGCCTCGCTGAGACAGATGCCTGCTGTCAGAGCCATGGCCTCAAGCTCAATGCCAAAACATGCATTCTCATCCCTTTTGGTAAAAACTCTGTAGCCATTAACTACCACATAAGCAGCAATCTACCTAACACCAAAGGTGTGATAAGAGACCTTGGGACACAGGTGGACAGTAGTCTCTACTTTGATAGTCACATCGCCACAGTAGTCAGGAAGTCCTTCGACGTGGCACACATCATCATATAAGGGTTTTCATCCAGGAAAAAAAAGAGATCATTGTTCAACTCTACTCAACACTCATTAGACCCATTATAGAGTAAATGCCTCTTTTGGAGTGTACCTCACAAGACATCTGCAGCAGCTGGAAAGACCACAGAAGCACCTCATAAAGAAGATTATTGGCCTCAAACAAATGCCCTACACTGACCATCTCCAAAATCTCCATCTTTACTCCATACCATATTGCCTACTCTGAGGTGATCTCTGCCTGACATATAAAGCTCTGTCAAACCTAGAGCTGTTGGACATGATACACCTAAAGAAATCCCAATCCCTCCGAGCTACACGCTCTAGGGACCTAAACCGTGTCACCACAATA
>NC_056738.1:235098484-235133173 GCF_019279795.1 Protopterus annectens
ATGCAGAATATCTGTCTCTCCGAGTGAATAGTTATGGTGTCTGTATGGTTACAAAGGTTATATAAATATATTTTGGTAACCACAGTTATGAATGTAAGCCTCTGTCGGTGTTTCAGTCTAAGTGTTCACAAATGGAATCATAATTTATGTTGGTGCTCATTTGTGTGTGTGTGTGTGTGTGTGTGTGTGTGTGTGTGTGTGTGTGTGTGTGTCCTGTGTGTCTATGTATATATATAGACGTGTATGTCCATGTATATATAAATATATACACATATATCGATATATATACACACACACACACACATATATATATATATATATATATATATATATATATATATATATATATATATATATATATATCTAGTGGGTCACTTTAACAAGTTGTATACAACTGTATGTATCTAGACATATGTCTTAGCATATATATATATATATATATATATATATATATATATATATATATATATATATATATATATATATATATATATATATATATATATATGTAGATCTATATATATAGACATATATATATGTGTGTGTGTGTATATATATATATATATATATGTATATATATATATATATATATATATATATATATATATATATATATATGTATATATATATATATATATATATATATATATATTTCTCATTTCTATAGTGTATTGCACTTTGGTATCATTATAATTGGTTCTAAATGCACTAATTGACAATACATTTCAGCAACTGTAGATCTCATGGAATAACTAAGTACGCGTATCCTTTAATTTCTCAGCCACTATTCAGTCAGTATATATACATATCTATCTTCAGTATTCCATCCTGTCATTACTACATAGACATCTGGTCTCCACCTATCATTACATTATCAAAGTATTTTCACATTTTCTTTCTGAGGTCTGAGGGCCTACATTTTATCATTTTCATGTCATGAGTGGAAGACTGCTACACTGATTGTGCTTCAAACACTTAGTGGATGTTGCTGTGTTATTCTAGCAGATCACCAAGCCCTTCTTTGTTATGGAATTCCACCTTAATCCTTTGAAATAATATAATCAACTTAAAATTCTTCCTTTGAGATTGACATGTCCCTTTATGATGGATTTACACCTACCAATGCACAATTACCTTGACATCAGCCAAGGCCGTCTTATTCCTTCCAGATCAGCAATCCCTCCTTTCTTTACGGGTTTGTACTTTGTTCATCTCAGCAATTAGAGGTGACATCAGACTAGTCTGTCTTCCACATTCTCTCACCATTTTCCCAGTGCAGTTAGAACTTCGAAAGTCTTATGCATAACACTTATGCTAATTAAACTATAGCTCTCACTGTTTGACTGTAGTGTCATAGGACTGAGTCAGTCTTATGTGATTCTGATCAACAAAGAAAACTTCATGGAGTAGGCACTGGCTTACACATGAGAATGTGACAGGCAGTCAAATGATCCTGCCTCCATGCATGTGGCAATGGGCATGCCTTCGTTGAAGGATGAACATCGAGCTGGCACCTCAGCGGTTTGTAAAAATCTACTGCCAATCATTAGCGGACCAGAGTTCCGCTGTGGCGACCCCTTACCAGTAAAACACGAAAGCCATATATACAAATAACAACTTGTAATACAATATAAAATACTCATTTAAAAACAGAGAGAAATACATTATTAATATTAAACTAAACCAACTGTAATATAATGTAATATGAAAAAATATATGGCAATTGCCATATATTGGGCACTGATGAGGTAGTTTGTGCAATAGTAGGGGGGGAAACCTAATTTTGTTTATAAAATCTGGAAATCATTGAAACAGATGCTCAATTATACAGATGGGCTAATACATAGATCTATCATGAATTATGGGACAAGAAAATGTAATACTTGTTCGTTCGGTCGATATATATATATATATGGACACATAATGTGTTTGTCCATCCATCGAGTGGGAAACCCTTTAAGTTTAAGAGCCTCATGTAATTGTGAAAGTATAAATGTGATATACCTAGCTTGCTGTGCATGCTGTATGTCGGTAAGACCAATAGATGGCTGAGGTAGAGTATTTTTGACCATCTCTACTGATTTAGGAAACAACCGGAATATACATTACTGGGCAAACACATGCTACAACAAGGGGAAAAAATCTCTATTTCTTTTTTTCTATTACTGACTATGTTACTGAGACTATGAGATTAGGTGACTTAAACAATAGGACTGAACAAAGAGAGTTGAGATGGATTTTTATGTTAGCAGGCCAAAAATTACCTGGTCTTAATGATTATGTATCCCTGAAACCTGGTTTGAAAGGTAGGAAGAAAGTGGGTTAATATTTCATACAAGTTATAGCAATAATTTTATTGATAGTCACATCGTCACAGTAGTCAGGAAGTCCTTCTACATGGCACACCTCATCATAAAAGTGTTCTCACACAGGAAAAAATAGGTAATTGTTCCCCTCTACTCGACATGCATTAGACCCATTATAGAGTACAATGCCCTTTGTGTTATGTACCTCACAAGACATCTACAACAACTGGAGAGGCCACAGAAATACCTCACAAAAAGGATTACTGGGCTTAAACAGATGCCCTACGCAGACCGTCTCAAAAAAACCCATCTATACTCCGTCACATATCGCCTACTCAGAGGCGATCTCTGCCTAACATACAAAGCTATGTCAAACCCAGAGCTGTTGGACATGCACCACTGAAAGAAATTCCAATCCCTCAGAGCTACACACTGTAGGGACCTAAACCTTGTCACCACAATAAACAGAACATGCGGGAGGCATAGATTCCTGTACCATAGACTTTCCATACTCTGGAACAGACTACCTATCTATTTCAAACAGCTCATCATTAGCACTCTTCAATAAAAATCTTGATGATAGGATGGGTAATAGGAAATTCACCACGAGGGATCACTTCTGTGGCTCTGCTCGACAGGGCCACTGGAAAATAATTAACTTGGCTGGCAAAAGGCAGGGTACCGTTTAGGCTAGGCTTTTATAGACCCTAGGGCCAATAGCCTAGTACCTACCTATGAACCTACCAATGATATATATAATATATATATATATATATATATATATATATATATATATATAAATACATATAAGATCATTCTATCAAACGACATTGTAAGCCTATTCACCTTGACCTCTTATTCACAGCTAATCGTGTAATCCAAAATTAATACTGTATCGGTAATAGTTAAAAACCTAATCTGCAGTTAGTGATGACTACCCATGTCCATGAGGGTTGTGGCCACACAGATTCCTACTGAGCAGTATTAGTGATGTGCCTTGCTTCACATGAATGAATAGCCTGATCTGAAGATGTGGGATGTGCTAGGAGATAAATATGGCCCCTTCCTACATGTCTTGTTTAACTTGCAGGACATAGTTAATTCCCTCCAACAGCTAGCCAATGTCATTTACGGATATGCATTAAGTTCCTTAGGTTTAGCTCGTGGTTTACGCTGTAAGCCAGGCTTCCATTTCCCCAGAGAAGTTTATACAATAGGCAGTATAGTGAAAGGGGTTTTAGTAATTTCATGTAAGGAGCAGGCTGCAGGCCTGTGATGTCCTTGGTTAGAAACCTGTTACGCCGACATAATTGCTATAGAGGCTTAGTATGGTAGATAATGAAGATAGGGCATTACAGTCTATTATGGGGCTGATAAGTCCTCATTATATGGGGGTTATAACATCTTGAGCTCACGAGACAATGCATTTACTAATCAAGTCAGCTATGTGCACCACTTCAAAGCTAAATAGGGTTTTGTCGTTGAATTGAGAATGTGAAGGAATATTGTTTTCACAGAACTGAGTGGTTATGCATGTCTTTTATTTCACTTAGATACAGTGATGACTACAGCAGTTGCTGGTCTGTTTCAGACTATGCTGGAGTATACTGAGAGCATTGTTGGATTTAATTTTTTCACTTTCAATTATAGTCATCTGCAAAGAGGGTCTGCCACAACACTTTAGTTTTGAATTGGACTTCAAAATATTTACATCATGAGTAGGGGGCACATCATTGACCCCTGTGGCATCTGGATGATAACAGGTCTGTTGGTTCATGTTCAGTCACCCAACTTGATAGTCTGCATCCAAATGGTCAGCTAGTATGCAACCCAGTCTTACAACAAAGGGCTCTACATTCAGTTTGATAAGGTTATCGGTAAGGCCTGAATGTGGGATTGTGTAAAAAGCTTTTGCAAATTGAACGTATGCTGTGTGATATATACAGATAAAAAAATAATCTGTCTAAATTAAAGCATCGATACACAAAGGTCAACCCACATTGCTCACATGACCCCTGGCTAATACAGATACAGCAGCTCTACAATCACACCTCTCAGCAGAAAAGGACATACACAAAGGTACCATGTGCAATGCATTCTGGTCATGGCAAAACGTCTACATATATGTCACAGAGCTGTTATTCAATCCTTTGAAACTGCTGTGGAAGGTGATGATGTAGTGCACTTATCTATATTATTTCTCCACACATGAGTTTCAGTCTCATCGTACTCCTCATTTTCAATTCTGAGCTGTGGATGAGGATATTGATGTTGGCAATGAAAAATTGCTATACTAACTGTGCTTACAACACTTTCAGGATGTGTGTGTGTGTGTGTGTGTGTGTGTGTGTGTGTGTGTGTGTTTACGTCTACAAATCACTTCTACCTTTTTTAAAGCACTTAAAGCATCTTGCCCTGAGCAGTTAACTGTACATCAGGGCAAGTGTAGTTTTGACCTTTCACCTCACATAGACAAACAGTAGAGTGATGTGTAGTTAGCATGTAATCATGGGCGGTCAGAATATAGCAGCAAAAAAGGTACTCCTGCGCGGTGGAAATGCATGGCTCAAGAAAGAAATGTGAAACAAACTGAATAGAGCCAGCATACAGTGAAATCCTATTCCTTTATTTGGTAAAAACCAAAAAAATACACAGACCGGTTTCGGCCGGGTCAATACACAGCCTTCATCAGTGTAAAGTGAAAATAGACTGTAAAACAAACCAAATAAATACATCCATCTACAATATGATTGGTAGATTCAAAATTGCTCATTCAGACCTGGTGGAAACATACCACCCAATTTCACAATCCATTTTTTCTCTTTTGTGTTTAATATAGAATGCCATCCTTTCTTATTGCCCATATTGCCTCTAATAATATCTATGATCATAAAGGAAAAATTAGCAGAATGGTGTGTTAGGTGATGTTTATATAGTGCGTTATTGACTCTTTTGTGTTTAATGTTACTAATGTGTTCTGATATTCTCATCCTCATGGGTCTAGAAGTTTGGCCCACATAAAATGAGCCACAAGAACATGTTGCCATATAAATCACCCATTTGCTGCTGCAGTTCGCAAAAAAACTTATCATATACTGTTGAACAATTCCTACTGGAAACTTGTTTGGATTGTATCATTCTGATGCAACTGGTACAATGACCACAAGGGTAACAACCTATAAGTGGTTCACCAGTCAAAGTAGTCTGGAATGTTTGGGGATGCTGGGAAGTGATATTATGTTTGAAATGATTAAAACAAGAACCCAAGTTCTTCCCTTTCCGAAATGAGAATAAACAATGGTCAGGGATAATATTGACAACATCATGATCATATTGTAAAATATTCCAGCGTCTGTTTACTGCTTGTATAAGTTTGTCTGAATTGCGAGCATATGTGGTGATGAACCTGAGCGGAATAGAATTGCTTTTAGAGCGGGGCTGGTAACTTAAGAAGTCTTGTCTATCTGATGCAGTGACCAAATTCCTGGCACTGGAGACATATCCCATGCCATACCCCCTGGATCTGAATCTGTTAGTGAGATCTTTACTATGTGATTGAAAAGTGGATTCATTGGAACAAATCTGTTTAATACAGATAAATTGAGATTTGGGGATATTCCGGGCAACATGTGGAGGATGATAACTGGAGGCATGTAGTATTGTATTATATTCAGGATGTTTCCTGTATACTTCAGTGCCTAAGGTATTATCAGGAAGTTTGGTGATGAGAACATCAAGAAAAGTGATAGAATGTTTGTCATAATGGACAGTAAATTCTAAGCCCCAGATATTATTGTTTAGATAGTTAATAAACTGATGCAATTCGCAAATGTCACCTTTCCATACTAACCAACAGTCGTCTAGGTAGCGTCTCCAGATGTCCATATGTTTAAGATAAGTGTTGTTAATGGAGTCATATATGATGTTATTTTCGACATATGCCATGAAAAGGTCAGCATAAATGGGGGCAAATGAAGCCCCCATGGCAGTACCCTTGGTTTGCCAATAACACTTGTTTTGGTAAAAGAAGACATTACTGGTGAGGACGAATCTAGCTAATTCCACCAAAAAGGAGTTAAAGCGGTGTTGATATAGACCAGCCTTGTCTAACCAATAGGCCAAAGCTTCTAAACCTGCCTGATGAGGGATGTTTGTGTATAAAGCACAAACATCAAGGGTACACATCAACCAGTCCTCTTCAAGCTGACTGTCAGAAATGATTTGCAAAAAGTTGGTAGTATCATGTAATCTGGAGCGTATGGAACCAAGAAGGGGTTTGAGATGTTTGGTAAGAAATATGGAAAGTGGTTCAGAGATGTAACCTCGTCCAGAAACAATAGGTCTACCCGGTGGCTTGGAAAGATCCTTGTGAACCTTGGGCAGAAAATAGATGTATTGTATGGCAGGATCATGTACCAAAAGTTGTTGTGCGATCTGATTGGTAATGATGCATTCGTCCCTAGCCTGAAGAATAAATTCTTCAATTTGTTTCTGGAAACCAGAAGTTGGGTTGTTTCTCATGAGTGAATAATATCTCTCATCCGACAACTGACGTTGGGCTTCTTGATCATAGTCACACCAATTGAGAATAACAACAGCACCCCCCTTGTCTGCAGTGATAATAACAATATCCTTATTATTTTGGAGTTCTGAAATGGCATCCCGCTCAGCATGAGAAATATTGTTGCATTTCAAACATGTATCAAATTTTGAGAAGTGTAGATCTTTGAGTATGTTACTCTGAAACTAATGTACTGATGGATGCATTGGTGGATTGAAAGAAGATTTGTGATAAACAAATTTGTCACAGTTTTCATTTCCTGAATCACCAAAAAACAGTTTAAGATTTAAATTTCTACAAAAAGAAATCACATCTTGAGCTTGAATTTCTTCAGACACCAAAAAACCAGGTACAAAGGAAAGACCTTTATTTAAGACAGACAATTGAATGGGTGTTAAAACATAATTAGACAAGTTCAAAACATTGTTATTGACAATTATTTCTTCATGGCCATTTTCAGAAGGCCCTGTATGCTGTTTATGTTTTCTGTGTTTCCTCCCTCCCCGCTTGTATTTGGACCTAAAGGGATATTGTTGGGTGTCCTTTTGGGGGTTGGTGATCCTAAAACTGACTGTGGTTCACTATCTGTCCCTGATGAAACATCATCAGTAGAATGCCCTGATAAAGTACCTGATTTTTTAAGGATAGAGCGTGGTCTCTTCCTTTTGTTGGTCCTGGTGGGGGTAGATGTAAACCTAACTTGTTTGGTATTAATAGCAAAAGGGTTAGCATTCAAATAATCCCTTTCATCCCTCTGAAATTTTTTGATTTTTCTGGTGTGTAATTGCTCTTCAAGGTTGTTCAAATCAGCAGCAACTTTTTGTAATTGAGATACATAAAGAGTGTCACACTCAAAACATTTAATATCATTAGCCAGTTTGGTTACAATTCCAATTTCAGAGTCAATAACCCTATCGTGGAAACTCGATAGATGCTCAACAAAGGACATGGTGGCCTTCTGTTGTATTGAGGTACACTGGTCGGTCAGCTCCTGATCAGCAACACCAACATGAGGTTGAATGCGTATCCTAAGCCCTCTGGGGGTAATTCCCTTAGCCATATAGGCCTTAAATAATTTTGAGTGCCATATATTGGATCTGAGTATGCGCAAATGTTTGTTTAATTGTTCAAACGATGAAACACATTGAGCTGCAGAGTCCAGTTGAACAAAATTACTTGAATTGCCCATTTCAACGGAACCAAGGCCAAAAGGCCTAAGGTCCTCCCTATCATTAGACCATTTGGACACCAAGGTTGAAATAAACATATTAGTGATTGATAAACTGACAATAATAGTTGTAAACTACGTCAGAATGAAAAAATACAAATGAAAGGGACAATGACAGCCTCAAGAACAACCTGAATAAGAGCTGTGTCCCAATCTCAGTAAAAAGGGGATTAGAAAACCCTCAAAATAATAAACTTAGTTATGTTGATAGGAATAAACATAAAGCTGTTTGGTATTTTTGAAAAAATAAGATGTAGGACCCAATACAACAGCAAGGCCAGAGCATGAATGTATAAAAATATCTGAAAAACAAGCTGAAAATACCTAAAATTACCTTAATCAGACTGAATAACCAGTCAGTCAAAGAGGAATGATGTCTGCTGAGTGGAAACAACCCGAGTGCATGAACAAACAGTTATCGACATATCAGGAATGAGCCAAATGTAACCAAAAAAAGATGATACCCCTGCCAGTTGACTAACAACTAAAATTATAGGCCTCCATAAAAGGATCAGAAAAAATGAAGAAGAGAGTGTATGTGTAATACACAATGAAACTAGACTAATATAGAGGTATATATAAAAATAATACCCTTGACTCAAAGTTATAATATCCACATAAGATATAAATGGGAGCAGTGAATGTAGTATTTGAGAAAAAATGTTATTTAATAAAGAATGGTAATTGTTTGTTTAAAGATAGAAACACAGAAAAGTGGGAATATATTAATAAAATACCCTCAAGCTCTATGAAAAAAGTGGGGACAATAACAATAAAATATGTCAGAATGTTAGGAACTTGACCATGATATGCAATCCACTAGCAAAAAAATTATAATCTGTTCATCTATATTTTTACAGTCCCTTGAGGACAATAACACAATAAAAGTTGTTGCATACCACTATATATTATTATATGTCAAAACAAGGGTTGCAATAGGCCAACAGATGCAGCTGTAATGAGAGATCATAAATATTAAATGACCAAACAGTTGTGATAGATACACAGATAGGTGAACAAAACCTATTGCTATTAAATAGGTACCCAAAGTACATAAATGTACAAAAAAGTCCACAGAACAAACAAAAGTAATATAAAATTATTTAGCAAATACTTGGTCCCTGATAGTTCTGAGGCAATATTGTCTTTTAATCTCACACTCGACTGGTCTTTTTTGAAAAAACAAGAAAAAGACCTAATCCAGTTATGTAGAAACTCCGTCGAATGTGTGATACAAAAAAGAAAACAGTACCTGTACCAATGGACGCTGACTGTATCAAAGGGTACTAGTCCTGATATGGTTATAAAACATACCCCGATACAAAATGTGCACCTTTATGATCCATACGTAAGCCAGAAATAAAGCAAATAGGCGAAAGCACTCGTATCAATAATACGCCAAATTTGAGAATGCAAACAGTGTTGTTGATTATGTTGACGGCAAAAACGCCATGCCAGTAAGTACCACAGACGTCGATAAAGTCCACACAAAATGGAAAACGGACTCGCTCAAGCCTATTCATACATCGTATCCAAATTCTGACCCAAATCAATTGAGAATAGTTGCAAACCACATAGACCAGTTTATAAACGAAACGTGTGATGAAACCAAAACGCCACAGGTCTGTACTGGCAAGAATCCACCGACTCAATGCGCACCTCACACGCTGATGCACTGCTAAACGCCAAACGAGTTAGACGAATGTTGAAATTCATTTGATCCAAAAGGGAAAAAAAATCTAAATGAGGTCTAAAACAATAAGCAACCATCCAGAGTGAGTAGGTAATATCAAACTGGATGAATAAAAGTTACCAAAAAAGCCAAAAATTAAAGATGGATGTAAACTGCAGAGTAACTGCAGTCAATGGTAGGATCACCGGCCCCCAGCAGGAAGAAGGAGGAAGTGTAGCAGCAAAAAAGGTACTCCTGCACGGTGGAAATGCACGGCTCAAGGAACAAATGTGAAACAAACTGAATAGAGCCAGCATACAGTGAAATCCTATTCCTTTATTTGGTAAAAACTAAAAAAATACACAGACCGGTTTCGGCCGGGTCAATACACAGCCTTCATCAGTGTAAAGTGAAAATAGACTGTAAAACAAACCAAATAAATACATCCATCTACAATATGATTGGTAGATTCAAAATTGCTCATTCAGACCTGGTGGAGACATACCACCCAATTTCACAATCCATTTTTTCTCTTTTGTGTTTAATATAGAATGCCATCCTGTCTTATTGCCCATATTGCCTCTAATAATATCTATGATCATAAAGGAAAAATTAGCAGAATGGTGTGTTAGGTGATGTTTATATAGTGCGTTATTGACTCTTTTACATGATACTACCAACTTTTTGCAAATCATTTCTGACAGTCAGCTTGAAGAGGACTGGTTGATGTGTACCCTTGATGTTTGTGCTTTATACACAAACATCCCTCATCAGGCAGGTTTAGAAGCTTTGGCCTATTGGTTAGACAAGGCTGGTCTATATCAACCCTGCTTTAACTCCTTTTTGGTGGAATTAGCTAGATTCGTCCTCACCAGTAATGTCTTCTTTTACCAAAACAAGTGTTATTGGCAAACCAAGGGTACTGCCAGGATGGCTTCATTTGCCCCCATTTATGCTGACCTTTTCATGGCATATGTCGAAAATAACATCATATATGACTCCATTAACAACACTTATCTTGAACATATGGACATCTGGAGACGCTACCTAGACGACTGTTGGTTAGTATGGAAAGGTGACATTTGCGGATTGCATCAGTTTATTAACTATCTAAACAATAATATCTGGGGCTTAGAATTTACTGTCCATTATGACAAACATTCTATCACTTTTCTTGATGTTCTCATCACCAAACTTCCTGATAATATCTTAGGCACTGAAGTATACAGGAAACATCCTGAATATAATACAATACTACATGCCTCCAGTTTCCATCCTCCACATGTTGCCCGGAATATCCCCAAATCTCAATTTATCCGTATTAAACGGATTTGTTCCAATGAATCCACTTTTCAATCACATAGTAAAGATCTCACTAACAGATTCAGATCCAGGGGGTATGGCATGGGATATGTCTCCAGTGTCAGGAATTTGGTCACTGCATCAGATAGACAAGACTTCTTAAGTTACCAGCCCCGCTCTAAAAGCAATTCTATTCCGCTCAGGTTCATCACCACATATGCTCGCAATTCAGACAAACTTATACAAGCAGTAAACAGACACTGGAATATTTTACAATATGATCATGATGTTGTCAATATTATCCCTGACCATTGTTTATTCTCATTTCGGAAAGGGAAGAACTTGGGTTCTTGTTTTAATCATTTCAAACATAATATCACTTCCCAGCATCCCCAAACATTCCAGACTACTTTGACTGGTGAACCACTTATAAGTTGTTACCCTTGTGGTCATTGTACCAATTGCATCAGAATGATACAATCCAAACAATTTTCCAGTAGGAATTGTTCAACAGTATATGATGTTAAGTTTTTTGCGAACTGCAGCAGCAAATGGGTGATTTATATGGCTACATGTTCTTGTGGCTCATTTTATGTGGGCCAAACTTCTAGACCCATGAGGATGAGAATATCTGAACACATTAGTAACATTAAACACAAAAGAGTCAATAACGCACTATATAAACATCACCTAACACACCATTCTGCTAATTTTTCCTTTATGATCATAGATATTATTAGAGGCAATATGGGCAATAAGACAGGATGGCATTCTATATTAAACACAAAAGAGAAAAAAATGGATTGTGAAATTGGGTGGTATGTTTCCACCAGGTCTGAATGAGCAATTTTGAATCTACCAATCATATTGTAGATGGATGTATTTATTTGGTTTGTTTTACAGTCTATTTTCACTTTACACTGATGAAGGCTGTGTATTGACCCGGCCGAAACCGGTCTGTGTATTTTTTTGGTTTTTACCAAATAAAGGAATAGGATTTCACTGTATGCTGGCTCTATTCAGTTCGGTCAGAATATAGCTCAGAGACACCATCCATTTTGACTAGTTCACATTAACAGGGTTATTTCTACCATTATGTATGCCCCACTTGTGCGCTTGTTGTGTGTTGAATACAGCCACTTATTGGATGGTACGAACAACATTGCTGTACCACCCACCATGAGTTGGTACTATCAAATAAGCTTACTTCTGCCCCAATAGATTGTCTAAAATACAGGTTGTAAATGCCACCTCTCAAAGGGCCAAAAAACAGCATCTATGGGACCTGATCACATCACAGGTTGCGTCCTACACGACCTACAACAAAAATTTGTCATCATCATTGGGTACTTTTTTCAATTATAGTCTATGTACTGGCTTTGGCACTGCTGAACGGAATACGTCCACCTTGATTTACTTTATTCAAAGGTGTTGCTCCCTCTGTCCATGGTAACTGAATACGTATTAGCCTGACTATGCTTATCTCAAAGGCCATGCAGAAAAACATCATTAACTATATCTGGTTGATAAGGTTCTTGTTCAAATACTTGTCCCTCCACAGTATGTATTGGTCAGTGGGAGAACATGCCTGTTATACTTATATTCATAATAGGGGAATACACAGGCAGCAGCAGACCTGTAACCTTTAGTGTCCCACCGGTATTAGTGAATGAATGCTATTAAAAATAACTGTGCCTGACAAAGTTTTATCATGACTGAAAAATGTAAGCAGTCTTAAAATCTGTAAATGATGTAAACATGCTACAAATGGGGCTGACACAAAACAGTGACTGGTGCCAAATAATGTATCGTCAATGCCTTTGGTAAGAACAAAGTTCCTGTTAACTACCGCATCAACAGCCACACCCTAAGTACACACAAAGTGTTGAGAGACCTGGGCACACGGGTTTACAGCAATCCCTTTTTCTCATCATCATTTCTCCGTAAACAGCCCATGTTACATTGCTCACCACATTTGTAAGGGAACACCTACTAAAGAAAAAGATATAACCACCTGTACACTTCGCTCAGCATGCCAGTCATTCAGTGCAATATCCATTCTGGTATGTACCTTTCTACGCTGCTTGAGTAATTGTAGAAACCACCAAGGTTACTAAGACAAATCTAGGATTTCCACATCAATCCCATTTGTATTATGTAAAATTACTGTCACTTGATTATGTTTCTTACAAGACTATCCCAAGGCGAATTCACTCATGCCTAAATGGCAACCTATGACCCTGCTTTTCTGAAAATGCTCATATCTGCAAATGAAGCTCTACATGGGTTACTCAATCGAAAGGCCATAACCTGTTATTTGCCAGGAAAAGAATATCATGGAGGAGAAGATATGTATCACACAGGTTAGCACACCGTTGTAACAGACTCCCACCTTTGGTCAAACAAAGCATATCATAAGCCTGCTAAAAATGAAAGGATAGGGATTGCAAGGGGTAACCATAATTTCACAACAGGAGTTTCATCAGTGAACGTCCTAGGCATGGGCATTTAATCCTCCTTTTGGAACCCAGGCTTCAATGCGGCTACCCTTGTAAGGGCAGTGTGTCCTGTAGCCTACTAAGTTCCTCTGATCCTATGACAGGTATGTATGCTAAGGCATACAGTCATACCGAGCATAATTGTTACAAACTATCTGTATATATGTGGTCGTGGGTGTGTTTAGATATACATATATATGTATTTATACTAGTGTGTGTACATTTGTGCGTGTTTCAGTGTGTGATCGTTTGAGTGTTTGACTGCATGTCATACCTCAGCAATACAGTGGTTCACGTCCTGTAATATTTTATCTCAACTAAAATCGAACTATGCATACCTATATGTCATCTACCCCTTTCTTACAAGTGTGAATTCATCCTTATGTGATGACTCATGCATGGGAATCTACCATTATAAAATGGTATAAAACACCAAATACAACAGTATGAATACAATAACATGACTGTTTTTTTTGGTCTATAGCTATAATGGATGTCACTTGCCTTTCCTGTGATATAAACCTTAGTACCATATACAGTTGTTCCTCTGACTTAGCTTTGTGTTCACTTTAACAGCAAATGTACTTTGTGAATATTGAGTCTCATATCATTACATATGAAATCGATATTAATATTTCGATTTCCAGAGATGCTACCACAGACACCCACTTCTACTGTAGTCCAACAGATTACTTAATGGTCTTCATTACTGTCATCCCATTGCTGGGTCTATCTCTGGATATCCATTTACTATTTCCACTCAACCACTTTTCAAGCTCTGTTTTGGTAAACTTATTTCCAGTCTTGCATACTCTCAGTAATAAGTAGACTTTATGTCTCCACATCTCATCACATTATCAAAGTATTCCTACATTTGCTTGCTGTGGTGTGAGGGCTGAGAGTTTATCCCTTTGAACTCAGCACTGGAAACCTGCTACACTAATTGTGAATCAAACACTTGTAGGATATTTTTTGTGGTATTGATGTAGGTCACCTCACCCTCCTTTGTTATGGAATTGCAACTTAATCCTTTGAACAATTGAGCTGACATCAAAGTAAATCTATTTAGTTCGTTTGAGCTTGCCTGTCCCTTCTTTGTTATGGAATTCTAACTTCTAAACATTCAGCTTGACACAAGCCAAGGCTGTCCTCTTCCTTTCACACCTTCAAACTCTCCATTGTTATGTGTTTCTACCTTGTTCCACCTTTCATCAGGCAAGTCTGTCTTCCACCTCTAATCATCATTTCCTCATAGTGCAGGCATATCTACCAAATGTGCTATGCATAATCCTAATGCATGCTGCAGTTTAGCTATGATTGTTTGAAATCACTGTATATATTGTCATATGGCTAGTTTAGTCAATTTTACCTGTCTCTGATCAAACGTGAAGACAGGTTGTCCTTCATCCATTTGTTACTTTATAATTTCCCTGTTGTCATTATGAAATTCCAATTTCATAGGAGATTACTACAATCATAAACACACACACACACACACACACCTATTCATGGATCTCATGCAACTGTAGTAAAAGGTGAAGAAGTCTAAACTAAAATCTTGCATACATAAAAGAAGACATCACTCTGTATATTTCAATAAATATACTGTAGGGAGGGGTACTTTGGTCTAATTATTATCCTTTGGTTCAAGATTCGCACTTGTGTAATTTCGGTATGTAGGGGTTTCAGGTTTATAGTGTCGAGCTTTTGAAAAAAGATATTTCAAAGGTTCAAGATTATGTAGTGAACCTATACAAACATATATATATATATATATATATATATATATATATATATATTTATGTAGATATATACACTAAGTGTTGCATGCTAGAAAAGTATGCACGTGTGTTACTAGCGTCATATTATGTGTTTGCACTAATTAATATCCTTGACTGCATACCTCTCTTTCTGCATGATCTGTACCTTTGGTGTAGGTAGTGTGTGTGTGGGTGTGTTTATGCATATACATACACGTGTGTGTGTGTGTGTGTGTATATATATATATATATATATATATATATATATATATATATATATATATCAGACTGTCTCTATTACATTTTATATATAGATTATATATATATATATATATATATATATATATATATATATATATATATAATCTACACACACACACACAAACATCTGTATACATGTTACTTGTTGCATAGTGAAAATCGGTATGGAACTCAGTCTGTAGCTGGATATATGAGTTTGCATTAATTTATGTGTATGTAATCTGTGTGTGCTCTAACAGAGACCTGGTTGAATGCAGCAGTTTTCACCCCTGCACTATCAGAACCCAAGTCATTCAACACCTTTCGTCCCCAGAACTTGGACAGAAGCACGAAAAGCGGTGGTGTTTCCATATTCATAAAGGATGAACACACCTACTGACTGGTAGCCCTAAATGAAGCATTTGAGATACTTCAGGTGCAGCTAACATTGGGTAAGACAGTGATTCCGGTTGTAGCCTGCTATACGTCCACAAACATGACCCAAGAATCACACTTCATATTCCTAAACACTTTGGAGAATATTAGGGTCAAACCTAACAATCTCATACTGGGCAACTTCAACTACCCCTCCATTAACTGGGAAAACTGCTAATGTACCAAAACACTTCCCCAACACTTTCTGGAATTCATTAATTCCAATGCCCTGGACCAGCTCATTCTTACCCCCACTAGAGGTGGCAACATCCATGACATGGTCATTACTAGCATGGGCGACCACTGCTCTAAAGCAATAGTCAACTCCTCGCTGCTTAGATCCGATCACAAGCTAATCACCTTGGAAATCATTATCCCTTCCAGCCAACAAACAAAGGTAACCACCATGACAATGCTCATCTAAAGAGAACTTTGGGTGCATAAAATCAGAGGTGGCCAACTTGATGGCACTTATGCAAATGGATAATAGTTGCATGACTGCCAAATCATACACCAATGCAATGTACGAACACGTAAAAAAATGGATGAAAATCGACATACCCAATAGAACTGAGATGCTCTCCTCCAAAAAAAGGAAGACAATCTGGTAGTCACCTTCCATAAACAATCTCTACAACAGAAGGAGGAAAGTGATGCAGCATAAACTGATGTCCAAAGACTGGAAAAAAACTCCCTTATCACCTTCAACAAAAGGTTGAGATCCCTCAGCCAGTCCTCTGAAGGTAGCTATGAAAAAGGAATTGCATCAAGATAGTAAAGACATCCAAAGTAGGCTGCAACCCCTGTATCAGTAGATGGGTCTCAAACTGGCTCACAGATGGAACCCACAGTGTGAAAGTAGCTGACTCCAAGTCAGATTGCTGACAAGTCACAAGTGTAGTCCAACACAGGGCTCGGTCCTGTGTGCTCTCATGTTTGGTATCTACTTCTATGAAGTCCAAGCCAACACCAAGGGACTCTGACTGACAAATTTCCAAGATGATTGCAAGTTGGGAGATATTACTAACTCACCAAATGATGCTGACCAGGAAAGCCTCAGTGAGAGGAGCGACTGTTGTCAGAACCATGACCTTAACCTGAATGACTAAAAATTTGTCTTCATCACCTTTGGGAAAAACCTATTTCCCCTGACGTACCACATTGATAATAGTCCACTGAAACACAGAAGATGTTAGATTTGGAAACACAGGTTGAACACAAACCTATCTTTTGACCACCATGTTGCCACTATTGTCAGAAAGTGCTTCTGTGTGGCACATCTCATTACTAAGGGTTTTGGATCCAGGAATAAAGAGGTCATTGTCTCCCTCTACTCTTCACTCATATAATAACAGTAGATGTCCACCTCTTCAGTGTTGTAGTATTCAGAACATAAAGGATTAAAGCAGAACTGAAGCTCAAACTTGACAAAGAGAGGGAAGTAAGGTTACCGGGAAGTTTAGTACATGGCTAGGCTTATATAGGCCCTAGGGCCAATAGCCTAGTACCTACCTATGAACCTATAATGCTGAGCAGCTGCCAAGAAGTGTTGAGAGACCTGGGCACACGGGTTTACAGCAATCCCTTCTTCTCATCATCATTTTTCCGTAAACAGTCCATGTTACATTGCTCACCACATTTGTAAGGGAACACCTACTAAAAAAAAAGATATAACCACCTGTACACTTCGCTCAGCATGCCAGTCATTCAGTGCAATATCCATTCTGGTATGTACCTTTCTACGCTGCTTGAGTAATTGTAGAAACCACCAAGGTTACTGACTAAGACAAATCTAGGATTTCCACATCAATCCCATTTGTATTATGTAAAATTACTGTCACTTGATTATGTTTCTTACAAGACTATCCCAAGGCGAATTCACTCATGCCTAAATGGCAACCTATGACCCTGCTTTTCTGAAAATGCTCATATCTGCAAATGAAGCTCTACACGGGTTACTCAATCGAAAGGCCATAACCTGTTATTTGCCAGGAAAAGAATATCATGGAGGAGAAGATATGTATCACACAGGTTAGCACACCGTTGTAACAGACTCCCACCTTTGGTCAAACAAAGCATTTCATAAGCCTGCTAAAAATGAAAGGATAGGGATTGCAAGGGGTAACCATAATTTCACAACAGGAGTTTCATCAGTGAACGTCCTAGGCATGGGCATTTAATCCTCCTTTTGGAACCCAGGCTTCAATGCGGCTACCCTTGTAAGGGCAGTGTGTCCTGTAGCCTACTAAGTTCCTCTGATCCTATGACAGGTATGTATGCTAAGGCATACAGTCATACCGAGCATAATTGTTACAAACTATCTGTATATATGTGGTCATGGGTGTGTTTAGATATACATATATATGTACTTATACTAGTGTGTGTACATTTGTGCGTGTTTCAGCGTGTGATCGTTTCAGTGTTTGACTGCATGTCATACCTCAGCAATACAGTGGTTCACGTCCTGTAATATTTTATCTCAACTAAAATCGAACTATGCATACCTATATGTCATCTACCCCTTTCTTACAAGTGTGAATTCATCCTTATGTGATGACTCATGCATGGGAATCTACCATTATAAAATGGTATAAAACACCAAATACAACAGTATGAATACAATAACATGACTGTTTTTTTTGGTCTATAGCTATAATGGATGTCGCTTGCCTTTCCTGTGATATAAACCTTAGTACTATATACAGTTGTTCCTCTGACTTAGCTTTGTGTTCACTTTAACAGCAAATGTACTTTGTGGATATTGAGTCTCATATCATTACATATGAAATCGATATTAATATTTCGATTTCCAGAGATGCTACCACAGACACCCACTTCTACTGTAGTCCAACAGATTACTTAATGGTCTTCATTACTGTCATCCCATTGCTGGGTCTATCTCTGGATATCCATTTACTATTTCCACTCAACCACTTTTCAAGCTCTGTTTTGGTAAACTTATTTCCAGTCTTGCATACTCTCAGTAATAAGTAGACTTTATGTCTCCACATCTCATCACATTATCAAAGTATTCCTACATTTGCTTGCTGTGGTGTGAGGGCTGAGAGTTTATCCCTTTGAACTCAGCACTGGAAACCTGCTACACTAATTGTGAATCAAACACTTGTAGGATATTTTTGTGGTATTGATGTAGGTCACCTCACCCTCCTTTGTTATGGAATTGCAACTTAATCCTTTGAACAATTGAGCTGACATCAAAGTAAATCTATTTAGTTCGTTTGAGCTTGCCTGTCCCTTCTTTGTTATGGAATTCCAACTTCTAAACATTCAGCTTGACACAAGCCAAGGCTGTCCTCTTCCTTTCACACCTTCAAACTCTCCATTGTTATGTGTTTCTACCTTGTTCCACCTTTCATCAGGCAAGTCTGTCTTCCACCTCTAATCATCATTTCCTCATAGTGCAGGCATATCTACCAAATGTGCTATGCATAATCCTAATGCATGCTGCAGTTTAGCTATGATTGTTTGAAATCACTGTATATATTGTCATATGGCTAGTTTAGTCAATTTTACCTGTCTCTGATCAAACGTGAAGACAGGTTGTCCTTCATCCATTTGTTACTTTATAATTTCCCTGTTGTCATTATGAAATTCCAATTTCATAGGAGATTACTACAATCATAAACACACACACACACACACACCTATTCATGGATCTCATGCAACTGTAGTAAAAGGTGAAGAAGTCTAAACTAAAATCTTGCATACATAAAAGAAGACATCACTCTGTATATTTCAATAAATATACTGTAGGGAGGGGTACTTTGGTCTAATTATTATCCTTTGGTTCAAGATTCGCACTTGTGTAATTTCGGTATGTAGGGGTTTCAGGTTTATAGTGTCGAGCTTTTGAAAAAAGATATTTCAAAGGTTCAAGATTATGTAGTGAACCTATACAAACATATATATATATATATATATATATTTATGTAGATATATACACTAAGTGTTGCATGCTAGAAAAGTATGCACATGTGTTACTAGCGACATATTATGTGTTTGCACTAATTAATATCCTTGACTGCATACCTCTCTTTCTGTATGATCTGTACCTTTGGTGTAGGTAGTGTGTGTGTGGGTGTGTTTATGCATATACATACACGTGTGTGTGTGTGTGTGTGTGTATATATATATATATATATATATATATATATATATATCAGACTGTCTCTATTACATTTTATATATAGATTATATATATATATATATATATATATATATATATATATATATATATATATATATATAATCTACACACACACACAAACATCTGTATACATGTTACTTGTTGCATAGTGAAAATCGGTATGGAACTCAGTCTGTAGCTGGATATATGAGTTTGCATTAATTTATGTGTATGTAATCTGTGTGTGCTGTAACAGAGACCTGGTTGAATGCAGCAGTTTTCACCCCTGTACTATCAGAACCCAAGTCATTCAACACCTTTCGTCCCCAGAACTTGGACAGAAGCACGAAAAGTGTTGGTGTTTCCATATTCATAAAGGATGAACACACCTACTGACTGGTAGCCCTAAATGAAGCATTTGAGATACTTCAGGTGCAGCTAACATTGGGTAAGACAGTGATTCCGGTTGTAGCCTGCTATACGTCCACAAACATGAACCAAGAATCACACTTCACATTCCTAAACACTTTGGAGAATATTAGGGTCAAACCTAACAATCTCATACTGGGCAACTTCAACTACCCCTCCATTAACTGGGAAAACTGCTAATGTACCAAAACACTTCCCCAACACTTTCTGGAATTCATTAATTCCAATGCCCTGGACCAGCTCATTCTTACCCCCACTAGAGGTGGCAACATCCATGACATGGTCATTACTAGCATGGGCGACCACTGCTCTAAAGCAATAGTCAACTCCTCGCTGCTTAGATCCGATCACAAGCTAATCACCTTGGAAATCATTATCCCTTCCAGCCAACAAACAAAGGTAACCACCATGACAATGCTCATCTAAAGAGAACTTTGGGTGCATAAAATCAGAGGTGGCCAACTTCATGGCACTTATGCAAATGGATAATAGTTGCATGACTGCCAAATCATACACCAATGCAATGTACGAACACGTAAAAAAATGGATGAAAATCGACATACCCAATAGAACTGAGATGCTCTCCTCCAAAAAAAGGAAGACAATCTGGTAGTCACCTTCCATAAACAATCTCTACAACAGAAGGAGGAAAGTGATGCAGCATAAACTGATGTCCAAAGACTGGAAAAAAACTCCCTTATCACCTTCAACAAAAGGTTGAGATCCCTCAGCCAGTCCTCTGAAGGTAGCTATGAAAAAGGAATTGCATCAAGATAGTAAAGACATCCAAAGTAGGCTGCAACCCCTGTATCAGTAGATGGGTCTCAAACTGGCTCACAGATGGAACCCACAGTGTGAAAGTAGCTGACTCCACCAAGTCAGATTGCTGACAAGTCACGAGTGTAGTCCAACACAGGGCTCGGTCCTGTGTGCTCTCATGTTTGGTATCTACTTCTATGAAGTCCAAGCCAACACCAAGGGACTCTGACTGACAAATTTCCAAGATGATTGCAAGTTGGGAGATATTACTAACTCACCAAATGATGCTGACCAGGAAAGCCTCAGTGAGAGGAACGACTGTTGTCAGAACCATGACCTTAACCTGAATGACTAAAAATTTGTCTTCATCACCTTTGGGAAAAACCTATTTCCCCTGAAGTACCACATTGATAATAGTCCACTGAAACACAGAAGATGTTAGATTTGGAAACACAGGTTGAACACAAACCTATCTTTTGACCACCATGTTGCCACTATGGTCAGAAAGTGCTTCTGTGTGGCACATCTCATTACTAAGGGTTTTGGATCCAGGAATAAAGAGGTCATTGTCTCCCTCTACTCTTCACTCATATCATAACAGTAGATGTCCACCTCTTCAGTGTTGTAGTATTCAGAACATAAAGGATTAAAGCAGAACTGAAGCTCAAACTTGACAAAGAGAGAGAAGTAAGGTTACCGGGAAGTTTAGTACATGGCTAGGCTTATATAGGCCCTAGGGCCAATAGCCTAGTACCTACCTATGAACCTATAATGCTGAGCAGCTGCCAAGTACTTTTTAACTGTGAGTCATGTGATCTTGTATTTTGATGATGCAGTGAAGGAGAAAACAGCTTGTAGCAGATAGGTATGTTTTCTGTAGTCCACAAAAGATTAACACATAATGTGCCATAGGCTACTACTCACTAAACACATTTACATCCAAATAAAAAGACACAAGAGAAAAATGGAAAAGCATAAGATTCTTAGTAAAGTGTATACAGCTTGCTATACAGTGCAATAACACAAATATAACACAGTAATAAAATAGTTTATTTACCATGGGATGATCAATCTTAGGAAGGAAAACTAGAGGTATAAATGCAATGACAACCTACAATAAAGTATGTATACGTGTGACTTACACACTGACAGAATTTGTGCTGGAATGGAAAAATATCTGTTGAAGTAAAATGAGCTTCTTGGCAAGGCAGACCTAGACCTGTGTGTGGAATTAGGCACTGCAGGCAGTACCTGCTAGGAAGCCAGACTGCAAGCAGTCCAGAGTGCCATATACAAGCAGACTCTCTCTTACTGGTCTCACTGGGACTGGACCTGAAGCTGGATAAATGAATGTCTGGTTAATCAGAAAAAGCATACAAAACCGAACTTATAGGTTGTAAATCAGATTAAAAAATGATATATATGTTACATGTAAATATTTATTAAATGTTTTAGTTAGTTGAAAAAAATCAGTAATTTTCATTTTTTTTATTGCAATTCTTGTTTCTTGTTTTGAAGAAAAAAACTATGCCACTTTTTCATAAAGATAATATCAATGGCAGATGAATAATAAAATGGATACCAACACATGTACAAAAGAAATGCCCAAACCTATCTTGAAAACTCGTTCAAATTGTTAACAAGTGCAAAGAAGAAAATGACCAGTGTTGAAATGCATTTTATTGCCGACAAACTCTGACATTAATGATTAATCTCAAGTTGATTTGTCCAATAATACTGTTTTATGAGACAAGGGGATTTCTGAAATAAAACCAGAGACAAAAAAGCGACACCCCTTGAAAATTATTTGAGAACGTGAACAGAATAATGTACTCAGTGTTAAATATTAACTTGTCATGTGACAAGTATATACTGTTTTACTCCTAGAGCATCGTGTTCATGTGTCAGGTAGATTTCTTATATAAGAAAGAATGTTTGAGAGTCTCACTTTTCGTAGTATGTCATAATAGCATATAACTTTCTCCTTCATTATTAGATCCTGCCTAATGCTTAAGCAAAATACATGCTATGGTTAAAACTGAATTTAAAGACAGTAATGTAGGAATTTGTAGTCGTGGTAAAACAGTGAAAATATATTAACAATTTTTGTTCTCTTAAATCCAAGATAGCTTCAGGGAAATATTTTGTGACTTTCAAATCCTTGAACATTATCACATTTTAACCAACCTATGAACTTCCTATTTGTTGTTAGTAAGCTGTTAGCTAGTGTTCCTCTTTTTGCCCATTTATTCCACATTAGGAGAGGTTGGGCCAGATTCAGGAAGGCTTACACGGAGTTCAAGAGTAGTGTAAGCCTCCGTGTAAGCCTCCCGATTCAGGAACAGCCCAAACCTCCATGTAAGAGACAGCTAACACATCTCTTACACGGACTGGGCGTGGAAATGCTCAATACCTCATTTGCAGCTGAAAGATATGCAAATGAGGTATCTGAGCGATCCAAGAAGCCCAAACCAGTCCGTGTAACAGACGTGTTAGCTGCAGAAATGTACTCAGCTGACAACTGAGTACATTTCTGCAAAAATGAAAACGGAGCTATGTCAGCTCCAAATAAAGGGTGCATATGTTTCATTAAGCATGCCAATGGCCAAATATGTGGCCATTGGCATGAAAAAGTGTTGCAAAAATATTTTAAACAACTTTTTTATTTTTCGGGAGATTATGATGTTTAACTGCAGCGCACACCCGCGCAAACGGGGTGCGAAACCTAAAACTGAAAACCGAAGCTTATAAGCCCACAATTGTGTGATTTATGTATTACATGGAATGTCAATGGAGGGACTTGCAGACCAAAAACAATATGGCCTCCGTTTAGTGGTTGTCAAGGGGGGGAAGCTCCGTGTAAGACATGTAACTAAGCATTACTAGGCAATCCTATGTAAATGAGGGTTACAATACTGAATCACACTGCCACATAGGTAATGAGCACTTTCTGAGTAGTGTAAGAGTTATAGAAGGGGGAGGAACAGAGTAAGAGGTAGGTGACATCACGGGGGGAATGATAGAAAGAAATGTATCAGATTGGAGGGCAATGTAACGTGACAGATGACAGACATCAGGGAGAGAGGTGTGTCCCAACAGAACACTAGAAAACTCAAGAAACAGAGGGTGCACATTATCCCTACACTCAAACTTTCTTGATATACGTGCATGCGCGCGTGTAAGCCAGATTCAATATGTGGGAGCGTGTTGCAAACCGTTTACAATGGTTTGTGGGGGCGTGCACGTGTGGAAGGCAGTGTGCGCGCGTTTTAACATGAATCAGCCAACTTCACACTGTCTAAGGATGTGTGCGCGCGTGTAACACCGTGTAAGGATGTGTACGCGCGTTTAAGTGACTGTGAGCGTGCCTAAGCTGGTGTGCACATTGCTCCCCTTGAGGAAACAGGAAACAACCAAAATACAGGGAAACTGCCAGAGGATACTGCTGGAGTTAATTGCTGGAAACAATTGGAAGCAGGCAATTACACAGGCAGACTAGAAGCCCAACCCAGCACTTAAAACACTGCAAACAGCAGTGCAGGGTGTTTCTCACAAGAGATACTGCAAGAAAGTAAGCTATCAGAATTGAAAACTGAAAAAAGCTGAACTCAGAGCAGAAATGCTAGGGGCTGCCATAGCTGTTATAATCAGGCATAGGCAAATTGCTGAGGGTGGTGACAATGCAGATGCTGACAGACAACCCAGAGTGAGGAGAAGGAGAAGAGTATACAGGCCCAGGGTCACATACCATGGGTTACATGAGCTGGAGATAGTAGAGCACTACAGAGTGGACAGAGACCTTCTGCAGCAAATTGCTGAGCTGTGCAGGCCACGCCTCACACACAGAACCAACAGAGGGGAACCCATCCCAGTGGAAACCAAGGTATGTGTTGGCCTAAGAATACTAGCAACAGGTACCTTCCAGAGACCAACTGGTGATATGATGGGGATATCACAGGCATCAGCCTCCAGGGTACTGCACCAGTTCCTGGATGCCATGTCAGCACATGTCAGTGATCATGTATATTTCCCCAATGCCCGTGAGGTTGTGGCCAGCAATATGCGTCTCTTCCAGCAAATAGCGGGATACCCTGAGGTATTGGGTGCAATAGACTGCACGCACATACGCATCCAAGCACCAGCCGGTGAGCGGGGTAGAGCCTACATGAACCGCAAGGGATTCCCCTCCATCAACTGCCAGGTCATGTGTGATGCCCAGGGCATAATTATGAATGTGTGTGCTGGCTGCCCTGGGAGCTACCACGATTCCCACATCTGGCATCTGACGCAGCTGTACCAATCATTTGTCAGTGGGGACTTCCCACACGGACACCTAGTGGGGGATGCAGGTTACGCACTTGAGCCGTGGCTGATGACACCCATCAGAAATGCACACACACCTGAACAGGAACACCATAATGAGGCACACACACAAACACGTAACGTCATAGAGCGTGTGTTTGGGCTGCTCAAGTCACGGTTCCGGTGTCTGGACACATCTGGTGGAGCCTTGCAGTACACACCAACTACATGTACCCAAGTGATCATGATATGTGCTATGCTACATAATATGATCCTGCGGAAACAGCTGCAGCAGGACCAGCAAAGGGCTGGGCCAAACATACCCCCACCATTGCCAAGGCCACCACAGGCAGAGGGTGACTCGGAGGAGGAACAACCTGACCTTGCCCCAGTAGGCAGACGGAGGCGTGCCCAGTATGCCCTGGCCTTGGCAAAGAGGCAACGCATAGCACATACACTTGGTCAGTAGGAACACTGGGACTGATACCCGCTCTGACTCACTCATATAGTAACAGGGATGCCTAACATGACACAACCTGCTTCCAAACATGTACAGGGAGTGTAGTATGTGCATCCGACAGAGGCAGCCCTGCAGCACCACCCGAGGCATGAATGCCATGTGTCAAGTAATGTAACACCATGTACCATATGCACACCTGAGGACCCTGACTAACATCCACCCTCACCCATCACAAACCACAAAAACACAAACCCACATTCATAGGTACCACAAGGGATAGGAACCTAGATGTAATGCTACCCAATGCCAGAAGTATACACAGCAAGATGTGTGCAGTGTAACCGCACACAGTATAGAGTATGTAGATATCAGTGCTGTAATAGACAACTGGGACAAAGCCCACACCAGCACCCTAACACTACCAGGTCACACCTCATACAGGGATGTACATGTGCAAAAACATGGAACTAGCTACAAAACGAGGGTGACTAGCAATAAATGTCATGGATAACCACAACCCCATGTTGGTACCACAACAAGAAGCAACATGGATTAGCCATGGTCAAATAGCAATTGCTAAAACTGCCTACTACTAAATAGCTTGCTGCAGACCACTGTCCTAATAGCAGGAACTGCACCAGGCCTATGTTCATAGGTGCATAGGTTCATACTAGGCTATCTGCCCTAGGGCATATATAAGCCTTGCCCAGAGTTGTGTGGCTTCCGCCACCCCTTCAGTTCTAAGGATAATATGCCCATTATGTTGCTGTGCCTCTGTCAAGCAGTGACACTGAGGTTATCCATGGGGTATACCTGCGATCACCCATCCATTGGTCATGATTTCTCTTGAACAAAGCCAGCGAGGTGCCCAGCCTCACATGTACCAGGATGATGTTCCACAGCATAGGGAGTCTCTCGGTGATGAATCTGTCCCTCCAGCATGCCCTCTGAATAGCCGTGTTGAGGTTTAAGTCTCCTGCCCGTGTAGATCTGATGGAGTTAGAGGTTTTGAGGTGAAGCATGTTCATTAATTCCGGGTTGGACATGGCCTAGTATAACAGACACAGGCCACCTCTGAGCAGATGGTAGGCGACTGAATAGAGCTGGGGTTCCTGCAGTCAGGCAGCATAAGACATACATTTGAGACCTTTTATCCGTCTGGTGAGCAATGTGTGGGGCCTGTCCAATTGCTGCAGGTGTTGGGTCAGAAACAGTCCTTATGGGGCATTGTACTCAATCATTGGTCTGATGAGTGATGAGTACAGGGGAAAAATGAGCCCCTTGATCTAGACGTGAATCCTTGCATGATGAGGTGGGCAATGTAGAAGGTCTTCCTAACTACTTTGGCAACGTGAGTGTCAAACGAAAGGTTACTGTCAACCTGGGTGGCCAGATCCCTGATAACCTATCCTGTGCTTAGAGGAGTAACACCTATATGAGAACTAGGGGTAACCTTGTTCTTCCCAAAGGGTATGACTATGCATTGTTTAGCGTTTAACTGTAGTCCATGGCTCTGGCACCAGTTATCCGTTTCTATGAGACCCGTCTGAAGGATGTCTGTGTCAGATGGGTTGTCAACTATGGTTCCCAGTTAGCAGTCATCTGCAAACCTTGTCAGCCATAATCCTCCTGTGTTTGCTTGTACGTCTGAAAAGTAGATGCCGAAAAAAAGTGGGCCCAGGACTGAGCCCTGTGGGACACCACATGTGACAGGCTTTGAGTGTGACATGGCGCCATCAACCTTGACCCTGTGGGTGCTGTCACTTACCAGTTTGTAACCCATCTTGTGACATATGGGTCTACATTTAAGCTGGTGTGTTTGTCAATGATACCCGAGTGGGGTATTGTATCGAAAGCCTTTGCCAAGTCAAGGTAGGCTGTGTGGACTGCTTTGCCCTCGTCAATGGCCTTGGTGACCGTTCTGAAATAGTCAACCAAGTTTAAAAGGCATGATCACCCTTGACAAAGCCAAACTGGGTTGGATCCAAAGTCTGCAAGTCCCCTATGTCTTCATTCATGAGTTCCATTATGATCCTCTCCATAGCTTTGCAGACCAGGCTTGTCAAGCTGATGGGACGGTAGTGTCCGGGGTCGGTGGAGGCACCACCTTTGTGAAGTGGGACCACCGTTGCTGTACGCCACTCCTTGGTACGTATCCTGAGGTGAGGCCAAGATTAAACAGCTGCCCTAACTGCGGGTTCAATTCCTCATTGAGTTCATGGAGCCCACAACCGGGGACACCATCCGGTCCCATGGATGCTGCGTTTCATGCCTTGGATAGAGCAGTTCTCACCTGAGCATTTGAGATGTTTGGGGGGCTACAATCCCCTGGTATAGATATCCCTCCCTTTGGGGGGGAGGAGAAATATGCACTGAACCTGTCAGCCAGTATGTTGCCAATGTCTGTAGGTTCAGTGATCTTTACATCATTATGAACTAATCCTGAGCATATCAGGGAGTCACCTCCCAGGTTTCCAACATAGCTAAAAAAAGGCCTCATGATTGTCTTCTGAGTCCTTAGCGAGTTTTCTCTCAAAATGTGCCCTGGATGATTTTATGGGAGATCTCAGTTCTTTACGCATAATGAGCAGGGGTGTCTTCCCTTCTACGGAATTTGTTCTACTTTGTAGTAGCACCTTCCTTCTGATGTAGAACATGTTTATGGCTGGGGTCCACCAGACTGCACGCATGCCTTTGGTACAAAGAGTCTTTGTTTTGTGTGGGATTGCCTGAACCATGCAGTCCTGGAGGTGCTGGTAGAAGGCATTTGTAAGTGATTCAGCGGCTTGGGTAATGGTTTCCGCTGGCTTGGGGGCCTTGAAAGAGACCACACCAGTCTTTAGAAGTGTGAAGTTGGCTTCTGACAAGTTCTTCACTGTGGTGTTCTTTATCTGGGGTGGGGGTGGGATGTGGACTTCCAGTGAGATTAGTTTATGATTTGATCTCACCAATGATGGGTATACTTCTGGTGTTGAACATTGTGACCCCATGTTCGTGATGATGTGATCTAGTATGTTGTCTCCTCTTGTGGGGATGGTGACTAGTTGTTCCATGGCATTTGAGGTTATGAACTCTAGGAACCTTTGGCCTAGAGTGTTGGGGCTTGATTAGGGCTTGATTAGTGATCCCAGTCTATATTGGGATAGTTGAAATCACCCAGTATGATGGTGTTTGGAGATACATTTATCCCCTCCAGTGTTTCCAGGAAAGCTGTGTGAGGTTCCTGAGTTTGAGAGGGTGGCCTGTAACCTGCTACAAACTGCCAAGCAGTCTTGCCTACGGTTAATTGCACCCGGATGGTCTCCGATGCATCGTGTGTTGCCACCAACCTTGAGGTGAGGGTGTCCTTGATGAATATGGACACCCACTCTCCTTTCTTGGTGTCATCCGGATTTTGGGGCCGGAACGCATGATATGAGGTAACACCTGATACTGCTGGGGTGCTGTCAGGAGCCTTGAACCAGGTTACAGTCACAGCACAGACATCGATGTTCCCCATACTGAGAAGGGCTTTGAGTGCGTGCATCTTGAGGTTGAGACGTCTGGCATTGAGCAGCATCACCCTTAGTTTACTTCCTTTTTTGTGTTCTAGGGTGGTAGGTTTAGAATCTGAGCCTTGCCTAAAAAAGGCACAATAGGGGTTGCAAGAGCCTGAGCCAAATTCTGGAAGCCCAGGGGTGACAGGTGCAAGCCGTCCCCTGCGAATCAGCATGGCTTGTCCAGCATGTCATCCCAGGCAGACGGACATTGGATCCCCTTTGAATGACACCATAGATTAAGCCAACTATTACAGCTGATCATCTTGTCTCTGTATTGTGGCATCATTCTTGGTGAAGGTAGGATACTGCTCAAGGTCAGGGTCATACCTGCCTGGGCTACATAAGCAGAGAGCCCCTCTATGTCTCTTTTCATGTAGTCCAGGGAGGTACATCTCAGGTCGTTCACACCAGCATGGACAATGACCGAGTCATACTTGTACTTGCAGTTGAGTGACCCGAGTGCTTGCATTATGTGGTGGATCCCAGCACCCGATAGGCAGCTTACTGTGACCTTCTCCTTACTCAATCTGGTGAGCGGGACGTCAGTGTGTCTGACTATGGAGTCACCTATGACGAGTGTGTCTGGCATTGTGTTTGGCCTTAAGGGCTGTGAATGTTTGGCACACTGACTCTGTGGTCTATGTGTTGCATGTGCTGTGCCCTGTGGAGGCAGTTGATTGGGTGTCTGCTGTGGTGGCCTCTGCTGGTATGGTAGATCTGTGATCAGAGCCTCTGAGTATGTCTTTGTGTGTTTATGTGTATGAGTTGAAGTTGTGATAGTGCTATGTGAGACTGGGTTTGTGGTGTGTGTGTGGTCACCTTCTCCTCCTCTCTGGTCCTGCCAGTCCTATGTTGAGAGAGCTCAGCCTCCAGGTTGGCTATATAGTTGCATCTCTTGCATGCATTTGTGTTTTGTGGGAGAAGGAGAGGGTTGTCTGTGTACATGCGTCAATTGTAACATTGCCTCAATATTCCCAGGTTCACCAGCTGAGCAGGAGAGGACACTAGCAACTGATCCCTTGACATGCCAGAAGGAATAGACAACAAACTGTTGGAAGACAGGAAGATACCAAGCCCCCCAAACCACATTATATCGCTTGACTGACAATACCTACACATACACCATAGTGTCATAGTTGCGTAGTTTACTACTAGGCTATCTGCCCTAGTGCATTTATAAGCCTAGCCATAGTGATGTGGCTATTGCCACCCCTTATAGTAGTAATACGTGTACAGAATAGATTCCGAATATTGTGCCTCTCACTTAGTAGTGACACATTATGACCCCCGTACATAATTGAATACCTTGACTGTGCCTCTGTCTAGTAGTGACACAGGGAGGACCCCTGGGGTAAAACTACAATCCCGACATCCAGTTGTCCAGACTTCTCTTGAAGAGAGTCAGTGAGGGACTCTGTCTAACATGAACTGGGATACTCTGCTAGAGTGTGAGATGCCTGTGAGTTATGACTCTGTCCCCCAGAATGTCCTATACATGTATGTGCTGAGGTTCAAATCTTCAGCTCCCATGTTTCTGGTGGATTTGGATTGCTTGCAGTGGAGCATGTCCACCACATCCTGATTGGACATGGTCTTGTATGTCAGGCATAGGTCACCTGTAAGTATGCGGTATGCCACTGAATAAAGCTGGATTTCCTTTAGTCTGGAAGCATATGACATGTGTTGTACACCACTGATCTCCTTGGTAAGGTACTTTTGTGGTCTCTCCAGCTGGTGCAAGTGCTGGGTGAGGTACATACCAAATGGGGCTTAGTATTCAATCATGGGCCTGATAAGGGAGAAGTATAGTGGTACAATGACCTCCTGTGATCTGGATGGAAAACTCTTCATGATAAGGTGGGCAAGATAGAAAGTCTTTCAAACCACTTTGGCAACATGGCTGTCAAATGAGATGTCACTATCTACATGTGTCCGCAGGTGTCTGATATGTATTCTGTGCTCAGTGGGTTGCTGTCTATTTATTGATTTGTGTGTACTTTGTTCCTCCCAAAGGGGATGACCACACATCAGTTGCAGTCAGTTTCAGGCCATGATTCCGGCACCAGCTATCTGTCTTTGTGATGGCATTCTGTAGGATGTGTGTGCTGGCTGATGTATTCACATATGGTGCCTAGGTTGCAGTCATCTGCAAACTTTGTCAGCCACAACCCTCCTATGTTTGCTTTCACATCTGAAAAGTAAATGCCAAATAAGACGGGTCCCAGGACAGATCTTTGTGGGACACCACGTGTGACTGGCTTTGAATCTGACAAGGCACCTGCAATGTCGACGTCATGGGTTCTGTTTCCTAGCCATTCTGCAAACTATCCTGTGACATATGATTTGATATTTCAGCTGTTGAGCTTGTCTATGATGCCTGAGTGGGGTATTGTGTCAAAGGCCCTAGCCAAGTGCAGGTAGGCTGTGTGGACCGCGTAGCCCTCATCAATGGCCCTACTGACAGTATCAAAATAATCAAACAAGTGCAAAATGCAGGATCTGCCCTGTACAAAGCTGAACTGGGTGGGATCAAGGGTCTGTAGGTCACCAATGTCTCTGTTTAACAGCTCCATAATGACTCTTTCCATAGCTTTGCAGACAAGCCTGGTTAAGCTTGTGTGGTGGTAGTCCCCAGGGTCTGTGGAGGCATCTCCTTTGCGGAGTGGGACCACTGTTGCTGTACGCCAGTGTTCAGGTACATATCCTGTAGCAAGGCTAAGGTTAAATAGCATTTGTATATATGGGTTTAGCTCCTTCTGGAGTTCACATAGCACGCAACTGGGGATACCATCAGGTCCCAATGATGCTGTGTTCTTGTCTTTGCTGAGTGCGGCTCTCACATGGACATCTGAGATGACAGTGAGGTTACATTCATCTGTGATAACTATCTTCTGTTGGGGGTGAGGGAGGGGGAAAATTGCACTGAACCTGTCTGCCAGAATGTTGCCAATATCTGTCAGGTCACTGAAATATATGTTGTTGTGTACCAACTCAGAGCATATCTGAGGGTTCCCACCCAGGTGTCTGACATAACTGAAGAAGGCAGTGTGGTTATCTCTATCGTCTTTGGTGTTTATGTCCCAAAGTTGACCTTGGATGTCTTTATGACAGAATGTAGCTTTTTACTACTGCTGCTCACAGCCGCCTTCCCTTTAGGAGATGTAGCGCTGTCTTGCATTAGTATCCTTCATCTGTTATACAGTCTGTTTATGGCTGGGGTCCACCAGACAGGCCACATTCCCTTGGTGGAGAGGGTCATGTTTCTATTAGTGATTGCATGGTCCATGCTATCTCAGAGATGTCCATAGAAAGTGTCTGTGAAGGAGTCACCATTGTGTGTTGTGGTTTCCACTGGCCCAGTAGGCTTAACGGATACCATCTCAGTCCAAAGAAGTGTGAAGTCAGCTTTTCAGGTGTATGTCACTATACTCTTTGTATTATACTAGCACTGACACAAGTGTAGACAATTTCCCAGAATCCATCAAACAAAACGGATGTGCAAAATGTAACACTTCCACAAGAGGGGTAAGCATACTGGATGTGATACTCAGAAATATGTGTACTGGATGCCAAGATGAGAAGTGTATCCCTCACTGGTAAGACCAGACCATAGAGTAAGCACACTGTAGTTACACATCACGACACCAGTCCCTGGCCAGACTACCACAGTGAAACACATGTATAAAGCATAGCTTGCACCCCTACAAACCAATGTGGAATCCATGAAAAGCCCTGTGCAGGTCCAGAATATGGGACACACTGCAGAACATGTTATACAGGCATACCAGGAACACAGCCAAGAGTGCTTGGAGTCTGCAATCACAAACAACAAGACACAATACCATACACCCAGGCATCTGGCATGCTGGACACCATAAATTACTAAACCATTGAAGAGAATGAGGAAGCTACCACATGATAGATCTAAAATGAAAAGAAGTAATCAGTGATCACTAGTATGGCAATAAAATGTGTCCACACATACAATCCACTAAGGCCAGGCAAAACAAGTAGAATCTGTGAATCCAGTGGCAATGTGACACCTGTCCCAAGTACACACACAACAACAACTCACCCCAATAAATACAAATGTATGTGATAGACGCAACCAGGTAGCCAAACCGGGGCCTGAGCACCCCCAAATCAGTACTGTCAAAACTAGTCTGGAGGACAAGGTAACCACATACACCACAAACCCAGTCCCACATAGACTGTAAACCAAACACAAAAACATTCCCAGAGGCCCTAATTACAAACACACAACACCAACACAAGCCTCCAAAGCAGACACCCAATAAAACAAACTCCAGACATAGCACATGTAACACATAGTACACAAAGCTGGTGTGCCAAACAGTCACAGGACAGAAGGAGAAACAACATGCCTGATACAGTTGTAATAGGTGACTCTATAGTGAGACATGCTGCTGTCCCAGGGATGGCTTGCACCTGTTACCCATGAGCATCTGGATATGGCCTAAGGCTTTTGCAAACTACAGAGATCCTCCCGTAGGCAAGGCCGAAAAGAGCAACCCACCACCATAGAAAACAAAACTGGAAAGAAACAGAAGGGTAATGCTGATCAATGCCAGATGTGTAAACCTCAATATGCATGCTCCTGAGGTCCTCCCCAGTATGGAGAACAATGATGTCAGTCCAGTGATACACACCTGCTGCAAGCCTCGTGACAGCACACCAGCACTACCAGGTAATACCACATATCATGTGTTATGGCCACAAAACCTGTAACAAAACATAAAAGGAGGTTGAGTATCCATATTCAGCACAGACAGCCATACGTCCAGTTAACTGACAATGCCTATGCCATTGCAGTCCACCCATGTGCAACTACCTGTACGCAAGACTGCTGTACAGTCTGTAGCATGCTACAGACCACACTCTCACACACAGGAACCCCACCCCACTGTCCTGAAGACAGTGTACAGGATGAATGTACCACCAAATACAAAACAAGGTACACACACAAACAATTCTTTTTTAAAACCAAAACAAGGAACCCCACCCCACTGTCCTGAAGACAGTGTACAGGA
>NC_056738.1:235133673-235167225 GCF_019279795.1 Protopterus annectens
TCTAGGATTTCCACATCAATCCCATTTGTATTATGTAAAATTACTGTCACTTGATTATGTTTCTTACAAGACTATCCCAGGGTGAATTCGCTCGTGCCTAAATGGCAACCTATGACCCTGCTTTTCTGAAAATGCTCATATCTGCAAATGAAACTCTACATGGGTTACTCAATCGAAAGGCCATAACCTGTTATTTGCCAGGAAAATAATACCATGGAGGAGAAGATATGTATCAAACAGGTTAGCACACCATTGTAACAGACTCCCACCTATGGTCAAATAAAGCATTTCATAAGCCTGCTAAAAATGAAAGGAGAGGGATTGCAAGGGGTAACCATAATTTCACAACGGGAGTTTCATCAGTGAACGTCCTAGGCATGGGCATTTAATCCTCCTTTTGGAACCCAGGCTTCAATGCAGTGTGTCCTGTAGCCTACTAAGTTCCTCTGATCCTATGACAGGTATGTATGCTAAGGCATGTGTTACAAACTATCTGTATATATGTGGTCGTGGGTGTGTTTAGATATACATATATTTTAGATATACACCTACATATATATATATATATATATATATATATATATATATATATATATATATATATATATATATTATTTGGTTATTTTACTTGCTCCGGTACTCCAGGGAGACATGGCTGAGTCTCAAATTACACAACTTGAATTACCTTACAACCCTGATTCTATACGTAACAATTTTGTTGGACCAGATCGTTTTTTGAATGCCATTTCTGGTTCCGTCAATCCACTTACGTATTACGAAGTTTCGGTTGGTGAAGAAACTGCTGACAATGATGTGAACAATCTCATGGGGTTTACAGAGGCACTTGACAGCTTGGAATTGAATTTAACCAAGCTGAAGAGGATGCAATTGCAGCGCTATCATTTTGAGATATGTTTGGCGAGGAAAATTGTGCCACGCGGACTGCGCATCTTAAAGATGCCTACTACAGGTAACACCTACCCCGGTTTACTTTATAAATGGCAACAATTGAACCTTGAACTGAGTCTTAACTATATGAGGCTATTAATTGACTTTTTTCGCCCTGAGGAGGATGAATTGAAAAGGGTTGTTATAGAGCAGCAGAGTGATATTAAAACAAAATATCCACAGACTCATGTTGAAAAGGGAATGGAGCAAGTACTTGATAGTTTACAGGTCTTTGAAAAAAGACTTTTACAACAAAAGAAAGTGAAAATTACAAGGGACACTAAGGATTTTGCTGCAGGCCATGTCTTTACATGGCTTAGGCCAGTCTTACGTAATGATTCATCTGAGGCACCCACTACTAGACAAGCTGGCAGGACATTTGCCTCAACATCTAATGATGTTGTTGTTACTAATAAGGGTGTTTGTAGCACTGGACTTATGAATTCTGAGTCTAAGAGTACACTTAATGTGCATGATGTTGTTATTGATAAACCTTCTGTTATTGGATCTGTGATAATACACAATGATGAACAGGAGGTTGATAATCCGTCTGTGCCCACACTCTTCAATGAGACATCTAATAATATTTCTAACACCCCCACTTCTGACTCTATTGTTAGACCCAAAGAATGTCATAGGTTTAGCAATCGTACTAACACTACCAATGAACCTAACCCTTTCCCGATTGTACTACCACATTCAGCGAAGCGAGAGAGGTCATACAGTCGGGGGAGACAGGAAAGGTTCTGATGGGGAACATTCAGGACCAACGTTAAAATGCATGTGGGAGAGAATCAAGAATCCCTAGTTTATAATCTTTCAAGTAGAAATTTATCAGCTTATGAAATTCAAGTATTAGAGAAAGGTTTATCTTTCATACCTAGTTGTAACAGTTTTTTATCAGACATTGTCATTGATACTAAACTGTTTGCTCGTAATGTTCAGTTGAGAATTGATTTTAATAACTCTGAACGTTTCATTTCTGAACATGCTCGTAACTCAGCTTTTAAAGCACCTAGTGTGTTTGTTCCCGTGCTTAATCCTCACCTAGATATTTTTAATAAACTAGTAGAAGAAGATTTGCATGCCCTACATTTACCTAGTTCTACAGTTTGTAATAAGAACTGTAAATGGAATTTAAATTATAATCAAAGGCTAGCTTTAAAATTTTTAAAAACAGATAACTCACTCATTATAAGACCAGCCGATAAAGGCGGAATGTTGGTGGTCCTAGACACAAGTAACTATTTAGATCGTATGTCTCTGTTACTTACTGATGAACAGTTTTAATGTAAAATAACTTTTGATGAAGTGGACAGTAAGGTCATAAATGTTTACAATATGCTAGATGACTTACTTCTTAGTGAGAACATTGATCTTGATATGTTTTGTTTTTTGAAGGTTAAATATCCTTTGATACCCATTATTAATGGCCTCCCGAAGATCCATAAAGATGCTATCAACCCTCCTATGAGACCTATTGTCTCAGGGAGAAATTGGGTTACTGAACCCTTATCGATCGTTATTGAATATTTTTTGAGAGCCCTTGTTGATGCGAGACTGCAGATTCTTAGAGATAGTAAACAGTTTTTGATTGAGTTTTATGATTACTTAAAACCTTTACCTCAGGATGACCCTTTTTATTTTGTAACACTTGATGTTACTAGCTTATTCACTGTAATACCTAATGACGTAGGTGTTACGTCAGTGTTGAACTTTTTGGGCTCTTATAGTAATTTACCTCTGAAACAGAAAGACATGTGTTTATTTTTAGAAACAGTTCTTGAAAACAATGTCTTTATATTCCATGACAATGTTTATTCGCAGAGAGACGGCGTAGCTATGGGTACGCCGTGTGCGAATAGTTACGCTAACATCGTCATGGCATGTTGGGAAGAACAAGTGCTATTTAATATGGATGGGTTTAAAAGTTCTGTAGGATATTATCGCAGATTTGTAGATGATTTGTTTCTGATCTGGACCAACAACGAGCGTAGCTTATTAGATTTCTATGAAGAAATCAACACTACATCCAGTTTTCTGAAGTTCACTATGAACTATTCGAGAACCGATATTTCTTTCTTAGATGTTAATATAGCAAGGTTTCACAATGGCCTGGTGAATACAGGTATACATAGAAAGGCATGCTCTCGCAATTCTTTATTGCATAGGACCAGCATGCACCCGAGGCATGTATTTAGGAGTGTGGTCAAAAGTCAGGTTATACGAGCATCTAGACTTAATCCACTAACTGTTGGCTATCAACAAGAATTGGAGAGTTTGACTAATAGACTATTGATGAGGGGTTATGGATCCACTGAGATTCAAGAGGCTATGTATGAGGTGAGTTTACTTAGGACCTCTTCTGCATGTCCATATTTTTCTGAACAACCGGAGCTATCTATTGGCAACCCTGTGTCTGATGGTGATGATTCATCACCAGTGAGAATTTCTGTTCATTATACATCTGATGTATTTTCCATCATGAATATTTTTAAGAAACATTGGGGGGTCTTAATGCTTGACGAGAATGTCAAGAAACACGTTGGAATTGAACCCAGGTTTATATTTAAAAATAAGAGAAATTTACGACAGTTACTTTGTCATCGTAACTTGGCCAATGGTATGAAAAGACAAAATGATATTGTAGGTACATTACCCTGTTTAAAATGTAATCAATGCTCTTTTATAGATGACATTAATATCTTTGTCCATCCTGTTACTCATGTAGCATATTCTCTTACTGCATCAGCAAACTGTCAGACTTGCAATGTGGTTTATCTTGCTAGGTGCATAAAATGCACCGCATTTTATATAGGTAAGACCAATAGATGGTTAAGAGAGAGAATTAGAGAGCATATGTATAACATTATGCTAGGCAATGTTCATTATTCGCTGGCTAAACACATTGAAACTACCGATTCTTCACATCAGTTTAGATTTTCGGTTTTACAGGTTATTCATCCCAGTATTCGTGGGGGTAATGTTATTAATTATACCGAACGCTGTGAGGTCGACTGGATTATCAAATTTAGGGCAGATAGGTATCCTGGCTTGAATGAAAAGGTTCCACTCAAGCCCGTCCTATCTAATAGAAGACTTAGGGTACATAAAGATTATTCTGTACGTAGGCATATTATGCCATCGTAAAATTTTTTATCATTTTCTTCATGTGTATGGGCTGTGATATTTACTACTGTTTTTGATTGATTGCAATCTTTTTGAAATTATGTCTTTCTTTGGACACATGACTGGATGAACGTTGTTATTATATAGTTGAGCTATATGAGTTTTTATCCTAGGATGCTTAAGTTGCCCAATTTTGTAATTTTTAATATGAGTATAAGTATCACAGATTATAATCTTAGATATGTTCATAATATTAGTACATTACCGTATCTAGGTATCTATTTGTATTTTTATATAATATCTATTCTCCATTAATTAACTTGTAAAGGGCATTTATTAATGATTTTACAGATCACTTAGTGTGAATGTAGTGTTGCAGGAATATGTTCGCATAGATGTTTATTATATATTATCAGTTTAGTAGTAGGTTGATTTTGTGTACACATTTTTATTTACGTATTTTTAATAATGCGTTTTTTAATTATGCATTTTATTTTATCTATTTGATCAGCTAGAACACTTTTTAAGGAAGTGACATTATTTATTTGATTTCTATTTGACATTTTAAATGGATTAAGAAAGTGATGTCATGTACTTGATTTTTTCTGGTATTTAAATGTTGACTTGAATGTACTTTGTAAGTCTGATGAAGCCCTTGTGGTGAAAGCGCTTACTTTTGTGGATTAAATCGTACGTTTTGTCAGTTTGAGTTTTGTGATTTTTATACCTACTCTGGATGTATATCAGATATCAGTACTTTTTATCCAGTTAACTGCCCTTGGACTTTGCATTTGGAGCCGTGGTTGTCCCGTTGATGCTATTTTTTGTCGTTGGCATTTATATATATATATATATATATATATATATATATATATATATATATATATATATATATGTATTTATATTGTACTGGTTCTCTAGCTACCTATCAAATAGGCATCAAGCAGTCAAATGGAAAAAGGCAACCTCCTCATTTCTTAACACCCCGACTGGTGTCCCCCAAGGCTCCATATTAGGTCCCCTCCTTTTCAATATATTTATAAATGATTTCCACAAAGCTATCCCTCTTTCCAATATCATCCAATATGCAGATGATTCGACCATTATCTTCACTGCCTCAACTATCCCTACTCTCATAAAACTAACTCAGGATGCTTTTTCTACCATTGAACTATGGATGAAAACAAATCACCTAGCACTCAACCCCACTAAAACCAAATTAATGATATTCACCCCCTCTAAACTCAACTCTCTCAATACAAATGCATTCTCTATTACTAGTGAGAATAACACTCCTCTGGAACTAGTGACATAGATCAAATTACTTGGAGTCCAAATTGATAACCATCTAAAATTCAACTCCCATCTACAACTAAATATTAAAAAAAACATCAAAAACTAGGGATGCTCTATCGACAAAAAAACTACCTTACAGCTGCCACTAAAATCACTCTCTCTACTTCCTTTCTTATTCCCTCCCTTCTATATGGAGCTCCACTACTAACCACGGCCGGCCTTAGGCATAGGCGAACTAGGCGCCCGCCTAGGGCGCCATAAATGTCAGCCTCTTAAAGGGCGCAGTTTTTATTTGGCTTATTAATGGTTTACGCTCTTCTCCAGCTGATCTGCCCTGCTGAAGTGGCGAAGGAACTCTGGGAAGGGGGGGAGAGGGCGCCCTCCCACTTAACAGCTGCGTGTTGGCCAGGACAGTTAAAAAAAAAAAAGTTACTTCACATTCAATGCCTCGTTTTCTATTTTTTCATATATACTATTTGACTTGGCAATCCTTTGTTTTCTGGTGTAGCCACTCCCACTTATTCAACATCCCTGCCTACTATACATAAGTCCCCCCTAGAACCAAAGAGGCGCCATAATTTTACACTGATGCGATTTGTCTGGGTCTTAAATTAGAATATTGTAGGACAGGATGAATTAAACCTATGTGGCTGGAGTATGTTTTCCACTTTTAACATTAAAAACATTTAATGCATTCCTAAATTATTGGATTACAAAACTGTAAGGCTTTACTCAGGGTTAGAGCAAGGACATAACTAGTGAGTTTTAAAACTGTTTTAGATTTTTTCAACTGATTAAGGAGGGGATCAGCAACAGTAAGATGGGGAGCTAATTCCTGGTTTGGTTTTGCCTACTGAATCAGGAGAGTAACCAGTAGCCTAGTGACCCATCTGTGGGCGTGGCTCAAATAGGGGTGGTCTTTCTTGAGTTCGTGTACTACTAACTAATCTACAAATCTCCCTGAAAAACAACTTTCCTCCTGCTACAATAAAATCGCCAAGTTTGCTACCAACCAAAAGTCTTACACCCACCATTGCTCCTCTCTCCAACAACTAAAATGGCTAGAACTACCCCATCAGCTCTCCTACACACAACTATCCCTTGCTCATAAACTCATTTTCAACCCCTCCCTCTGTCCCTCCCTCTCTTCTGTGTTTAAAATGCACATACCTGATAGAATATTAAGGTCCAACAACCAAAATCTGTTAGAAGTGTACAAACCAACCCGTCCCTCAGGCAAATATCTTCTCTCACATGGGTTAGCTCGCCTCTGGAACTCTCTACCTCCATCTATCCGTACCACCTCTAACCATTTTATGTTCAAAAAATCTCTTCATTCACATCTACTTTCCCAGTGGGAATGCTCTTGCTCCCACCCTACTTAACTACACTGAACATCCCCATTTCCTCCTAGTCCTGCTTACACCCTTGATTTCTGTCTCTCATTATCCATAACTCCCACTTCCCTGTTTATTACTATTGAATATGTAAGAATACTCTACACTCTCATATGTTGAACTCTCTTTATGAAATAACTTTAGTAGAAT
Source organism: Protopterus annectens (assembly GCF_019279795.1). Taxonomy (NCBI): domain Eukaryota; kingdom Metazoa; phylum Chordata; order Ceratodontiformes; family Protopteridae; genus Protopterus; species Protopterus annectens. The sequence continues at coordinate 235,140,594 of NC_056738.1, forward strand.
TTTGAATTTATGTATAATCCCTTATAATCTGCCATCAGTTTTTTAACACTTACATTAATTGTAATTGTTGTGCATTGCATTTGTATTTGCCTACTGTGACTTTAATAATGTTTAGGTATGTCTAATAACTACTGTAATCTATATTGTCTGGAGCTTTTCTCCCCAGGACTCCATTGAAAACGGGTTCATTTTGGCCCAATGGACTATCCTGGTAAACCAACTGCAAATAAATAAAATAAATAAAAAATAAAATATTTATACTGGTGTGTGTACATTTGTGCGTGTTTCAGCATGTGATCGTTTCTGAGTATTTGACTGCATGTCATATCTCAGCAATACAGTGGTTCACTTCCTGTAATATTTTATCTCAACTAAAATCGAACTATGCATACCTATATGTCATCTACCCCTTTCTTACAAGTGTGAATTCAACCTTATCTGATGACTCATGCACGGGAATCTACCATTATAAAATGGTATACAACACCAAATACAACAGTATGAATACAATAACATGACTGTTTTTTTTGGTCTATAGCTATAATGGATGTCACTTGCCTTTCCTGTGATATAAACTTTAGTACCATATACAGTAGTTCTCCTGACTTAGCTTTGTGTTCACTTTAACAGCAAATGTACTTTGTGGATACTGAGTCTCATATCATTACATATGCAATCAATATTAATATTTCAATTTCCAGAGATGCTACCACAGACACCCACTTCTACTGTAGTCCATCATATTAGTTAATGGTCTTCATTACTGTCATCCCATTGCTGGGGTCTATCTCTGGATATCCATTCACTATTTCCTCTCAACCACTTTTCAAGCTCTGTTTTGGTAAACTTCTTTCCAGTCTTGCATACTCTCAGTAATAAGTAGACTTTATGTCTCCACATCTCATCACATAATCAAAGTATTCCTACATTTGCTTGCTGTGGTGTGAGGGCTGAGAGTTTATCCCTTTGAACTCAGCATTGGAAACCTGCTACACTAGTTGTGAATCAAACACTTGGAGGATATTTTTTGTGGTATTGATGTAGATCACCTCACCCTCCTTTGTTATGGAATTGCAACTTAATCCTTTGAACAATTGAGCTGACATCAAAGTAAATCTATTTAGTTCATTTGAGCTTGCCTGTCCCTTCTTTGTTATGGAATCCCAACTTCTAAACATTCAGCTTGACACAAGCCAAGGCTGTCCTCTTCCTTTCACACCTTCAAACTCTCCATTGTTATGTGTTTCTACCTTGTTCCACCTTTCATCAGGCAAGTCTGTCTTCCGCCTTTAATCACCATTTCCTCATAGTGCAGGCATATCTACCAAATGTGCTATGCATAAACCTAATGCATGCTGCAGTTTAGCTATGATTGTTTGAAATCACTGTATATATTGTCATATGGCTAGTTTAGTCAATTTTACCTGTCTCTGATCAAACGTGAAGACAGGTTGTCCTTCATCCATTTGTTACTTTATAATTTCCCTGTTGTCATTATGAAATTCCAATTTCATAGGAGATTACTACAATCATAAACACACAGACACAGACACACACACACACACACACACACACACACACACACACACACACACACACACACACACACACACACACACACACACACACACACACACACACACACACACACCTATTCATGGAACTCATGCAACTGTAGTAAAAGGTGAAGAAGTCTAAACTAAAATGTTGCATACATAAAAGAAGACATCACTCTGTATATTTCAATAAATATACTGTAGGGAGGGGTACTTTGGTCTGATTATTATCCTTTGGTTCAAGATTCGTGCTTGTGTAATTTCGGTATGTAGGGGTTTCAGGTTTATAGTGTCAAGCTTTTGAAAAAAGGTATTTCAAAGGTTCAAGATTATGTAGTGAACCTATGCATATATATATATATATATATATATATATATATATATATATATATATATATATATATATATATATTTATGTAGATATATATACTAAGTGTTGCATGCTGAAAAGTATGCAAGTGTGTTACTAGCGACATACTATGTGTTTGCACTAATTAATATCCTTGACTCCATACCTCTCTTTCTGTATGATCTGTGCCTTTGGTGTAGGTAGTGTGTGTGTGTGGGTGTGTTTATGCATATACATACACGTGTGTGTGTGTGTGTGTGTGTGTGTGTGTGTGTGTGTGTGTGTGTGTGTGTGTGTGTGTGTGTGTGTGTATATATCAGACTGTCTCTATTACATATATATAAAATCTACACACACACACAAACATCTGTATACATGTTACTTGTTGCATATTGAAAATCAGTATGGAACTCAGTCTGTAGCTGGATATATGAGTTTGCAGTAATTTATGTGTAGGTAACCTGTGTGTGCTGTAACAGAGACCTGGCTGAATGCAGCAGTTTTCACCCCTGCACTATCAGAACCCAACTCATTCAACACCTTTCGTCCCCAGAACTTGGACAGAAGCATGAAAAGCAGTGGTGTTTCCATATTCATAAAGGATGAGCACACCTACCAACTCGTAGCTCTAAATGACGCATTTGAGATACTTCAGGTGCAGCTAACATTGGGTAAGACAGTGATTCCGGTTGTAGCCTGCTATATGTCTACAAACATGAACCAAGAATCACACTTCACATTCCTAAACACTTTGGAGAATATTAGGGTCAAACCTAACAATCTCATATTGGGCGACTTCAACTACCCCTCCATTAACTGGGAAAACTGCTCATGTACCAAAACACTTCCCCAACACTTTCTGGAATTCATTAATTCCAATGCCCTGGACCAGCTCATTCTTACCCCCACTAGAGGTGGCAACATCCATGACATGGTCATTACTAACATGGGCGACCACTGCTCTAAAGCAATAGTCAACTCCTCGCTGCTTAGATCCGATCACAAGCTAATCACATTGGAAATCATCATCCCTTCCAGCCAACAAACAAAGGTAACCACCATGACAATGCTCATCTAAAGAGAACTTTGGGCACATAAAATCAGAGGTGGCCAACTTCATGGCACTTATGCAAATGAATAATAGTTGCATGACTGCCAAATCATACACCAATACAATGTACGAACACGTAAAAAAATGGATGAAAATCGACATACCCAATAGAACTGAGATGCTCTCCTCCACAAAAAGGAAGACAATCTGGTAGTCACCTTCCATAAACAATCTCTACAACAGAAGGAGGAAATTGATGCAGCATAAGCTGATGTCCAAAGACTGGAAAAAACTCCCTTATCACCTTCAACAAAAGGTTGAGATCCCTCAGCCAGTCCTCTGAAGGTAGCTATGAAAAAGGAATTGCATCAAGATAGTAAAGACATCCAAAGTAGGCTGCAACCCCTGTATCAGTAGATGGGTCTCAAACTGGCTCACAGATGGAACCCACAGTGTGAAAGTAGCTGACTCCAAGTCAGATTGCTGACAAGTCACAAGTGTAGTCCAACACAGGGCTCGGTCCTGTGTGCTCTCATGTTTGGTATCTACTTCTATGAAGTCCAAGAAGTCCAAGCCAACACCAAGGGACTCTGACTGACAAATTTTCAAGATGATTGCAAGTTGGGAGATATTACTAACTCACCAAATGATGCTGACCAGGAAAGCCTCAGTGAGAGGAACGACTGTTGTCAGAACCATGACTTTAACCTGGATGACTAAAAATTTGTCTTCATCACCTTTGGGAAAAACCTAGTTCCCTTGACGTACCACATTGATGATAGTCCACTGAACACAGAAGATGTTAGATTTGGAAACACAGGTTGAACACAAACCTATCTTTTGACTACCATGTTGCCACTATGGTCAGAAAGTGCTTCTATGTGGCACATCTCATTACTAAGGGTTTTGGATCCAGGAATAAAGAGGTCATTGTCTCCCTCTACTCTTCACTCATATAATAACAGTAGATGTCCACCTCTTCAGTGTTGTAGTATTCAGAACATAAAGGATGAAAGCAGAACTGAAGCTCATACTTGACAAAGAGAGAGAAGTAAGGTTACCGGGAAGTTTAGTACATGGCTAGGCTTATATAGGCCCTAGGGTCAATAGCCTGGTACCTACCTATGAACCTATAATGCTGAGCAGCTGCCAAGTACTTTTTAACTGTGAGTCATGTGATCCTGTATTTTGATGATGCAGTGAAGGAGAAAACAGCTTGTAGCAGATAGGTATGTTTTCTGCAGTCCACAAAAGATTAATACATAATGTGCCATAGGCTACTACTCACTAAACACATTTACATCCAAATAAAAAGACACAAGAGAAAAATGGAAAAGGATAAGATTCTTAGTAAAGTGTATACAGCTTGCTATACAGTGCAATAACACAAATATAACACAGTAATAAAATAGTTTATTTACCATGGGATGATCAATCTTACGAATAAAAACTAGAGATATAAATGTAATGACAACCTACAATAAAGTATGTATACGTGTGACTTACACACTCACAGAATTTGTGCTGGAATGAAAAAATATCTATTGAAGTAAAATGAGCTTCTTGGCAAGGCAGACCTAGACCTGTGTGTGGAATTAGGCACTGCAGGCAGTACCTGCTAGGAAGCCAGACTGCAAGCAGTCCAGAGTGCCATATACAAGCAGACTCTCTCTTACTGGTCTCACTGGGACTGGACCTGAAGCTGGATAAATGAATGTCTGGTTCATCACAAAAAGCATACAAAACCGAACTTATAGGTTGTAAATCAGATTAAAAAATGATATATATGTTACTTGTAAATATTTATTAAATGTTTTAGTTAGTTGGAAAAATCAGTAATTTTCATTTTTTTTATTGCAATTCTTGTTTCTTGTTTTGAAGAAAAAAACTATGCCACTTTTTCATAAAGATAATATCAATGGCAGATGAATAATAAAATGGATACCAACACATGTACAAAAGAAATGCCCAAACCTATCTTGAAAACTCATTCAAATTGTGCAAAGAATAAAATGACCAGTGTTGAAATGCATTTTATTGCCGACAAACTCTGACATTAATGATTAATCTCAAGTTGATTTGTCCAATAATACTGTTTTATGAGACAAGGGGATTTCTGAAATAAAACCAGAGACAAAGAAGCGACACCCCTTGAAAATTATTTGAGAACGTGAACAGAATAATGTACTCAGTGTTAAATATTAACTTGTCATGTGACAAGTATATACTGTTTTACTCCTAGAGCATCGTGTTCATGTGTCAGGTAGATTTCTTATATAAGAAAGAATGTTTCAGAGTCTCACTTTTCGTAGTATGTCATAATAGCATAGAACTTTCTGCTTCATTATTAGATCCTGCCTAATGCTTAAGCAAAATACATGCTACGGTTAAAAATGAATTTAAAGACAGTAATGTAGGAATTTGTAGTCATGGTAAAACAGTGAAAATACATTAACAATTTTTGTTCTCTTAAATCCAAGATAGCTTCAGGGAAATATTTTGTGAGTTTCAAATCCTTGAACATTATCACATTTTAACCAACCTATGAACTTCCTATTTGTTGTTAGTAAGCTGTTAGCTAGTGTTCCTCTTTTTGCCCATTTATTCCACATTAGGAGAGGTTGTGTTCCTAACTTTGGGGAAAGAAGGTTGGCAGCTTTGATTTAGACCTGTGATACAGAATCCTACTCCATATACGGTACAGGTAAGTCACTCCTATCTGGTCTTGCTTTAACCTGGCAATTTAAAATGTTAAAATACTGAAACAAAAACAAACTTGCAATATGTAAAATAAAAACTGCAAGTTCAGTATTTTAACATTTTAAGATTAAAACGAAAAGCCGAGACATTCTGAAGTGCCTGGAGTAGGCGAAAGTGTTGTTCATCTCTGTTCACTGTTGCTACGGCTATGGCAGAAGTTTGATGGCTGGTTAAAGCGAGACCGGTCAAGAGGGAGACTACTTACTGTACAGGAGGATTTGTACTGCAGGCTTTGGAAATCATGGTGGGGTGGAGCTTGGGACCATGCATGTGCAGTTTAGTGTACTGTGAGCCATCCATAAACTCCTGTGGGAATGGCTCTCAGTCTTTTTGTGTTCAAAAACAGATTTAATTCCCCAGTGGAAAAGGGGTCATATAAACTGTACTTTGCTCCACCTGTAGGTCAGACTTGACTCCCTGCCAGCAATCCCAGGTATGACGTACATGAGGAGTTGCTGCACAAGAGATCATCTACAGGAATCAGCAGCCCCGACACCTCAGCTAAGTTTGAGCTACGGTTAGAATAAGCAATACCATTGAATAGCATAGAATTCCATCAAATCTCTGTATATTGTCTTGGCATTGAAAGATTGTCTTCAATTCAATATTTCAAGATACTGAACTGCCCACTGTTTGTCACCTTATGGTATCTCCAGATAACACAGAATGAAGAATTATTTGGAAAGCTGCTCAGCTTACAGTACATACAAACGCAAGTTAAAAAAAAACATAATATAGTTCAACTAATTTAACTAATACTAATACTAAATATTTTAGAATAAAAAAATGATGAAAGGTCCTTTGCAGAAGGTCTGTAAGAATGAATACAAATGAACTTGTCCCGAGATTCAAATTAGCAAACGCCACTTTAACAGTTCCTATAAGTATAATGAAACGTGCAATGATGTCATGTGAAAACTGCAATTAATTTTTGTAACTTTAATTCTGTTAAACTACATATGCACTACTATGCACTTGCATATAACTTTAGCTGTTAAATTACTTTGTGTATCTTTAATTTGTGGTGTAAATGTCATAAATATGCATATCACCACTTTATAAATATCAAACAAAAATGAGACATATCTTTATGTATGCCTTCTGGCTTATTTCATGGATGAAAAAGACCCTTGGATTTGCCCCAAGTTTAAGGGGAACACTGAAAGACTTGACATAAATCCAGTGAAGTAGCCTTCCTGCTCCTAGAATGATCCACTAACCTTTCACTAGAAGACTCGAGGAATCATACCACATGTACTGGCTGGCATGATCCTATGTGGGAAGGCTTGTGATAATATCCCAAGAGATATGCCTTCAAGATGGCTGTGGGAGGGGTACTTCCCACAGGGCTCATCACTGCCAAAGGCAGAAGCAAGATCAAGCTCCTGCTATTGAAGACGGAGCTCTCAAACACAAGAAATGTGAGGCTGCACTCTTGATCATACTTTGAGAGTAGAGATGTTCTCACATTTCTAGCCTCCAGATCCTTTACTTTCTCTCAACATTACTATAACTACTTGGGATCAGAAAAAGAACACCCCCCCGGCTGGTTCCCACACAGACCACTCTCCAGAATTTCCACTTTCCTCACTACAATACAGGTCTCAACCTACTCTCCACCACTCCTGTAGGAATCCAGGTAAAAACACAGGCACCTAGGTAGTAAAGAGAGTTGCAATGTTGGTCTTAGGCATTGATTCTGAAATGGGATAATTAGTTAGGCTTAAATGGCTCACAAGGGCAGTTAGCAGTAAACTATGAATCTATGAATTATACAAAAGCGAGGTAATAAGGGAGCAATCCAAAAGTACAAACAGAAAAAACACAGTTTTATTAGTGCTTTCGGAGTGCGCAATGTCACTCCTTCTTCAGACAAAACTTAACCTAAAATGTGACCAGCTATTTATACAGGTGGTTAAATTACCAATTAACCAGTTTGTATTAGATTAAAGTGCTGCTCAAACAGCATTTTACCCAACGCTGAAGGCTCACCCACCAGATAAACTTCTTATAAACATCATGTAAGAGCATGAATATAAAAGATATAAAATGTAAGTAAACACAAACAGAACTAAAATAAACATTCAAAGTCTGTTCAATGATAAAATATATACAATAAATATATGTATTAAATTGAACATCATTCTAAATGCCAACCTTATAAGCAATTAATATGTAACAAATATTATTGGCAGCTCAAGTTGGAGATGGAGGAACTATTTTGGCAGATTAGAACTGCTGTTTATATGTCTCCTGGCTTAAAGGAATCTATTTCTATCAGGTGTATTTTAAAGTACTTAACAATGAAAAGATGATTTGACATGGAATTTAAGTTTTAATTTATATTTTGTTTGCAAAGTATATTGTTTACATGTACACTTTTGTTATATATTAATTGCTTATAAGGTTGGCATTTAGAATGATGTTCAATTTAATACATATATTTATTGTATATATTTTATCATTGAACAGACTTTGAATGTTTATTTTAGTTCTGTTTGTGTTTACTTACATTTTATATCTTTTATATTCATGCTCTTACATGATGTTCATAAGAATGCATTGAGTTTATCTGGTGGGTGAGCCTTCAACGTTGGGTAAAATGCTGTTTGAGCAGCACTTTAATCTAATACAAACTAGTTAATTGGTAATTTAACCACCTGTATAAATAGCTGGTCACATTTTAGGTTAAGTTTTGTCTGAAGAAGGAGTGACATTGCGCACTCCAAAAGTGCTAATAAAACTGTGTTTTTTTCTGTTTGTACTTTTGGATTGCTCCCTTATTACCTCGCTTTTGTGTCTTCAACAGTTTGTTTCGGTTTTTGGATTTAATCTATGAATTATGTCAAGATAGTATCAGAATTGCCCGTGGACATCCAAGGTATGCTGTATCCTTTCTCCGTCATTTTTAGGTTCAGGAAAGAAATGAGGGATGGACAATTTGGTTTAAAGCAAACTCAGATACCACTTTAGGCACAAAAGAAGAGCTACTTCTCAAAAGAAAACCTCTCTCTGTGAAAAATGAGGGGTCTATATTATAATCTCGAAGGTTTAAAACTTCGAATCACTAAAGATCGAACTTTAGTGATCAAAGTCTTAAACCATCGAAACCCAACAAAAAATACTAAATTTAAAAAAAAATGAAATAGTGTGTAGGCAGATGGGCAAGCCCCCTGCAACCCCCACACCCCCCTACTTAAATATACCAAATCCGAGAACCCACTACATTGAAGTAAACGGAAATCTCACCCTATGGAGATTTTCCGTTTAAACATTTGATGTAGTGAGCTTTCGGTATTCTTGTGTCGCCAATATCGTATTCGATATTGTCAGACTTCGAGATTTTAATATAGACCCGAAAATGAGATAGGGTCAACTCACTATAACAGCTTGTGACTCAAAATACCATTCTTGCTGAGGTCAAAGGAATATGTAAGGCAGTTTTCCAAGTTAAGAACCTCAAGTCAGCCAGATTAGCTGGCTCAAATGGAGCATGTTTTAGCTCCTTTAACACAAAATTAAGATCCCAGGGAGGGGCCACTGGGTTTCTTGGAGGCTTCTATTCAAAGCCCATTCAAAAACATTTTGACATGAAAATGCATTGAAAGAGGAGGACAATGGACAGACATGCTGAAATGGCCAACAAATGAAACATGATGGAGGACTAAGAAAGGCCACAGAATAGTAACTCACACAAATATTGTAAACCAGATAACAAGCAATCCTGAGTGGGTACTGGTTATGTTGTTTGCAACAACTAGAAAACATTTTCCATTTACTAATACATGATTTGCTAGTAGCAGGCTTTCTTGCCTTGATTAATACCTGCTACATGTCCTCAGTAAACAGGTGTCTAGAGGGAAATAAGACCTTATTATCTGGGCAGTCTGAAGTTGATTGGGGTTGGGGTGTAGCCGACATCCCTGATTTTGCATGAGTAGATGCAGTTTGTGAGGAACCCTGTGGTAATTGTCCCTGGCTATTTCCAAAAGGAGGGAGAATCACTGTTGCCTGTGCCAGAAAGGAGTCACCACAATGATCTTGGGGTATTCCTTTTAAATCCTCAGAAGTACCTTAGATATCAGTGGAAAGGGTAGAAAAGCAAACAGCAACATTCCTGTCCAATGGAAGGAAAAGGCATCTGCCTTTGAGGCCTTCTTGCATGAAGTCCTGGAGCAGAATCTTGCCAGATGATGATTCAGAGAGGAGGCAAATAGGTCTACTTGGGGAACTTCCCACACATGGATCAAATCTTGGAAGACCCCCCCCATCTTGTTTCCATTCATGAAGGTCTGCCCTTGTCCTGCTCAGCTTGTATGCCACACAATTTTGCAATGATAGAATGTAGAATGCTTGTAGAGTGAGACTGTACTATGAAGCTATAACAAGCTAACATGGCTAGTCTGCAGGGGGGGGGGTGTACGACTTGGCCCCCCCCGTGCTTTTTGATGTACCATATGACTGTGGTATTGTCTACAACAACTTGAAAAGGTCCCAGGGACCAAAGATGATTCACAGAGTTAAGTGCTTTATCCGGCCTTAAAACACTCATTCTGTCTTGTTGGACTGTGCTTGTTTTTTTTTTTTTTGGGGGGGGGGGGGGTCCTGAATACTTTTTTGGACTCCCCTTCCATTTCTTCTTAAATGCCTGTTTATCAAAAATTTTTTTATACTGTTCCTTTTATTTTTTTACCAAAACTGGATGAAGCATTAGAGAATCCTTTAGAAATTTTGGAAAAGCAGGCCTAACAAATCTTAGAGACTGGTGTATCAACTTACCCATTTTTGATAACCTCTGCAGCACAGGAACAAAGAAAACAAATCTATATCCAAAGAGGAGTTTAAAATCTAATTGTTCATGTCATCTGAGTGGTTCTGAGAATACAGCCAGGTAAACTTCCTCAAAACAGGACTAGTGACAATAGTCCTGAAAGTAGTATCAACTGAGGTATACACACACACTGTAAACAATGAGTTGTGGCTTGTACAATGGAAGAAACAAAATTATTTAAAGCAGATTTTTCCTCCTAAGAAGAAACTGCAGACAAAACATTCTTTATACTTTCACAATTAATTCAGAATAAAATTTAACATACAAGACTGACAATTCAAAACACTGAAAAATCAGAGTTACAGAAACATACATATTTCCTCATTCTTATCAATAATCTTCCCATCTTTGTTAGAAACAGCACGATTAGAATTAACTAAATGCTTAGTAACAATAGGATTAATTAAAGCTATAGCTGCTGTTTAGGTTTGGGAAGAATGTATAAAAACTTAAATGACTGAGGAACATTAAACATTCTATCTGCCTTTTTGGGGCAGCAGGCTGACTATCATAAAAATTGCAGGCAGTAACACACCCATCCTCCAAAGCTGACAGAACTGGAGGAATAGATGAAGTTTCCGGAAAATCCTTCTTTAACAGCTCATAGTATTTTCTGAGGGACTATGAAACCTCAGTGTTGTCCCACTGAAAATACTGACACATTCTGGAAACAGTATTAGTGAACCCACCCCCCCACCCCCACCCCCACCCCCAACAGGGAAAGTCAAAAACTGAGTTCTCCTCTGAGTTTGAATCAGAAAACTGATTTGAAAACCCTGTATCTGTCCCTTCATCTTCCTGTCCAGATTTAGAATCTTAAATCTCTTCAGGAAAAGAGGTATCCCTCTTTGTTTTACCAGAATCCTCCTTATAAGAAGGATTAATAGCCTGAATTATACTGTAAGCCATACCTAATAAACTACTCCTGTCGGGGGAAATTGAGGAGGAATAGATACATGTTTAGTTTTTGGTTTCTTTTTGTCAGAAAAAAATAAGGCCAACAATATTATTAATGGCAGTAGCAGCTTCACCAGGGATGGACACAACATTCTAACCAAACAGGGAAGTCTTTCCTGTTCCCTCTTCCAGGACCGACAAGACTGTCTCTCCCTTGTCCATGGAGGAGACCCCACCAGCCACAGAGAATGTGGTTAACCCCAGATCAATAGTAGCTGCAGGTGTTACACCAGAGGGATCCAGGGTAAAAGATGAGTGGTCTGAGGAACACACTATGGCCACATCAGAGTCACCCACCTGTGACTGAGGCAAAATGCTAGCCTGCTGTGGTGACAAAGGCTGCATACTTAACTTCTTCTTTTTGCACCTGGAAGAAGGACTGACCATGGGATTGGTAGCTTGTTCCATGGTCAAGACGAAATGGGAATACAAACAAAAAGTCACTCTTTCACACAAAAATATTAGTAAAAGGCACTTTACAACACTGTCAGCCCCCAAAAGTGAAATAAACAAAAAAATGGTTTTCAATTACTTTAAACAACTTTTTAACTGACAGGAAAAAAGTGTGTTCCTGTTTAAAAGTACAACTTAAGTCTGGAGGCAGGCAGTTAAAACACAAACCCCTAGATTACAAAAACTTTCCTAAACAATAAAGTACAATAAAACAATGTTTTTAATGTGGAAAGTTTTTTCCCAAAGGGAACTTATCTGCTCAGCAAAGAAACAGTGCCAGCTGACTGGAGCACTCTCTTAAACGTCAGGAAAGCTAATGAAAGGCTTGACACCCAAACAATTATCTTTAGTTAGCTCAGCTTGAGCTGACTGATGATTTGGACATGTATGCGGAAGATGCCCTAAAACTATGGAAGCTAATCAGCTGCTATATGCTTGTGGCAGGATATAACCCACATAGCTAAAGCTACTGCAGCAGTGATCAATATGATGGACATCTATAGTGCCTGTATTCTTGAAATCCTGCACTTCCCCTGCCATCTATTTATACTGCATTCATACTCTTTCCTAAACAGTATTTCAGATGGGCAGACTGCTGCAAAAGAAAGAGAGTTGGCATTTTCAAAATGTCTCATAGGTTCATAGGTGTATACTAGGCTAATGACCTATAGGGCCCTTATAAGCCTAGCCATGTACATTCCATACATATGGTCAATACTTTTATAGCCCCCCCTCCCCCCCAAGTAGGCAAATATCACTTTAACTTACTCTGTGAACACAGCCTCAAAGCTTAAGCACAGTCTTGAGTCTGTAACCTATATTGTTTTCGTTTTACTACAGTCACTGGAAGTATTTCTGCATCAAGTTATCAATTCCATGTAAAGCAAGAATTACTAAAACATTTATAACAAAACTGTCCTATTTCCTGTTGGAACGTAATATATTTTTAACATAACTAATTAAATATTCATTGCATAAAACAAATGGGCAATCCCACAGAACTGTCAGCCTTTTCATAAGGAGACTAAACTGAAGCACTATCATTATATGCAAACAATCAGTTGTGAATAACTACTAAAATTAATGATACACAGAATAATATGTTAATTGTATATGCACTTACTCTAAACAGCAGTGGGCTTGAATAAACACATTATGCCTGCAGTACAGATGCATATAAACAAAAAGCTGTACACATTTCATGATTACAAGGAGTAAATGCATTTAATTCCAGGTCTAACAATGACTACTACAAATATATCAGCAAACCAAAGTGATGTTAGTCTGTTTAGGCATGTGATAGGTGGCATTATAAAATCGAGGCTTACAATACTATAAAAAAGATGGGACCAGGGAACAATTTATTTATTTGTTTTATAACTGGCTGGCTGGCCTTGCCTGGAAACACTATTCAGCCACAACCTGGGCACAAAGCACTGAAACAAGCTTGAGGTTCATTACCATCTATCTACTGTAATGCCATACGGTATGTATTATTACAATAGCTTTAACATACAAATTCTGACAAAGTAATAAAGTTAGTTGTTTAACAAATTAACAGTGCATATGTTTATATTCTTGATATCACAAAAGAGGCAATGGAAAAATAGATTACCACTCAATACATGTATTCCTTAGTAATATTAATATTAATAATAATAATAATAATACCTCTATAAGCTGGTTTTAGAAGACAAAATAAGTGGCACTATTCCTTACATATGTTGGGATACAATTCCCAAGACTGCGAGGCTTCATAACTTGAACATTTGTGAATCCTTAAAATGTGCAAAAGGATTTAAGCTGAAGGCCTAATCTGACTGGATAGGTCACATTTGTTTAGCTGATTAATTATACACATACTGATTTACACAACTCTGTTAAAGTGACTCATAGTTTAGGTGAAACTAGGTACTGCTGTAACAAAGCCCAAAGCAAAGCTGCAAAGAAGACATGATTCCCTGAATTGCATAATAACTGTTGAGTTTCAGAATGCTGCCGTTCAAAGTATCCTTACTAATTTTCAGTTTTTGACTTCCAAAACATGCAGCTTTGGTTTTGGAGAAATTATTCAAGGACTATAAAGCCTTTACCATGAAGTTCCTGAAGGCCATTCAAAAGCTAGGAATAGATACTGCAAATATGAGAGACATTCATGAACTGAACTGAACAGCATCAGCATCACACCGCACTATTCACCATCTACACTACATCCAAACAGAAGTTTACATAAAGGAATAACAGTTCACAGTCAAGAAGAGAGCACTGAATGGCCTACCCCACTCCTCATTCAGGTTTCATTATTATACATAAATTTCACTATTTACTCCCCTCCTCCCCAGACAGGCCAGACTTGGGGTGAATTTATGGTTTCCCATCGACTCACATAGATTGTATTTGAAGACAGTCAATGAGTTAATCTGCTGAAGCAGGAATAAGGGAAGCTTGTCCTAAAGGAGAGATATTCTTTGAGAGATGTGCCTATCCCATCAACAGGTTCTGTTTATATTGTGGTAGAGATTTAGTTCTTTAAAGCGGGTGTTCGTGGTGTTATTTGTTTTATGAATGTGTAGGAGGTCAGATAGAACAGAATCATTAGTGGTGCTGCGGTAGCGTTGCCGCCTCACAGTAAGATGTTGTCCTGTTCTATTCTTAGCTAAAGCATCTTCTGTGTGGAGACATGCGTGAATGGGCGTACCTTCGTTGAAGGTTGTGCGTCAAGACTGGCAACTCAGTACGTAAAAATCTTCTGACAATCATTAGCGGACCGAAGTTCCACTGTGGAGACCCCTAACTGGGAAAAGCCAAAAGATACAACAACATTAGAGGTGTTCCAGGCAAGGTACAAGTCATCCCTTAAATGTCTGTAGAAAAGAGACACAGCACTTTAAGGACAGACAGCCATAATCTTCTTTGTAAGGAAATGTTGTTTTTTTTTTTTTAATACATTTAGACAGACACATACCAAAATGGGCATTATATTATGAGTCTGAAAAGTGAGCAATAGAGAGGAATAAAAACCTACTTCAACCTAGGAGAAAAGGAGAAAATATCCCTGGTGATCAATCAGCTAGGTAGGAGAACATCCTGACACCAGTTTTTAACATGGTGATCAAAGGACTCTTCGCTGCCTACAAAAAAGTGTCCAGTTCTCTAATGACTGTGTCATCTTTTAAGGGAGTGTCATCTATGTGTTACATGCATGGGTGTCTTGTCATTTAGCTGTAAGCTGTGGTCTTGACACCATTTATTTGTATAGGTTAGGCCATCTTGGACAATATGAGAGTTCACTAGAGAGATGATGACAGCTCCAAGTTTGTAATCATCTGCAAACTTGGTCAACAATAGACCCGTGACAACAGTTTTGAAATCAAAGCAGAAAATACCAAACAGAAACAGTTCCAATGTGGGACCCTGGGAGACACCGTTATTAACAATCCTCTTAAATGATACTGTGCTTCCTATATCAATAGCCTGAGTTCTGTTAGTGAGGCAGTTTGCTATCCAGTGAGATAAATGTTTATCAATGAACCCAGACTGTGAGATGTGTCAGACCTTCACCAGGTCAAGGTAAGCAATGTGTACAGATTTGCCCTCATCCAATTCCTCTGTGACTTTTTTAAAGATATCTAGTTTAGGAGGCACGTTCTACCTTTCAGAAACCCAAACTGGTTTGGGTCCAAAGACAGTAGGTTTCTAATGTCACCATTTATAAGTTCCAAAATGATGCCTTTCATTGTCTTGCAAATATGGCTTGTTAGGCTTATCGGTCTGTAGATGGCAGGGTTAGTGGTGGGTCTGCCCTTGTAGTTTGCCCATGAAACTGACTAAGGTTGAATAGATTTAGTACTGACTCAGTAAGGCTAGGCTATGCATCATTGTCAGAACCCATGGAACTACTGTTTTAGGCCTTGGACCATGCTCTCTGGACATGTTTCATGTTAATCTGAGAGGGGTGCAAACATGATAGCATGTGGGGGAAGTTTGGGGAGATATAGAGGTAACGTCTGAGCTAAACTTATCTGCTAGTATGATGGTTATTCAGGGTCTGACTATGTGTTATAATCAGTTCAGTGCAGTTTATAAGATTCCAAACATAACTGAAAAAGGCTCTTGCCTGCCTTTACAGAGGTGGTGATTTTCATTCTATACTTATCTTTTTGCTTCTAAATTCCTTGTTTAGCCCTGAGTTGACTTTTGGAGCTTGTGATATTCAGATTATTCACTAGAAGAATGAGTTTCTTCCTTTTTTATATAACTTGTTTATTATTGGTTTCCACCACAGGGATTTGTTCCTAAACTTAAACATTATATTTGTGTCAGAGAGGGACCCATGCACCTAAGCAAACACTGAGGTGTGAATAAAAATGGTCCATAAAAACAGAGGTGTATGCTACTGTGTCACCAAATCAGGTCATCAGCTAGCTACAGTAAATCTGCCTTTGAGTAATCTCCCAAGACAGTGGGGTTTGAGGTTAGGTTTGGTTTCAATCAGATAGTGAGTATTACTGAGCAGTGAAAGATCTGGACAATGATGGGGCAACTACAGGCACAGAGCATAGGATATCTGTCACAACCAGATCTAACAGATGAGAACTTAGTTGGGAAGTGAAATGTCGGCCACTGTTGTGCAGCGGTTAGCACTGTTTCGTCACAGCAAGAGGTTTTTCAGTGTGATTCTCGGCTGGAGCACCTTCTGTGCGGAGTCTGCATGTCCTTCCTCCCTGCGGTTGAGTGATTTTTAAAGACATGCAGTAGGTATGTGTGCATGTGCTTTCTGTGAAGATTGGGCACCGGGTTGGTAACTTGACACTGTAAAAACCCCACTGCCAATCAATCTGCGGGCTGGTGATCCACTGTGCTGACCTCTAACAGGAAAAGCTGAAAGACACTGCTTTAGTTGGGAAGTGAACTAAATGGTCTGAGTTTACATTTATGAAATCTAGCAACCGGAGTGCATACTTATTTGTAGTAAGGTTATGTTTCTCACTTTGTGTGAAAAATTGAAATTCCCCTAGGAAAACAGTATTTGGTTCAATGGCGAGGGACACTAGTTGGATTAGGTATCCCAAGATTATTGGTGACTTAGAAGGGGTTCTGTGGTTGACTATGAAATTTTAAAGATTCCTGTTGATGCCAGGTAGGATGTAAAAAAGCTCAAGGTTGTTGTCTTGCCTTTAAGAGTCTTGATCTGGTCAGACTTATTAGAAATATTATCACACCATCATTTACAGGACAGTCATTCCCAGATGTGGGTCTAAATGAAAGGCACTGAAACCTGGTATGAAGACAGTGTTACCACTACAATGGAAACACGTTTCAGTAATGATACAGATATTTTCTAGAGTAAGAAAGTAAAAGAAGTGCATTTTTTTAGGCCTCTAGCACCGAGCAACACCACTTTATACAGTCTTGACTTTGTTTGACTAGATTGCTAGATGTAGGAGACTGACAGTATCTGAAAAAGGCATATAGGGTGGAGAAAGTTGTAGTCAGACACAAAAGCCCTCAAGAGAGAGGTACAGGTCATACCTGACAAAACAGGTAGGACTATCAGTTATCTACTCCAAGGTTGATACATACTGGACTCATCTGGAAATAAAGTTAGTAACTAAACCAATTGTTAAAGTGAATTATCTTTTGTTTGTACTGTGGCATCAAGCTGAAACTTAAGAAAATATACAAGAAGCCCCAAGGGGATACCTTTAACAACTGTTATGGATGCAAAAAAGGAAGTATCCCACCTAACCATCACAGTGCTTTCATTAAAGTAACTCTGCAGCCAAAACAAAGAAGCAATGACTACATTTAATGCCAGAGGCAAAGAACAGATGCTCAGAATCTGCCACAGTAAGCCTTCCTTAAACCACAGGAAAATCCTTCAGCCTCACCTAAAATATACTGGGCCATCCCGTTCAAAAAAGCATATGTTCCACTATACAGATGCAAGCCACTCCTACCCTCGACGTCAGTGCCTGTGTTAAGTGCATGCGCACGCACACACACACACACACACACACACACACACACACACACATATACATACATAAAAATGCACGCTTGCATATAAATCCATACATGCATATATATATATATATATATATATATATATATATATATATATATATATATATATATATTTATACAGATACACATATATACATATGCACAAGCGCATATAAATAAAATTTGGCTTAATATATTTAGCTTTTACAACTGAGTTGCACTCAAATACCCATAATTATACACTACTTAGCCTGCTCTGACGTGATATCAATGTTGAAATCAATTATTTCAATGTACAACACTTTTTGACTTGTTTGGTCTCCCTTGGATCAGGCCCAGGATTTACTTATATGGCTGGCCTCACCAATTAAGAAATACTGCCACTGAGCATCTGGAAAAAGAGTTAAATGGTAGACCATGTCAAACAATTTTGCCAAATCTAACAACAGAACGCCTCTAACATTTTGATTACATTCTACACTATGTGGACATCTGATCTCAAACAAAGAAAGTAAACCATAATAAGTGTTTCAGACAAGATGCTAGTGGTCAAAAATGACAGACAACTGCCAAAAATATCTTTTCAAATACTTTTGCAAAGAACTGAAAAAAATGACTGTCCTATAGTTGCTTGCATAAGGTTTTTGCTACCAGTGGCAGCAGAGATCATCACTAAATTTAGGGACACTGTCATTTTTTAATGAAACATGATTAGTCAGATAACAGGTGTTGCACAGTGAGCTGTCAGACCACTGCACAGTTTAGTGACAGCCTGTCAAGCAAGGAGAATCATCTTTAAATGCCCATTTATAAGCCTATGCAGATCTCTGACATCTAACATGTGAAAGGTGAACAGAGGTTGGGGCACTCAAACAAGGCTTGCAAGGTGACTTTGTGACATTTTTCTATTAATAAACTGGAGTAGACAATGCTGAATACATTGTTTTATCACACAAAAGAAAAACTCACAACTCATAACTTTCACCTTATAAAAAGGAATATTTAGTCAAAACATCACTGCGGAGAACATAAAATCTGTTTGCTTTTATCCATGTTTTTGTTTTGTATTTCAAACTGAAGTTGTAAAGCTGAATATTTTGCAGAGAGTGTCAGCAAAGGGTAAACAGGAGTCGGGTAACAACAACACTTCCAAGCAAGAGGCTTAGAAGAGAAAAAAAAACCTTTGTTAAGACAGATAACCACTTTCTAGAACAAAAAAGAGCTGGACAGCGAGGTACCTTTAGATTCTGTAAGTGGTGAGCCTTTCTTTCCAGATGGCAGTGTTATAGCTACTACTTAGCTCCCTATAAATGCTGAAGAAAACTTACCATTTAGCATAGCATGTAAGCATCCAGTGACTTATTTTCTATGAATAAAAGCATTTGATGCACCGAGCGGTGACTCAGCTTAACTCCGAGCTTCCCATAAGGGGTGAGAAAATTAAAGACCTCCAAAAACTAAGTTGCACTCAAATACCCATACTTGTACACTACTTAGCCTGATATGACGTGATATCAATGCTGAAATCAATTATTTAAATGTACACCACTTTTTGACTTGTTTTGGTGTGCAAGAGCAGACATATGAATGACAATGAAAGGGGTCCAATCCAGTCAGCCTTGATGATTTAAAGGAGTGCAAGTAAAAGCAAATATGCTCCTGGCAATGAACACCCTATGGGTAATTTTACGAGCATTTCTCCAGATAATGTAAATGACAGAAAGGTTGGTGAAGAAGGCATATACTAAAGGGTTTCTGCCTTTACACGGGTAGGATGAGAGGTATGCACCTATCAATAAGCATGTTATTTAATGCCCCTTTGTTAACCTTTAAAAAAATGAGAGTTAACCTTCTGGAAAAAAACTTCCCAAGTTCTAGATGGTTAAAAATCCAAGTATTGTCATCTAAATATATTTATATTTGTGAAGTATGCTGAGAATGCTATGAAGTTATCTGCATATATGAGATGATTTAATATAAACACACTCTTCAGACAAGGTGGTTGCCTTCCACTCCGCTCACCCACTCTTCAAACTGAATGTTTAAATGTCTACCCCAGCTTCATGTGAAGGTTGAACTTAAAAATCTCAAAATGGATTTGAATTTTCAGGAAATAAGACAGCCACCCTGCCAAATACTTCCCTTCCCTCACCTGTGTAATTTCTGCATCCAAAACAAAACTCAAATTAGGCAATGGGGTGCAAAGAGCCATCACAGAAATGAGGAAAGCCACCACTTAGTAGGTGAACTCTACTAGAAGGATGTTCTATAAATGTATTGTGAAAGTTAATTTATATATATTAATGAGACAGCATTGAAGTCTACAAAGACAAATGAAACAAGAAAACCTAGTGGAAGTACCAACATCGATATATTTTCTAATCATCAGACGTGAATTACAACTAAAATGCCTCTTGACAGTCTTTATTGAATAAGCAGTTCTGGTACTGGGCATAACAAGGACAAAAAATGGACTTACATATGCTACTCAGGAAGCTCAAAGATGAACTAACCCCTCACCTAAACACACTGTTCAAACTCAGCCTCTCCACAGGCTATGTACCCATTGAGTGGTGCACAGCAATGGCTATTCCACTCCACAAAGGTGGAGCCAAAACATACACCAGGAACTATCGCCCTATAAGCCTGACTAGCTTGGTCTGCAAGGCTATGGAGCACATCATCATGGAACTCATTAACAGAGACATTGGGAACCTCCAAACACTGGACCCTAACCAGATCAGCTTTGTTAAGGGCAGATCATGCCTATTTAACCTGGTGGACTTCTTTGAGACAGTTACCAAGGCTATAGATGAGGGAAAGGTGGTACACACAGCCTATCTAGACCTCGCTAAGGTCTTGTACACCATTCCCCATTCTGGTATTATAGATAAGCTCACCAGCCTGAGCATAAACCCCCACGTCACAAGATGGGTTGCCAACTGGTTCATGGACAGAACCCACATGTTGAGAGTTGCGGGAGCTAGGTCCAATTCTAAACTGGTTACAAGTGGCATTCCCTAGGGCTCAGTCCTAGGACCCCCTCCTGTTTGGCATATACTTCTCAGAGGTACAGGCAAGCACAGCAGGACTATGGCTGACCAAGTTCGCAGACGACTGCAAACTAGGGGCTATAATTGACTCTCCGGCTGACACAAACGTCCCCCAAAAGGGTCTCACTGAGACGGATACCTGGTGTCAAGATCATGGTCTCAAGCTAAATGCCAAAAGGTGCATAGTCATCCCCTTTGGAAAAAAACAAAGTACCCACAAACTACCACATAGGTAGTAGTCCCTTAAATATGGAAGATGTAATAAGGGATCTGGGGACCCCAGTAGATAGTAATCTCAACTTTGATAATCACATTGCCAAAGTGGTTAGAAAATCCTTCTATGTGGCGCACCTAATCACAAAAGGGTTCGCATCCAAATCAAAAGAGGTCACTGTGCCCCTCTACTCATCACTCATCAGACCCATCATAGAGTACAACACCACATTTGAGATGTACCTAACAAGACACCTGCAACAGCTGGAAAGACCACTAAAGTACCTCACCAAGAGGATCACTGGCCTCAAACAGATGACCTATGCACCTCAACTGAAGAAACCCCAGCTGTACTCGGTTGCATACCGCCTACTCAGAGGTGATCTCTGCCTGACATACAAGGCCATGTACAACCCAGAATTGATGGACATGCTCCACCTAAAGAAAACCTTATCCCCTTGAGCCACATGCTCTAGGGATCTAAACCTCACCACAACAATAAATGGGACGTGCTGGAGGGATAGATTCCTGTCCCAGAGACTTACCATGCTTTGTAACAAGATTCCAATCTACATTAGGCAGAGCTCCTCGCTGACACTCTTCAAAAGAAACCTTGGCACGTGGATGGGAAACAAAGTTTACCCCGGGGATCACTTGAGTGGCTGTGCTGGACAGAGGCACAGGGAACTAATCTAAGGGGGTAGCGAAAGCCAACATATTATGGCTAGGCTTATAAATGCCTTCGGTCAGACAGCCTAGTACCTACCTATGAACCTAAGAGATGAATATAAGCAGTATACCTTGGTTACACCAAGGTACAAACAGGAAGAAAATGCAACACCAGAGCAGTATAACCACTTGCCAGTCAGATGCAAACAAGCAAACACTGATTAAAAGTACCACAGACATCAAGTTGTAAGTGCAACCACATATACTACAAAACGTTACTAGATGGCGGCCCTAGGTTACAAGCCAGAAACAGCTGCAAAGTTAGAATCACTAATAAAGAAAATAAAAGCTAGCATGCAACAGTATAATTAAAATGCTTAAAACTACAATAGGCATCCATTTAAAAAGCTGAGTAATTGTGCATAATGTTTAAAAGTGTTGTTAACCCACAAGCAACGGAATTGGATATACACATATACTTGGCAAGCTAATCAATACTTGTACAAAATTAGATAAATCTATCAACTTCAGACCCAATGTACATTCCAAACAATTAAACCAAAGAAGAAGGCTAAAGGCTCTGCAGCAGTGGTACTAGGACACGGAATAGTCCATCTGAGGGTCCAAACTTGGAAATATACCAAAATAATAAATGTGGGAGTCATTATCAAATGGAAACTTAATACAGAAATGTATCTATACTAGAAAAGTAACTACATAACATAGCTTTTTCAAGTATTATCAGAGTTACTTGTAGATTCAATACAAAGGCAGCTTGGGCGAGGAAAGAAAATTGCTCCGGCGAAAACACTTAACAATGGCTACATCTGCAGAAATAAAAAAAAAAACATTACCGATGGATTTGTTGCACATCAGCAACTGAAATGGCATCAGAAAAACTTGGTGTAAGGATCTGAACCTCTTCTACATCATCAACGGAATGGTTTGGAAGATGGAAAGGTACATCTCACAGAAGATACTGCTGCATTGGAACAGACTCCCCAGCCACAAAAAAACTTCATACCTGTCCATATTCAAGCTCAACTTAGATCCATGAATGGGAAACAGTACATTTACCCCAAGACTTGCCCTAGTACTACTAACAGACAGAGGCAGTTCCTAAATGCTTTATCCCATGCATGGGTGCCCTCAAATTTACTGTGGTATGATCCCAGTTATTCATATTAGGGATGCTATGCAATTATCGGCCATGGGATGGGTAAAGGCAATCTATAACCAAATGGGACAGGTTATTTCATGCACAAAAAGAGAAACTGGGTAGGCTTAAAATGGCCCACAAGGGCAGCTAGCCTAGTAATAACCTATGAACCTGTTAAAAGAATAAAATACTCAGTAAACACAAGCAGGGGATCCATGCATGTCAGATAAGATACAATACTTAACAGGTAATCTGAGTACATGTGCACCATTGGTGTCCAAGTAGTTTGGTGTAAAGCTTACTGTAATGGATGAGCTGCTACCAAACTGACAAATGCAGGATCAGCTGCAAAGATGTACACTAACATGTTAAAATACAGATAAAACTTGTATATTTAGGTAAGTGGTTGGATATCAAGTCTGAAAATGTAGTTTCAGCAAATACAGCTTTGGCTGAATGAAGCAGTTTTCCCTAACATGTGTAATCAGAATTCATAAAAAGTGTTTTACTTTGGGGAAGTAAAGTTCCCACACTCCTCTGTCCCCTGTACCCACTGTATAATAAACTTAAGTCACTACATAATGGAGGAAGAGAGTTCACAAGTCTGCAGTGCCCAAACAGGTTCTGATAAAGTATTTTACATAATTACATACAACCAAAAAACTTATGGAAAATATGCAGTTCTATCATTTCAAGACCACCATTTCAGCGCAAACAGTTGTAATATACACATATCTATATATATAAATGTACACATACACCTCAGGAATGCATTAAGCAGTAAAGTTACACAGGCATACCTAGGGGACTGTGTTAGCAGAGGTAAAGCAAATGGACAGAAGGGTACAAGGCCGCGAAGTCACATTAGTACAAGTCAAATGTTCCACTGGGAACATGAGAGGGAATGGTTAGATGATATATATAAGTAACTAGCAAAGCCTGATAGCAGTATGCCTCTAGCAAGAATATTACTCTGACCAGCAAACTCCACACAGCAATGTTCCTCTGCTCCTGCACACTGCTCACTTACTCTAGACAGTTAACTCTGACTATTACTGTAGCAATAGCGATGGGGAAAAAATTGTGGTAGTGACTCTAGCGAGGGGGGGAGGAGGGAAGCAATGTGACAAAGCAAAGCAGGAGCACTCCCAAGTCAAGAGCATGGAGGGACTGACAGCCAAAAGCACATCTGGAGTTAGAGACTTTAAGTGTGTTATTAGAACACCCAACTACACAATTTAACATTTGCACTCTGTGGGTACCTTCCGTGGTGGTGCAGCGGTAACGTTGTTGCCTCACAGCAAGAGGCTCTCCCGTTCGATTCTCGGCTTGGGTTAGGAGCGCGTTCTGTGTGGAGTCTGCATGTCCTCCCTACAGTTGAGTGGGCGTTCAAAAGACATGCGTTTAATGGGCGTGTCTTCGTTGAAGGTTGGGCGTCGGGTTGGCAACTCGACACCATAAAAAACAACTGTCAATCATTAGCCAGAGTTCCGCTGTGGTCACCCCCTAACTGGGAAAAGCCGAAAGACAAACAAACAAGTCTGTCCTCCCAGTCTGAAAACAGTCAACAAAATACAACAGCAGCAAGACAAGATGACTCACAGATATCCTAGTTAGATTATGTCATCACCTGGAGCTGTAACTGAAAGCTGAGGAGGCAGTTGTTTGACAGATAACAGTGATTCGTAACTTATACAAGAGCTATATCCTCTCAGTATTGCCCTTGGAAGTTCAATCTTTTTCAATGGAAATCTGTACTGATATGGCCAACTGTGAAGGATGCACACCATTGTTCTGTTAAGCAGGTTTCTGGAACTTTGAATAGAAGCTCTAATTTACACACAGTCTGTCACTACTTATTCATTCTGGGTATGTCCTGTGCCTAGAATTTAGGGCCTTCTTTGAAAGGTTCTCTGCTCACCAATGCTGTTCTTCATCATCAAGCTCTGGCCATGAATGCATTATTCTGAATTAAGAAAAAGCCTGTAATTTAAAGCAGCTAGCCAACACACCTGTAAAAATAATAAAATATGACTGTTCAAAACACATAACTATTAGAGATGATAATAAAGCATAAAACTTGTTAAAAAAAATTCACTTGCAATACTTGTGATGCTGTATAACGTTTGATTCTTTTTTTTCAATACTCATTTTTATTGTTTTGCCAAACCATTATACATTTCACACACTATTTACATTATGTACAATATTGCTTCCAATGTTTTAGTTCCATTTTGAATTTCCCTATAATACATTAAGAATAAATATCATTTTAACCAAGTACAGGAGATTAAAATCACAAAAAAATTAAACATAAAAGCATCTACAATAGACAATTATAAACCAACTCAAGCCAATAATTTGTATTATTTCTACATTTTCTATCTAATCCAAGAATGTGTTGGTACACATACAGAATGTCCTGATGGAAAGTGGATAGGAACCGCTACGCCAAAATAATATTAAAGATTTGTTCCCAAATTTTTGTGCTGTTTATACTTTTCTTATTATTTCTAATTAACAATTTGCGCTAATATATGCTTAATCGCTAACAGCCTGAAATTTTGCCACGACACCTGTGCTGGGTTCAACCAATTTGTGGCTATATATAATTTCATTAGTAAACTAATATTCATAATTACAATCTTTTTTGTTTTGTCCAAATTCTCCGTGGAATATGTAAAATCAGAAATTCCCAGGAGAGTGTTGAGTTTTGTAACCCATTTTGTAGTTGTAACTTTAAAGAATTCCATAATTTATAAATGCACTTGCAACTCCAGAACATGTGTAACAGGTCTGCTGTCTGATCTACACACTGTGGACATTTAGGTGACTTTTGAATCAAATTTATGAAGTGTAAGATGGGTATAATATGCATTGTTAAATATCATCAATTGAGTAAAGACCAGTTTTGAAGTGATACGGATTTTAATGTTAAGTTAAACGCCTCTACTATTTTACTGTCGCCTAGGGATGGCAATTTCTCTCTCAGTATTTGGATAACAGAATATGATTATTATATTTTCTCTCTTTTGCCATTTTATACGCTGAGGATATATATTTTCTATCTTGTTGCAATGCTTCCACAGATGACCTGAAATAACTAGTTCCTCTTTTTTATTTCAGAACTGGTAAAATAATTTATGGCCAAATCTTTAACTGCCTCATTATAATTAAATAAGAGATGGGAAGATTCATCTCTTTAAGATATCATGTACCGCTTACTCCTAGGAAGGGGTATAAATCCCTTACAGTTAATTCCTTAATAAATGGATATTTCTTTAAGTCTATCAGTTGATTACCAATAGTTATATTAGGATTTCCATCAAACGGTTGAAACATCATCATATATTTTAAAAGGTTCTAAGGAGGCAAACAGAGTTTGAGTTGCCACTGCCCATACCTTGATGTGTTCCATTAACTCATATTTACTCAATGTTTTTATATTCAAAATGGTACAGCTTGAACATTAATTCTATTCATTTATATATGTTTATAATTTAGCAGTACCCATTTGGGTATACATTTTCTATTTTCACTATCCAAGTAAGACACCCTTAAAATCCTATTGGCCT
>NC_056738.1:235167725-235208816 GCF_019279795.1 Protopterus annectens
ATTTTTTCCTTACTAAAACATCTAGCTGGTGTTCTTGGCCTTTAACACCAGCACCATTTTACCATGACCCTGAGCACTCACGGCACCAAACATTTTCAAATTATTCGATTTAAATTGAGCAGATCGCTATACATTATACAGTGTTACATACCACTAACTTTGGAGCTATTTGAAATTGTTTGCTGTTACAGAAAGCATGCAAAAATGGCATTTGGCTTTAAAGTCTAACAAAGAGTAGAAGAAAAATGTTTTCAAGCATCTGAGTTTCAAAGATCAAGAAGCCAGACAAACCAGCAATATCAATATATTTTGCATTAAGTAATCTTAAAGTGGGTTTCTGCTTTAAACAAAACAGCAAAACAGTAAACAAATTCCCTTTATCAAACTGCATTTCCTTTAAACCATAAATAAAGGCTTGTCACAGCAATTCTCACATATAAATAACTCTTAATAACATCTGAATCAAAGAAACTTTACAAAACAAAACACACCTACAGTTTAATGAATATGTTGACCAGTGCATACCTCTCAACAGCCCAGATTTTCACAGAATGTCCAGAATTGTTGCCCCATATTTTGGTATGTTCTTACCTTAATAAATGTGTGCTTTTTTCCTGGCAAATCTTTGAGAATTCATGTCATGACATAATGACAGATGTTTCAGACTGCATATCCTTTAGAAAATGTATGCTAATAATAATAATATTTTGGGCAAATTTGACTTTGAACAGACTTCTTGGGCTAAGAGGCTGCGAGGTATGAACGGTAGGCAAAATGAATATCCGAAAGAATAACCAGGGCATTTTGCAAGATGACCCATTGACATTTTCAATGCCACACAATTTTAAGGGAAAACTGAAGGCATTAAATTAGACCAGATCATCAGATCATCAGATGTGCATGAGCGGCCGACAGACCAAATTTAACTCGCTGCGCTACACTTCCAGCATAATACAATTAGTTTTAATGTCCATAAATACTGGGCAATGCGTTAGTGCTAGCTGTACAAAGCGCAATCAATAAAAGCGCTTCAAGTGTTTGCATTCGCAAATGTCAGTACTGAAAACGTCCGCTCTTCTTAAAAGATACACTTTCACAAACTTTACAACTGTAGAGTTCCTTCATATGTTTATATGAAACGGATCGCTTTTGACATATGCACCTTACATGCAATAAAATGCCACACGGACAGCACAATGAACGCTGCCCGTCAGCGAAGATCCTTTAAAGGATAAACCTGTCTGGCAACCAACAATCGCTGTAATCGGTTCTGTTTTATAGTATGCACGGACAAACATGTTGTTTCCTTATGAGTTGGAAGTAACCGGCAATTCTTCCAACTCATAAGGAAACAACATGTTTGTCCGTGCATACCATAAAACAGAACCGATTATAGCGATTGTGATAAAGGTCATCAGTAAAAAAGAGACAGCGACACAGAACAGATTACTCACCTACCTTCCGTTCTTAATATTGCCACACAAGTAAATGTCATTAGTTTTTGCGGTTCGATTGCCTTTGCCCCTTCTGTTTAGCTAAAAACAAATCAACACATAAACAGAGAAAATTTGAATAAAAATAAAATAATTCACCAGCGAAAATATGATGTACCTACTCTATGAAGATTACAAGATACCACAAGGAGGTAAATGCAGGAAAGTGGTAAATTGAACAGCAGCGACCTGGGAACACAAAGTTTAAGCAGAGTTGAGATTAGGATGCAAAACACCATTGCAACCTAAGATATACAGGATGTCTCCGGCTATATGATACTGTGGGTGGGATTTGGGATGACGCTGTGAAATGGGTGTTGTTGTTTTTTTTATTTAGAGTGGACCCGAATTTTAAACTCTGGCATTGTCCCTTTAACATATCAGAGTAAATGTGAACTTCAATCTAAAAGGAACAATTTAACTGCAATTTCCTTTCTTCAAATTATCCTTCCCCCATTGTAGCCAAGGCTCAAGGTCCATTATTTTTTTTCTTTTTCTTAAGGTTCAATCTTCAATGTATTGAGAGGACAGCTTGACCCTTTTCTGGGGAAAAAAGACAGCATGTACAAATAATGCTATGCCATATAACCCATCACTACATTAGCAGAACTTGCAATTTTTCCCCATAGTTGTATCACATAACAGTATATAAAAAAATCTTCACTGAGCAAGAAAAACTGCCAGTTAAACAAAACTGCAAAAGCTGGAAAAGAAAGGCTGATCACTCATTCTGGGAGAAAAAAATTACGGACATTGCATCCCCTCCAAAATAATACCAGACACTCATGTGACATTTTTTTTTAATTTTTTTTTTAATAAAGGAAAATAATCTTTTAGTAAGGGATCTAATTCCCTTGCAATTAAATGAAAATTAAAATCGGGCAGTTTTGCAGTATGTTTCACTTATGAAGTGAGTTGAAAAACTGTGGCTCTGCCAAGGGGACCACATGAGAGATCTGTCCACTTTTGGCTGGGTTAAAATAAAGGAACTATAGCACTCTTCACTCGTAAACACAACTTCTGTTATTCTGTTGAAGCCCTCTAATCTACAGCTTCACCCAGCAGTCTAAGTAGTTTTGAGTAAAACATTTGATGAGGGTCAGATCCTCTGCTAACCTTCTGTAATTCTGCCGATCATCTAATGAAACATAACACATTCCTGTACAGTTTTATTCTAAAAATGCATTTTCTTTTCATTGGCAGACTTTACAACAATGCTTTAAAACAGTGATCCATCCCTTGTTAAATAAAAATGACTCAGAATAAGTATATTTCTATCCATCTCAGTAGCCATTTAGTACCATTTTTTAAATATACACCGTAGACTCCACAAATGTGGGCAAAAATGTAGATAGCTTACTAAACATAGAAATGACTTCATAACAGGTCATTCATTCATGTAAGCCTGGTCTTACTGCATTATGCTTTCTGTATCACATGCAGAAAGGTTTAACAGTGGATGTTCTACCGATACATTTGTCAAACTGCTGAGAGTTGCTTTAATATTCTTATCCTGGAAAATTGTGCAAATGAAGCTTCCTTACAAACTTAAATTACTTTAACCACAGGCATGCTGATTCAAAAAGCTGGAATAAAATGAAGCCCTTTGGTTAGTAGGGATGTTACTCCACTGCCTTCTGGATGAGTGTCTGAAATTTCTTTCCCTCTTCATTTCATCTTCTTTTCTTTCAGCTGCTCCCATTAGGGGTAGCCACAGCAGATAATCTGATTCCATTTCTTACTGTCCTCTGCATCTTGCTCTGTCACATCAATCACTTGCATGTTCTCTCCCACTGCAGCCATAAACCTTATTATAGGCCTTCTTCTTTTCCCCTTACCTGGCAGTCCATCCTTCGCCTAATACACCCAGTATCCCTACTCACGATATGCCCAAACCCTCTTCTTTTTTATGTTTATTCATGTATTGCTTAAAGGAAAACCACCACCTGGATCATTCTAAAGAACTTGAGGGCTCCAGTGTTTATTGTTGCTTCACTGTAAATATTCCCTCTCCTGAGGGCACTGAAGTGAAGGAGGGCATTTCTGATATTCACTCACATCCTATGACTGATGACATCTTTTACCTAGGCAGTTCCTGTTGCCAAGGACATTATTTTGCAGTTCTTGACATTTTTGTAATTTTCTGTTCAAATTCATTACCAGAAAGAGATGTCATTTCATTTTCTCTTTTTATGTTCACCTAGCATGGATTTGAAAAACTTTTATTTCATTATCCCCTCCATATGGTATTACATACTTGCTGATTTGATAATTTGTTTTAATATATAAAAGCCTGCAGCAAATACTGCACTATCCCCTCATGTCATGTTTTTCTATTAAACTGAACCATTTTATAGAGATGTTTGCTCCCACAATCTTTATAAGTCACTTTCATATTCAGGAAAGTGAAATAGGGAGTCTCTAAGAACTTGAAATTCCCTATGTATAACATTTCATTCTTTATATTGTATGAAATCACTTTTATCATAAAAAAAATCCAATACTTTCTCGCCAAGCATACAATATTTCCTGCACAAATCTACAACATCTTCAGGGACAGAAGTCACACTATTGGACAAGTTGTTGAATATTTTATCAGTCCTGATTTTATAAGCTGTCAAAACTAAATCTAAACCACTCATTTCTGCTTTATTCATTATGCTTTTGTTTTGGACAATGAAAAAACTTACTTCACAACTATGTCCTTTTGAAAAAAATATTTATAAAAATACACTAGACAGGAAATTTTAAAGACTCAAAAGCTGTCAGCTTGTTCAATATCACAAATTTCTTTTAGTGCCATTATTTTCAATAGAATTTCTTCAACTAGCATTCCAATTACAATGTCTTCTAAGAATCTGGAGAAAATCCAAATGTGGATAATCTATAACAGAACAACTTAAACTCTAATTAAGTTTTTATTTCTTGAATGTCACATGAAGCATTTGTGTTATTTGGTCTTGACTCAAATTTATGTTAAATAAATATATATTTTTTAGACTGTTTCTTCCAACAAATGGGCAAACTGGCCATACATGTTGGGCAGGTCCCTACCATATCTAATTTATTGATGGTTATCTGGGTAAGAGATAGACTATAGTGCAGATTCAATAAAGCCTACATGGTCCACAAAGACTGTGTGCACATCGTGAAAACGATGCACACATTAGTGCATCATTTTGCATTCAGTAAGCAGCTCTACACACCACGTAGAGCTGTGCAAACATAGTAAACAGTGTGGCATGCTAATTACAACATAAGCAGTTGAACTGTATGCTAATCAACCAATTCAAAATGGAGAAGCTATTCAACAAGCTATAAAGCAATTGTGTGGACTCAGTGTAAGTTTCCCCTGTAAATTCCAAAACCTATTGGACTATAGCTATGGAAGATACTTTACATGGAAACAATGTTATAGGTTGCAGTTGCTTTTACACATATGTATGTGCAACAGGGAGAAGTCTATGCTGCTGCTGCAAATAGACCAGGCCAAGAAAGGTAGAAGGGTGTTTAGACCCCTGTTAACTTACCATGGTTTGCATGATGTGGAAATTGTAGAGTGGTACAGGGTGGATAGACACTCTACAGGATCTCTGCACCCTCTGTTGACCACAACTGACAGCAAGGACAAACAGAGAGGAATCAATATTTGGGGACAATAAGGTATGTGCATCACTTAGAATATTGGCTAAAGGAAGCTTTCAGAGGCCAACACGGCATATGCTGGGGATATCACAGGCATCAAGATCCAGGATCCAACATAAATTCCTGAATGCTATGCTATAACATCACTGATTACATACAAGTTTCCTTTGTACACCCACATAAATAGCAGAGTGACTACACAACTGCAAGAGCAAAACTCATGAAACCCAACTTTTGATGTGGAAACACAAATAGTACTTGGCTCCCCCACCCTAAAATCAACAGGAAAATGACAGTTTGTACAATCTAAGGAATACAACATAATTCACTTGTTATAAATGCTTTCCACACAATTTTCACAAAATGTGTAGACATTTACAACACAAAAGTCAATTGTATACGATTGCTAGGCACCTCTCACTGTGCCCAGCACTCCCCTGGTGGTGTCTATGGGCAACACCCTTGTCATTGACATTACAGTACTTTACATTGACATGGAATAAAATAGAAAAGACTGTAATAAGTAACCAGTTTTAACAATAACACTTGTAATGACAGTTAATAATGCTGTGTGTATCTGTGAAAGTCAATGAATGGCAAAAATGCCTATGCCAAGAGTGAAGTATAAAAAGTGCATACAGTTAACAGTTTAATTTCCTAATGCATATATTTAACAGTTTTATTTGTAACGTGAACAAATATAGTATGTACCTGAAAAATACAAGTGTACCTTAGCAACATCAGAAGCCTTCTGTGCAGGTAAATTTAAATAAATTTCAATCCTCTGTGCTCTACAAATAGACAAGTCCTCTCACCTTCAAGTTCCCTAGCTACATGGTTACCTTGCCGCTGAGCACAGTGAAGATACAAACGAGGTGTGAATTCATTAGAATTGCTGAATCCCAAACTTTTGGATTCCTGTAGCAGATGTAAGCATAGTGTTTGTTGCTAATGGATTGCAACTGTGAATGGTTAGTGGGAGGAAGAATGAAGACACAATTCAGACTCCCTACCTGCAGTTGGAGTGTCAGCCAAGATACACTTACAAAGTGTAGAAGCAATTGTAGCATGCTTGGAAATGGAAGGGAACAGCAGACATTTCTCATTTTCAGTGCATTAATACCTAAACTCTACAACCTTTAATGCAAAAAAAAAAATGCATTTTACTGTCATGTAATACTATCATACATTTTAAGGACAATGATACAAAATGACCCACAACTGCATGTGTGAGAGTACAGCACATAAAAGAGAAGAATAAACACAATATAAAGAGAAGACAGAGCTGCACTGGTACAAACAATACTCATAAAATGGTTGTGTGATCATTCATTGCAGTAAATATATAAGCAACACATGTACAAACCACTGAAAATCTACGTGTTATATGTCTTTATAATACTGTGGTGGAAATAGGACTTGCTTATATACACAATGATTTTCATTCCTGCTGCAAATCAGTTTCTGTGGCAAAGAGAGATAATACACCCTCACTGTGCTTTGTACGTTCAGTAGTCTGACAGTACAAATCCAAGTGTGTATGTTAAGATGTATTTTGTAATTTTTTAATCTAATATTAATATTTGCATGGCATGCAGCTTATCTCAAATATGGTGAAATGGACAAATGCATTAAAATTTAATGTTAACTTACTTGTATGATAAAGACTGCATAAATTACAACTGTGAATCAAGCATGGTATAGCACACTTTTATAAACACGATGAACTACACAGTATATAGTACCTGTAGATAATGCATGTGTAGCTCTGCTTATCACATTTGTGTGTCACTTCCAGTCTAATGACCTTCACAATAAGCAGACACGTTCAGTTTCAAAAAGGATACATTGTAGCCTCACTTTGCTTTACATCAGACTAACTTGCTAAATGGCGTTGTGAAATGGTTAGCAAGCTTTCACAACACCTACAGGTCCAGAACACCTGCAGGCAGGAGGCAAGACAGGAGGCAATTTCAAAATGGACACATTGTATTCTTTATGGTTTGCTACCATGCAAACCCTCGAAGGGGCGCTATGCAGCAGTCAGTACACATAATAATGAATATGAAAATATACAGCTGTTCCTTATTTGTTCCTTTGGTAGCAGGTGTAAGTTTAGGGCTGAATACAGGTGAGCCTGGGTTCTAATCCATCAAAGACAAAATTTTCATTCCTTTGTTCCATTTTACAAGTAACTTGAAAACAATAATTAAACAGAAATAACTACAGCAGATGCATAGGCCATACAAAGGATATCAGAGATATGTGTGAATTATAGCTCTGTAATTACATTTATTTTCTGAACTGTCATGACACACGCACACATATGTTTAAACACTCATTAATGTACATGTATAACTAATGAGCACATCTTGCAAACAAGGTCTCAGTTGCAGTGAGCACTCTGCACCCTTGTAAAAAATACACTTAGTTCAACCTTCCCTGTGGCCACTGGTACAAGTTAATGCTCACAATACAGGTGAGCCATGGTTCTAATCTAGCCCATTCCCAATTTTATTAATGCTTGTCCACTGAATTTTAAAAAAAGAAATAAAAAATGTAAACATAATTATAAATAAGTATGTATTTGCAGTGGAGCTCATATGAATTGTGTGTAACAGACGGTATACTGAATATTACATTTCTGTAATTGTAATGGTCTTCTCTGGCCTTGGATGGACTCGGACCTGAATGATACTTGTACATATGTGAATGTGTAAACTAGGACCTTGTCAGGTCGCACACACACAAGATTAACCACTCACTCTCTCATGTATATTTATATATAATTCTTGAGCATATCAAACAAGTACTTCTTCTCTGGTAAGGTTAAAAAAATTACCTATGTGGAAGAATATGTTTTGCCTGTAATGCAGAGGTCTGAATCCCACATTATTCAAATTAATTTTATCAGTGTGTAAAGCCACACAAAAAGTGTCAGGTCATAAAATTTATGCCCCCAATCTATTTAAAGTTGAATCAACTAACAGTTACAGCAGCAACCAGCCCATAAAACGAATACCAACTATAAGATTAACCTTTCTATTTCAAAAGCGGTTTTCCTGTTTGGCACTGTTGCTCTCCCCTTAACATTACGCAAACTTGGTTGGCATGGTGTTTTGGGTTTGTGCACTAGTAGTAAACATAACACAAATTGTCAGGAAAGCACTCTTAACTGTTGCTATTTTCCCTTAGTGGAAATATCTGGAGGTAGAAGGGAAGGTGCCCAATTTAAAGCTCAAAGATGGGGTTCTGAGGAATCCAGAGTCTTTATTGGACTCCTGGTAAAGCTCCACAGCCAAAGGCTCTTGCAGAGGGACTATACTGGCTCCCAGTACAAGTCTAGGGCATGGAATAGCCTGGCCAAGGCTGTCTCCAGTGCAACTGGCATTCCACGCACTGAAGAGCAGTGCAGGCACCACTTTAATGACCTCAAATGACAGGCATTACTGTGTGAATTATGGTTCTGTAATTACACATTTATTTTCTGAACTGTCATGTCACACACACACATTTAAAGACTCAACTCATTCATGTATATATATAACTAATGAGCACATCTGGCAAACAAGGTCTCAGTTGCAGTGAGCACTCTGCACCCCTGTAAAAAAAAAACACGTAGTTCAACCTTCAGGATACACTCAACCAGTAGCTGGCTGGGTTTAGGACTACGGACATCCCACAGTTGTGTAGAAATAAACAGAATTTAAACTAGACAGACAGCTGCATATCAGCAAGACTGGTATGCATAATGCTCTTATCTTGTTCTCTTCTTTTTATTCCACAACCAACTAGGGGATAATGGCAAACAGGGAAGCCTATGCTGAGCATTTAGAAAGACTGGTGGAAGCAAGGGGTATGTATGCAGCACAACATAACTATTATTTTATCTAAAGTTTTGCTCTTCTATACAGTAGTAGCAAATAAAGCACTGTAAAATCAAACATGCATGCTTCCGTCTGTAGCACAAGCCAACTGTAGGAGTCCATTCTAATACTGTATTCAGACATTGTGGGTTCAAATACCACAAGTAAATATATAGTATAATTATTTAAAATTCAACAGAAGTGGTATGAATGCCCTACTGTTAACTTAATCTGTAGTATTTGACCAAACACATGTGCATGCAACATATGCACACTGTAAGGATTACTTTCAGCAAGCAGTTATACATTGCAGTTTTTAAGAAGTATACTTAAATGTAAAACTATAAACAAGTTGTTTACATTGTAATAATTCATTGTAGGTCACATGTGATGGTTCCAATTATCTTTTTCTTTCCTCCCACATCAAAACCTTTTTTTTTTTAAATTTTTATATGTGTGGTCACAATGTTTTGATCTCATCAATTTCCTACAGCTCACAAAATGCTTTATAGCACAGGGAGGTAGGCCTACCACTGTGGCTCAGCCTGCTCCTGCTCCACTGACTCCTGTACTGACGCCTAGCATATCTGGGACCCAAACCTGGTAGTACTGCCTCTGCCACCCCTGCACTATGTGGGCCCTCAACATTAGGTAGCATTACCCCAGCAGCTGGTGCAGTGGTACCCTCTGGAGTAGTGGCACTGGTGAGAATTTTGTCACCTGCCAGAAGATGCCAGGCTTGGTGAGAAGGGTTGTGCACAGCATCACTGGTGCATGTATACTCTGAATTAAGAGGATTCCCTCTAGTATGGTACATAAATGAAGATATCAAGCACTTCAGTAGCCAGAGGAGTAAGGGGACAGTGATGACAGTTCTGCAAGTGAGGACTAGATTTTCACGGCCCTCATGTTTGATTGGCATGGGCATCTGATGTCCTCTCCCTAGTCCCAATCATAGTGTCCCCCCAAACTGTTGTGTTCATCACCGTCTCTGTGTCTAGTCTTGCTTTTGCTTGTCCTGTTTGTCTGCATCCGCTTCCTCATCAACCCTACTACCTACCTGACCTAGAAATACCTTAAGTCCCTTAGCCAACATTCTTCTATTGCTGAAGTAAAAAATAAAAATGAGCACCAATCCCACAAAATAAAATATCATCACATAAGTAGATCTCTACTTCACGTGTCTTCTTGACCCACTTAATTCATTCCAATTGGCTATACAACATGATTGCATTGTTGTTATCCCTCTTTGTTGAGGTGACAGTCCAAAGTAAGCTAATATTCTATACATATTTTCATTTTACACTGTTGAATAAGTGGATAGCTGTGGTTCTTTCCTACCTAACTCCTGCACATTCCTATATTGCTTTCCCTTAGTTCTTGTCCCTGCGTGCCCTTCATTTCACCATTTTCCTATTTACCCATCCTACAGGAGTGGAGGATGTTGTCAAATATGCATACACACACCATGAAGCAGAGTCCTTACATGAGCCTCATGAAGCCATCTACAGACCACTGCATGTGTGATTGCTAATGCTGTCATGGTGTGGTGCACTTGCCCCTTATGGAGAGTGGCATGATGCAATGCAATCCAACAAATATACACATACAGAAGATAGTCCTACTATATTCCATCATATAGATATAGGGATTTTTTTTATGGTATAATGATGGCTAGGATTTCATGTGATGTTGGCCGCTAGCCTAATAATGTCCTATGACCCCATGAACAGTTGATGTGTCAATGTTCATTTGCTACACTGAAGTGTGGATATACAGTATGGCTAAAAGAGGGTCTTCCAATCTGTGATGTGAGCTAATGTACTGATGGTCATTCCTACAACTGCAGTACATGCTCCTTCTACAACTGCTGTAGTAATATGGCCCCTGAGAACTGTTGACATGGTATGACAGACTTTTATATATATTTCTGCTGTATTAGGACATGTGTTGTAGTGAAGATCAACCTGTTCATATTCCACCATCACAGTTACACTTGCAGTATGGCACAGGTGTGGATTTGTCTACATACTATCATTAAATGTTCTGCGAGACATCAATATTCATAAATCTTGATTACGAGGCAAGTCTTGTCTCATACACATGTTGTTACGCTGTGATATACATAACCAATTTTATCATGTTTTGATGCAATTGCAACCTTGTGGAATTCACTGTATGTGCAGCTGTGTTGCTATACCCAAGGATTACTGAGGAGAGTCAGTAACACCATTGTGGGACTATTAGCATTTGTGTCAGGATATGTGCTGTATAAGCCAAAAACAACTGATTGGTAATGTGTCCTGATATGACATCAGGCTGCTCAAGCACAGCTTGCCTATGAAACACATACAGACATATGTTGTGCATGTGATGTAAGTATGTAACATTGGTAATGTGTCCTGATATGACATCAGGCTGCTCAAGCACAGCTTGCCTATGAAACACATATAGACATATGTTGTGCATGTGATGTAAGTATGTAACATTGGTACAGTTGTATGACTGTGTGCATAGCAGCAGTGTGTGGATTGTGATGAATGGCCAAGGTTGTACTTGGAGGTCTTTTCACAAATCATTTTTCCAATACATATAAAATGTTAAGTAGAATACACAACTAAGCACAGATCTGTGTGTGAGTGCCACCAGACATACCCAACTGGAGGTAAAAGATAGCTGTCAGTTTGTCTCACACTTCACCCCCCTGTTGCTACCGGCCATCAGCCAAAGTATACATGCAGACATTACTCAATTTTTATTCTCGGGAGGGGAGCTAATGTGTGCACTCTCTACAGCTAATAACACAGAATCAATAGGTTCTGACAATATCACAGGTTGCCTATAGCATGACTTAAAACCTGACCTAACAGACATGGTTTGATCTGTATTTCAACACTGCCTGCAGACAGCCTATGTTCCTACAGAGGGGTGTACAGCAACATGCATCCTTCTGACTGGGGTAGGGGGCATCACTTGGTGCCGGGAGTTATAGTCCCATCTTGACTCTCCTCATCTGTGAGGTACGCCAAGGAGTCATCATGGACCTTCTCTAAAAGGGCACAGGTAATATTCTGACTGTGTACCAAACCCACATTTGATTTAAGGCTACATCATGTCTGTTACATCTGTTCACTGTGCTCAAGAAAGTTACCAAGGGCATGCATGATGACACTTTCATCCTGTGTAACTTGGCCTGGCCAAGGCATATGACAAGTCCACAGTGAAGTATTACAGAGAAAGTGCCTCAAGTGGCCATAAACACCTACATCACCAAGTGGGTAGACAACTGGATCACATACATGATAGACAAGTCCATTGCAGGGTGTGAAGTCACCTCTATCTTAAGAGTCCAGTAACCAGGTCGGTACTTCAGGCCTCTGTGCTAGGCTCGATCCTGTCCATTATTTAAGTCTCAGACATCATAACCAACTTGCATATCTTTTCTCTAAACAGCTTTGTGGAGGACTGCAAACTGTGGACAATCATTGAATCCAAGTGTGGTAATGGTATAATGCAGACAGTATCAACACACACACAAAAGATTGCTGCCACAGCAATGGGGACAAGGTAGATGAAGAAAAATCTTGGGGGGGGGGGGGTTACTTCCATTATAAAAGCAAATAAACAAGATAATTACAAAACAGACAGTACTCCCCTATGAGCAGACCAAGTGGTATGCGACCTGTGTACTCAGGTAAATGGTATGCAGAACATCCACCAGCATGTACCCACAGTGATGACCACTCTCTTGTATGTAGCAAAACTCCTGAGGGTGTGCAGGACATCCACATCAAGGGGTTTTATAGTTCCATTGTTCTCAGCCCTAATCACATCAATAATTGAGTACAATGTACCCTTTCACATGTACCTCCCAACACATCTTCCAGGGATGAGTTACTGAAGTGTACCACTTTTGCAACAGTCAGCTTCCACACATTGCATCAGCCATACTTAAGTATTCTTTTTGGTGCATAAACAGAGTATGATGGTGCAGAAACCCCTTCAACGTGTTATACAAGACGCATCTGTGATGTGTTCCTGTGATGTACAGAGCAAATACATAGCTGATAGATAACATTGCTGGCATGGGTTACATTTGTGAAAATGTGGATTTTAGCATTTATATGTCATGCACACCTGTCAACCAGCCAGGACTGCTTATAATTTCAAATACAGGTGTAACAGTGTCCCTCCTTACACCTATGGCAGATGATCTATGATCACACACAATCACATATGTTATGTCACATAATTTTGTAATTAACAGCATCTCAAACACAGAGGCAAAGCAAGACCTTAGTAGTACTTCCCCAGTGATGATTCTACCACTAGTTAGTCAACCTAAGGTGGCAGTTAACCTGATCATACACAGCAACTAAAAGTACATTTGGGATTGTATCATATACGGCACAGTGGAGCCTGGCAGGATAAAATCGGTCTGATTCTTACCTGTTTGCCATAACTGGTTTTATATCTGCTGTCTCTTCGCCATCATAATTTTAGACAGACATATTGTTGTTTATCTACTGTCAGCTAAGAAAGGTTGAATGTTGTTAGCCCTACATATAATGCACATGCTTTGCTTCCGCGGTATAGTTTACAAACTAATCTGTGGAATATTTACTGTTCAGGCACTAAGATGTCTTGGATGCACCATACATATTTTTCAGTTATTTAAGGTTAAATGTTTCCTAGCCTCTTGTGATAAAATAATTTAACAGAAAATAGTGTATGTAATCATTAACATATGCAAACTCAAGACTTTATTTTAGACAAGTGCATTACAGAACAGAATTAGCTCAGATGCACAATACATAAAACTTCATCCTTTAAATCTAAACTACTTTTATAAAAAATAATTTGAAATTTCAGATTCACAATGAAGCATAAGAAAGGCTCCTGTCTACACTGATGAAACAATGTCAACATAGATTAGCATTGGCGCAGCTTGCAGGAGTTAAAATGCAGTAACTTTAACTTTTCAATTCTTTCAAACTGCATGTTTCACAAGAACTCACCTTCTTCCGAGATAGCCCAAGCTCAGGAACATCAATAGTGCATGAACTGCCCAAGAGCTTAAGGTTTCATGCAGCATTAGAAATTACTTTTAATAATTTCTGAAGTAATATTAACCAATAACTGCACTATAAACTTTGTCTTATTTTAATGACTATACATCATAATATGTTTTATTTCTGTAAATTGGAAGAACAGGCTTAAAATGTTATTGAGTGCAATACATGTGTTATATAAAAAGTGCCATTAGTTAACACTGACTATGTACTGGCATCTACAATGTTCTGCTGGTAGAGATCACTAGCAAGAATTTTGCCCCAATACCTTTTCATCTACAGCTCTATTTCAGAAACAGTGTAATGCTGCTTGCTTAGCCAAGGACAATCACCCGGATGTTCTTTCCATGGCGTCTTGTTGCAAATGTCAGAGACATTTATCACAAGTAAGACAACTCCAACAGCATGTCCATCTTTGTAAAGATGACGTTTTTCTCTCCAGCTTGTACTGCTAAACAGTAAACATAATGCACCATAGCAGCACCAGTCTGTAGAAGCATATTATATGTTTTTAAAAGAGGAATAGGCACATTACAATCAAAAACAAAGGACTATCTCATCCTGGTGCTAGTGACGCTTCAGTGGTTAAAAAAAAAAAAAGTGCAAGTAGACTATACGCCTTTCTCTGTCTGACTATAATCTTGAATTTCAAGTGTCCCTGATTTTCAGAGAAATCCCTGATTTTACCATATAAATGTGCCCTGTTCCTGACAAGACTTGTGATTTACAAATAAAGCAATGTGGGGTTTAACTCATGAAATAATGCAAGGTGTTATATTTACAATGCCTTATTCTTCTTAAAATGGATATGAATGCAAATCCTCTCTCTACCATTTTTCTAAATGACCTCAGTCATTTTTTTACAAATGTCAATGACCTCAGGGCTCGCCCCAATTATATGTAGCACTATGCTTGATTTCACAGAAAAGGGGTTGAGCACTGTGTTAGTTACTGATATGAAGGCACTTCATTATTATAATCTGGATTAAACAACTGCTTTAAACATCAGTGCACATACCATACCATTTAGCCAAATCAACAGGTATCATCTGTGAACAAAGTAATCTTACATTATTGTATATAAAACAAAAGTGATGTTCGGCATTTATAAAACAGTCATTTAGAATTATACATTTAATATCATCAAGGGTTGTTTTAAGAGTCCTTCACCAGTAAGTTTGTTGAAAATTTCAGTAATGGGAATCTCTAATCAAACTATAACCCACAAACATATATGATGATTTTTTTTTTTTTTATATATATAAATGGCAATCCACAACCCACTCAGATTAACACCGGACATTCTCCTGCCTCCATGTTATAAAAAGGATGGTACTCCATCTTTCAAAGTGACAAAGGCATCTGTAAAAAAAAAAAAAACAAACAAAAAAAAAAAAAAGCGTCACTCATAGCAAAGTATGCTACTCAAGCTAAATGCACAAATACTTCAACAACTTTTTACAGTCATAAGTAAGCATGCAGGTGTAGCTGTTTGTATAACTATAGTTAGTATTTATTGTGGACTGCTACTGTATACTATTACAGAAGTCTACACTTGTGTGTATGTACAATACTGCGACAAAATAAATGACCACAATAATAAATGTTTTAAAGGGCCATGAAGTAGACAGCAATATACATATGTCCGCTTCTGTGACTCACAGCAAACAAATTTCAGCAGTAAACAGAGTACTGCCTCTTCTAGCAGGATCATGTCATGTGACTGTATAGCGCAGTACAGTCCTGCATATGCTTTTCATTTTTTCCCCATGCAAGCAGGAAAGGGCAGCCTTAAAGACTAAGATACCAAAACATTCAAAGACGTGAGAGAAGGGATACAGAGGATAAGTCACTCAACATCTGATTTAAATGCTTCTCTTCGACAATTACTCTCAGGGTAAATTCTTATATAACTCTCTTTCTTATTTACAAGAAATTCATGTAATATTTACAGTAGTAAGACAATATGCAACAGTATCTTTTCTACTACTTAAATAGCCCCATGGATATTTATTCTGTGTTAGGAATCAATCTGTCATGTACAAGTATTAATTGTACAGTTGATGAAATGGCACATAGGAATGATACCCCCCGTCATATCTTTTGCCAGTCTTGATCCATGGCTTTATGGGACACAAACTCTTTCATTCACTTGAGCCTCAAGCTATTCCCAAGTTCAAAGCTTTGGTGAACATGCTCAAGGCCGACTAGCAGCTGACAAGCTTCATGTCCTCTCTCGGGCTGGACGTTATGGGCACTCATTGCTGAAGGCACTGATTGCTGGGCTAAGTCTAACTGGGTTGGGGTTTACAAAACAGCTGACGGACTCTTTAAGATACAAAGCTGACATGTTAGATAGTGTGCTTGATACATCATTTCAAGGAAAAAAATAAAGCATTTTAATACAAATTGGGGTTGTGCCTCCCAAATCAAATTAAACATTCACTTTACTTTCTGACCAGGTGGGTGCACTAGCTCAAGGATCCTTTTCAGTCATTAAGCTAGTTGTAAATGCTCAGTAACACAGATAAAGCACAAATGAGGGTCATATCAATTACAGAAGTGAGTGCAATTCTGGTACAGTGTCAGATATATAAAGATATATAAAGCAGTTGCCACACAATACAGAATTCTGTTTGTTTTTTCATGTCATCTGGTTGAAGTTGAATGCCTCTTTGTGTTAAGGTCTTTAGGGGATCTTCCAAGTAAAGGATTTTAAACAGCAAGGGTCCTTTATTGATTTGTAAATTAGGAACTAGTCTTTTCTAAAAAGCAATAAAAGAGAAGAGAGAAGACAAACCCCTGGATTCTCAAAAGCTTGCACGGTGTGAGCAGGAGCTCAAGCAGGCAATATGTCCACAGTGCGATCCAGGAACAGCCTGCAGGGGCATGCATGAGCGCTCCTGCACTAATCTTGCATGGATAACGCCCTTGTATGCAAATCACCCCATTTGCAGGAGAAATACATGCAAATGAAGTGAATTTGTGATCCAGGAAGCTTGCGACCGTCCATGCAGGACTAGTGCAATCAGCAGAAATGTTCTCGGTTAGTAACAGAGTACTTTACAAAATCCAAAACGGAGCTATGACAACCCCAAATAAATGTGGAATATCATGTAGTAAGCATGCCAATGGCCAA
Source organism: Protopterus annectens (assembly GCF_019279795.1). Lineage (NCBI taxonomy): Eukaryota > Metazoa > Chordata > Ceratodontiformes > Protopteridae > Protopterus > Protopterus annectens. The sequence goes on from NC_056738.1 coordinate 235,184,941, forward strand.
GTATAAGGCCACTGGCATTGCAAACAGTACAAAAATTTAAAAAATCAACTTTTAATTCCTTTTAGCCAGAGCTCTCAGAAACTCCCTGGCTGTAACGGAAGCTAGAAGATGACGACTTTGAAAGAAGCAATTGAAAGGCAAGGCCTTTGGAGGAGGCAGGGATGCCAGCATAGGCACAGTCTGAATCCTGAAAACAAGAAAGACAAAATCCTGAGAAAGAATCAGAGTGGACTTTTTAAAGTTTATTGCGAACCATAAACTCTGAAGAAGGGAAATGGTAAAATAAAATTTTATGCAACAGGATCTCTGGAGAAGAAGCCTGAATCAGCAGATCATTCAAGTAAGGAACTATATGGATCCCCTGAAGCCTGCAAAAAGCAATCACAGCAGCAAAGCATTTGAATACCCCTGTGGCAGTAGCAAAACCTTCCTGAAATGATGGATTGGAATATGGAGATAAGCATCCTTAAGATCCAGAGACACCATATAAGCCTGAGGGAGCAAGAGAGGAAAGTCTGAAGGGACAACATGTGAAAGGAGGGCACATTCAGAAAAGTGTTTAGATGAGAGAGGGCCAGAACTGGTCTCCCAGTACCCTCTTTTCTGGACATTAGAAACATTCTTGAGTAAATCCCCCTCCCCCTTTAGGACATGGGGTACTAGTAAAGAGGTGCCTAAGTCAAAATATCTCAAAAAACCTCTGGGGGATAAAAGGGAGTTGTTCCCAATGAGGCTGAGGAATGCCCATAAAAGAGGGACAGGATTTCCACCCCATGAAGTATCCCTGGTGAATAATGGGCAGAACTGAAGAATCCAGAGTAATCTGAAGCCAAACAGGAACAGAAAGAGAAAGGTGAAGAGAAAGAGGAATGTGGCTGGGAAGAGATGGACAGTCATACAGCACCTGGTTTAACTGGTAAAGGAAGGCTTCTGAATCCCTATCCCTCAAGTTTGAGAGGTCTTAGCAGTAGGAGCCTGCTTGCCACTCTTTTTACCTTTAGTAGAAGGGCGAGATTGCCTGCGAACAAAGACTGGATTATTGGGGTAGTTTCCCTAAGACTTGGGTACAGGAGAAACAAACACACGTTTAGACTCCTGTAAGGCTTCCCCTCCCATCCTGAAAGGGCTTAAAGAAGCCAGCAACCGCTTCCCCAGTCAAAAGATTATTATCCAGAGGAGCATCCATCAACTCAGCCTTAATATTAGCCAAGAATACCTCTTCATCACTGAACCAAAAACAGCAGCCCTAGACGAGGCATCTGCTGTAAGTGTAAGAATAGTTGTGTAAAATCTTACCATAACCATAGTTGTCCTCCTTTCCTATGTTGCAGTATTCTTTACCCCTCTTTGTGCTCGTCTTTCTCTTTCTGTTCCAGCCTGGACAAGAATCACTCAGGATGCCTGGGTTTTGTCCATTATCCAAAAAGGTTACATCTTTGGATAATGGACAAAACCCAGTCATCCTGAGTGACCTTTGTCCAGGCTGGAAAAGAAAGAGGAAGGCGAGTAGATAGAGGGGTAAAGAATACTGCAACATTGAATAGAAGAACATCTACCTGAGAGGAAGTCCCTAACAAAGAAAGAACAGACGTTTTACCCTCAGAGACAGGGAGATCAGAAATAAACTGACAAGCCTGAGAAAGGAGAGCCAACGCATACCTGGACATATATGTCTGATAATTAAGAGCCCTAAAGACCAGAGTAGCTGACATATAAACCTTCTTACCTAGCCTTTCCATGGTTCTGCTGTCTTTATCAGAATGCAGTAACCTGGGTGAAGGAAGCAACTGAGATGGCTTGTCAGAGGCTACAAACACCACAGAGGGATAAGCAGCAGGACATTTGTACAAAAATTACAATGCTCATGCCCCCTATAAAACCTATCAGGCTTCTTGGGAGCAGGGGGCAAAGAATCAGGAGCCTTAGAGGCATTGATATATGCATCCAGCAAAGCAGCCAGAACAGAAGGAATAGGAGAAGGTTTCAGAGATTCCAGCTGTAGCAACTCATAATACCTCTTATGGTTGTCAGAAACCAGAGCACAATCCCATTTAAAAAATTACATCATCCTAGATATTGTTCCCAAAGGAAATTGCTTCAAAAGGAGTATCAGGATGATTAGATTCCTCCTCCTCTGATCCATAATCCAAAGGATAAGGAATTTCGGTAGCATAAGTCTGGGATTCCTCATCAGAATCTGAATCCTTCTGAAAAGAATCCTTTTCCCTGGGGACCAAGGGGTAGCAGGAAAAGAAACTCCTGAGGAGGTTTTAATGCCATTAAAGAATTAAACAAACCCTGATTTTCAACCCTGGTTTAGCACCTATGTCTCTGGTGCAAACAGGTAACCTGTAAATGGTTCATCTCCCAGGCCCATGCTTACACTTATCAAGGGTATCAGAACTCGTCAGAGATTTGGGATGCATGGCTTGGCTTAAAAACTCCCTTGTGGTTGTTAGCCTAGTAAACACCTATAAATCTATGAGCAAAGTCCTGACACTCATGCTGTGGATCCCTAGGAGCTGGAGAAACGCACTTAATTTTTTGTTTCTTTTTTTAAAGGAACATCTGCCCTATAAAATTTAGAAGGCCCTGATTACAGACAGCATTCAATAGCTGCATTAGGAACTTCCTCCCTAACTAAAATCTGTGGAACACCCCTAGGCCTCTTGGACATAATCAACCGTGGTTCCACATGAACATCCAAAATGGAAGCCTGGAAAGCTTTGTCAGACGTGCTGCAAGCCGGATCCTCGCCGGCCTCCAACCCGGTCATGTTAGGGGAATCTGACAACAAACCCATGCAAGCCTCCAGGTTCTCACTGACCTTGGGAGGAACACCCATCAGAGGCTTGGCAGTGGAAGATTCTGGTCTTAATTTTTTCACCTTCCTCCCTAACAGCAGACCCTTGGGGTGGGAAGTTCCTTCCATTGTATCTTTAGCAAGAAGCTTAAGGTTCTGGTTCACAAGATACAAAGTAAGGGAAGAAAGACGACTGCGAAGCACTTCAGGCATGAACGCTTGACAAACTGAACAGGGCATATGGTTGTGAGAAGTTCCTAGGCAGAAAAGACACTTATGGTGGTCTTTATGGGGGATCTGTGTCCTGCACAGGCATTTACCCTTCCTGGATGACATTAACCCCCAACAGCAACAAAAAAAAGCCAAGAAAAAAAAAACAAAACCCAAATGGGGTACTTATCTGCAATGGCCTGAACTTCAGAACAATAGGCATTCACCTGAGCACGAAAATGCATTCAAACTGGCAGAAAACAGACAGACCAATGATCAGAAGAAACGTTTGGACTGGCGGCAAAGAAATTCTGAGGGGTATGCCTGAAAGTCACCTTTATACCCTATGCTACGCGAGGAGCGTATGGGTGACATTAAGCATACCTTAAAGCAACAGTAGGCTTTGGTATACTGGCCAGACATTGGGCTTCCACAGCAGGGAATGCCATATGCAAGAAATACTGCAGCAGTGAATGTAAGGACATTTGTACTTAACAACATATAAAATATTGAAGCAATCTACTTTTTGAGAAAAAAAAATGGGGAAAACAAAATATACAGAATCTACAACCCTAGGATTAATTTTAAATGATTATTCACTAAACCTCCAGGGAATAATATAGTTCAACGTTAAACACTAATAACCAAATGGAAACCCTGCCAAAAACAAAATGGTCCTATAAGGAATTCAGATACCACCAAGAATTGTAATTCAGTTTTATTGTAGCCAAAAGTTAAGTGTTTTCATCCTTAAATGCACAGGACAAAAGCGCTTAACTTTTCAGTTCTGATGAAGTCAAAAATCTGAAAGAAACCATGAGCTCATAATCAGACATTTTGAAGAAAACACTTAAGTTGAGAAGTTGCTGCAGTTGAAGTCTAAGTGCATTGACTACATTTGTGGGCCAAACAGATCCCTGTGGCAATTTACAGTTGTTTAGGACTTATGTCTTACATCAGATACGAGAAAACGTGTAGAACAGATAAGAGCCAAATAAACAGAGGATGCCCAGGTCTGGAAACCTGAAAAAGAAATAGAAAATTCATGTTGTCTGCTGGTGTTCTACATGTTTGATATACCTTTTGCAGCCACAGAAGAAAAACCCATACATGTACCTGTTATGAAGGAAGTCCCTAGTATTGTGAAATCAGTTACCAATGGCATTTCACTCTGGTATTTAAGTGCAAAACGTAAGCCTCTAGTCTTCTCAAAACCTGCGAAACCACTTTTCTTGGAAACAATAAAAATGTGATCTGAGTTCACTTAAGACAGCTCTTCCTCATATCCTTCCTTCTATCCCTTCTCTTTTTCTATTCATACTAGTCCCTGATGCTCCAAAATTGAAAAACAAAAGAAATCTTTACTTCTCCCTCATTCTCTTCACTATCCTCTGCATTTCCACACCTCAATCCAAATCATACCAACATCTGTAGCACTTATATCTTCCCCATCTACTAAATAATTCAACCCCCATCTGTCTTCTAGTTCCTTATTCCATGCTCACTCCTTTTATTGTAAACTTCCTGTTAAACATTTAATAAAATAGTACCACTGTATATTTTCTATATTTTTGTGGAAATTCTGAAGCATTTTCCATATTAAAGACTACAGATTATGCTGTGAAAGACCATTATATATATCATGTTACATGTCAAATGGTTCTTTATAATTCATTTCTGTGATTGGATATATTGGTGCGTTTTGTCTCTTACCTCCTGTACCCAGGGTGCACCTAATAAATGTCCATGTGGATTAATGTTCTACCCAGTTAGCAAACAGAAAAACTAGCAAATAAGGCTTAATAGTCTACTCAGACCTTCCAAGACAGGAAGACAGTGAAGACATCATATGCTATGAATTATAAATGTTGCAGAAAGAATCAAATGTATAAATTTTAAGTTTCAAAATGACTACTGTACTAAAATTAGTTTAAGAAAGATGTTTGCATAACAAAGATAGAGTTTGTTTTCATATATTATGCCACTGGATGGTTCTGTGTAAACAGTAAAGTGTCAGAAGAGATGAAACAGAAATTGAAGAGTGCTCTAACAACTTAACTATTTTCTGCTTCTTGTTTATTCAAGATGCATTGTGTGTCAAGATGTGTGTGCTTGCTGTTTTTCTTTGGCACAGAGTTTGGATTTCTTATTAAAGTTTTTGAACCATTAAATGGTTTTGATTTTATTTTCAGATATAATCACTGGCATAAAACATTAACAGGAAAAAAAAAATCACAGCCAAAAATGCATACAAAAAGAAGACACACCTGTAACCTACCTCATTCTTAATGGGTCAAGACCCTAAGAAATATTTTCAAGCTTCAATGTCCACAAAATTTTTGATGGAAGGGTAGACTGTGTCAGAATTGGCAGCTGAACAACTATGCCCTGAGGTTTAGAAGGCTTCCACTTCAGCAGCTGGGGAACACCAAGCATTGTAACCTAAAACAGGAGACAACAGATACAATTGAATGTTACACAGCATGTGTACAACTGCAAAAGGAAACATTAAGTTTGACTGGGTTTACTTCTAGTTTTAGAGTCTACAACATAAAGACATACATCTTATCAGACGTGCTATCTATTCATACTAAAATTGAGGAAAGAATATTCAGAATTACAATTATCATTTTACTTCAAAAATTAAAAAAAATGAACAATGCTAGGCCTTAGTGATTTTCTTTTACAAATGCTGTACATACTCAAAAACATGCATTCATGCAAATACACACACACACTGATGCACACATAAAAAGCGCACAAGATAGATACTTGCAGTTGAAATGCTAAATCAGTATATTAGTTCAAGCAGCAGTTATACAGTGCAAACGAGCCCCCTCTGTCTGCCTCAGAGGTGAACCTTTGCTTTATCCCTTCAACAATACTTTATTCAGCTGCAAAAAATGGCTTATTTCAATGCTGCAAGGCAGTGAAGACAGCTGTGACACCAAGCTTTTGCCCTTATTAGTCACAGCATCCTTCTCATAACAATACGTGTACCCAAATTCAACTAGTAAGTCACAGCCTGGAAAGACAGTTGCCTAAATAGGATTAAGTGGATGAATGTCAACACTACCATTGGGGGGCCGTCTTCTGTTGGCCCTAGCGTATGACACCCTAAGTTGTGGGTAAATGGGTCTGTCCCATTGGTCCAGCTCCTGTCCAGTAGTGCAAAATCAAATGGGTCAACTGAGTGCAGAAAGTAGAGCAACTTGGTCACTTAAGTAGATGACTGGCAATGGTACTGGGGGGGGGGGGGTAATAAACACTTTTGAAAAAAAAAATGTATAAAATTGTATGCAGCACAGTAATGGCTCCAGTTTTTTGATTAACCAACCATATCTTGGAAAATTAGAGTCTTTATAAAATATGAGATAATCATTGCTGTTTCTATGGACACATTAGCTAATGGTTTATCACTGGAACAATCACTAACAGTTGGAGCAGCAACTAGAACAGAGTTTTTGTAATAGCTACACCTGCAGTGTACAGTAAAACAACTCGGTAGGTTACCTTAGCAACAGTTCCAGTGTAACATTAACTGGCAGTTTCTCTAACAGTTTTATGCTTCTTGGTAAGAACAATCCAGCCAACACCTGACTGTCTGACAGAATTTAACTAATTATAACATTTTTTACTGCTCTTTTAACCAGGCCATAACATCCACTTTGACGTTACGATTTAAAATTTGTGGACTTTCTTCTTTTTACCAACCAGTGATCTAGACAAAAAATTTGTGAATCAGACAAAGCAGAAAGCCTGCAAACTGAGTGGTCAGGTGTACAGTACCCCTCTATAGGGCACTGCATTGTCAGTGAACAGCAGTGCCACAGGTAACTTACTTATTTACTTTAATCTAACTCTGCTGCCAACTTGCATTACTGAAGAAAATGTAAATAAATGGAGGAAATAGCACCCTAGATGCCTGCATAGTTTGCCTAGTGGTATAGTCAGCCATGAATGTACTTTTGCTAATGGGGGAACTTAAGCTTTCTGAGCCACCCCCACTCCCCACAGTAAATCTGTCACTGAAAATATATGGGAAACGGGAAATGGGAAAACAGACATTTTGTGTTGAACTGGATACACTTTTCCAAGGCAAGTTATCTTGTGCTTTCAACACAAAAAAAGAAAAGAAAGAAATAAGGGATTTACTCGTGGAGTTTTAACACTGCCAGTTGGCTGTTCTATACTCCCTATCTGATACAGTTTTGAACAGATTAGTGAAACTATGTGATGACTTATCTCATGGTAGAATGGGTCGTCCAAAAATATCAAATATTCCACCTTGACTGGAAATCAGAAGAATGTAAACTAAAATATGTCTCAGTTAGTCTCATGCCCATATCCCATGCTAGTAACTATGATCACTTGTTACTTACTGAAAATGGTAATACTTATTTTCTGCACAAAGATAATGTTCAACTTTCTTCTTCCTTCAGCAAATTCTAAGAAAATTACCATTTTAAAAACATAGTGCTTGAATATGTCTGAGTGAAGCACTTGAGTTCTATAAGATACAATTCCCAAACAAGGCTGCACAGTGAATTTCATACATCCTGCACTTGGTGCATACTGTCGGGCACTATTCTCCTGGTCTACCACAACGCTGGCCTATGTAGAAATGTTTCACGTTTTCTTATGTCATGGTATTCTAATAAGTCTTCCTGTCTGCAGTCAACATCGCTGACTAACTGCATAATTATGGAGTGCAATAAATGGTTCTTACAGCAGATAACATTATGTGACCACTCACTTCAGTTGATTTGTGGGAAGACCCTCCATGGTGGGTAACTGGTAGAATTTCATCTTCTGATATTTTGAACTTAGCACAAAAGTCTTGCATTCTCTACCTCCGGTACCTGCCATTTGGGAGCAGAGGAATAGAGCCCTTACTGTGATCCAAGCAGCTGTGGTTCAATTAGCAGCCCCTGCACTGGAGCAGACAGGCAGAGAGAAGAAGACCGATACGGTGTAGCCTGCTTCTCTCTCTCACAAGAGGGGTAGGGAAAATTGCTTGCACTCAGAGGCAGATGAATTAACATGATTTACACTGGTGTAGACAGGGAGAAAAAAATTACTCAAGCTTCCTATGGGTGGGAATGTTTGGAGACATGCCCCTTGCGAATGTGAAAAGGGATGGCCTCTATGGTCAGCCTATTGCACAACTTCCACAGAGGCCGGGTAGGTGCATGCTGGGGATTACTGCTGGTAAGGAAAACCCTGATGGCTGCCTAAATGATGGCTTACTCTTGGCAGCTCTGACAACAGTGATGGGGAACAAATGGGTCATTTAGTTGAGAAGGCAGTCAGTAGAGGGCTAATCTCCACCTCATGTTGTATATGTACCTCCCAATAGCAGATGTCACAATGTTATGCACTTGGCTAGGAGGATGTGCCAAGCCCCTGTGTTTCCTTTTTTGATCTCATAACACAGAGTACAAACAAAAGATATAAATGAGAGTACAGGAAAGGAAAATTAAAGCCCAACAATGCAAGAAAGATTACACAGACAAAGTAGAATGTGGGAGGGTAAGAATTACCAACTATAGAATGCAACTAACTATAGAATGCATTTTCACACATCAGCTAACAGAGAATTCTCACATAATGTTAATTCTGATTTCAAAGTTGATCCAGTGTGTTGTTGCTGGGGTAGACTCAAAAGCAGTACAATTAAATTATATATGATGGTAACCAACTATGAAAGACCTAAAAGGCAAGAGCTCAAACGTGTTGAAGCACAGAGGTGCCAAAAGAAGCTGGACTCCCAGAATCATGATCCAAGCAACCAATGCTTTGTGAAGGAAAAAAAACGAAGGCCAAGTAGCAGCAGCATAAATGTCTGCAGTAGACATGGTTTGTAAAATAGCACTGGAAGCAGCCATGTCACTGGCAAGCTGGACCTGATACAGAACAGCAATGCAGTCAGCAATCCATTTAGATACAACCTGCTTAGTGGCAGGCAGCTTCTCTACCTGTAGGAAATAACACAAGCAAGCATTTTGTCTTCTTGAACAAGGGCACCATTTTCAAGATGAACCTCAACTGATCATGCACATTAATAGTATAAACTGAACTCTTTCTCCACAATCTTGCTCCCAGATAGAAAATGAGAAGAATAGACTTGTATAAGAACAATTTTGCAACTACTTTTGGGAGGAAATGGTTAATCCTAATGGGCATGTCATCCTTCTGAAAGCTCGAATTTGATTCTAAATGAATAAGGACTTGCAACTCCAAGATCCTACTGGCAGATAAAGTGGAAACTAACAAAACCTTCCAAGAGCAAATTTCTGACCTGCTGAACCAGCTAGTTCAAAGACAAAATGGAAGAGCTTATAATTTAAGAAAGCTGAAGTTCCAAAAAAGAGAAAGGTTCTTAAAGAGAGTAAAGATGCAAACTCCTCTTCAGAAATTACTTCAGAAGCTGATTTTCAACCAAGGGGTCTGTTTTCAAATTGCTGACAAGGGGCACAGAGTGAAATGGATGTCTAAAGACTGCTAGCAGATGACATTGCTTTGTCAAAGATGACCTGCAACTGTCCATCCTGGGCTTCTGGATTTCGGCTAAAAGTTTATCCACATCCCCCTTGTGCCATTTTAGGCAATGCCAAAGTAACAAACCTACCAACATTGCAAACAAAACTCAAAGGAACCTAAAGGTATTACTGCTCAGTGCTAGCAGCCTTAACAAGTAACTCCACACCCTACAAGCTCTCCTAACTCTAGAGAATACAGACATCTTTGCCATTACTTAGTCATGGTTTAAAGCTGCAAAAAGTAGTCCAGCACTGCTAGGCTACAGTGCTTTCCAGACATTTAGACCATCAGCCAACACAGACAGGGACTAATAGTGGAGGGTGTCTCAATCTACATTAGCAACAAGCAGACCTCAAATTTGATTAAACAGTATCTTACCCTGGAGTTCATCTATGCACAAATCACCTTAGATTGGGGCTCTTACCATATCTTAGCAAGCTCTAGGTCACCACCTATGTCACAAGAATTCCACACAACTCTTATCTAGCCCTGCTGGAGGCACTCTCCATCCAACCAAACACACTATTCATGGGAGACTTTAACTACCCTTCTGTAGACTGGGAAATGTACACTGCACCTCTAATTTGCAAGCACGTTACAAATGCCCTTGGATTAATCAGTTAGTGCACGTTTCAACCAGAGGTTCAAATATACTGGACCTGGTTCCCACCAGTATGGGAGAGTGCTAACCCCCCCCCCCCCAAATTTTAAGTCCTCATTTACGAGGTTGTATCACAAAGCTATCTCATTCAAAATAAAAATCAACTTGGAAAACCTAGCAAAGCCTGTTACAGTTAAGAACTATTCCAAAGCAAACTACATCCTATTAAGTGACAGTTTGTCAACATTTAATGTCCTGACTAACCCAGAATTCACAACAGCCTATGCTAAATTAAGAGAAATGCTGTACAAACATGTAAATGGCTGCAAAGAGGCTGTTATACCTACCAGAAGTAAGCCCACAACAAACCACAAAGGAGGAATCCTAACCTTAACAGGGTACATACATTCCTCTCAACTGTCCAGATTTTCGCAGAATGTCCAGATTTTTGCCTGATAATTTTGGTCTTTTCCTCATAAAATCTGTGGTTTTCTGGCAACTCGACAGATGAAGTCAATAAATAACAGTCATTTGAATTTCTGACTTCATTTTCATCAGAAAATGCATGCTAATACAAATCCTGTTATTATACAACTTTCTCAGTTTATAGGAGCAATATTTAAAATCTGTCATTATTATTAGGCCTTTGTTTCCCCCATTATAGGTTCATAGGTAGGTACTAGGCTATTGGCCCTAGGGCCTATATAAGCATAGCCAAAAAGGTACCCTGGCTTTCGCCACTCAAGAAAATTATTTTCCTGTGCTCCTGTCAAGCAGAGCCACAGAGGTGATCCCCGGGGTGAACTATTTCCCATCCAATCATCAAGATTTTTCTTGAAGAATGCTAATAAGGAGCTTTGTTTCATATAGCTAGGTAGTTTGTTCCAGCGTATGGGAAGTCTCTGGGACCGGAATCTATCCCTCCAGCATATTCTGTTTATTGTAGGTTTAGGTCCCTAGAGTGTGTAGCTCGGAGGGATTGGGATTTCTTTAAGTGGAGCATGTCCAACAGCTCTGGGTTTGACACAGCTTTGTATGTTAGGCACATATTGCCTCTGAGTAGGCGATATGAGACAGAGAAAAGCTTGAGTTTTTTGAGACAGTCTGCATAGGACATCTGTTTGAGGCCGGTAATCCTCTTTGTGAGGTATGTCTGCGGCCTTTCCAGTTGTTGTAGATGCCTTGTGAGGTACATACCAAAAGGGGCATTGTACTCTATAATGGGTCTAATGAGTGATGAGTAGAGGGGAACAATGACCTATTTCTTCCTGGATGAGAAACCTTTTGTGATGAGGTGTGTGGCAGAAGGATTTCCTGACTACTGTGGCAATGTGATTATCAAGGGAGAGACTACTGTCCACCTGTGTCCCAAGGTCTCATCACACTTTTGATGTTAAGTAGACTACCATCTATGTGGTAGCTCATGGATACAGAGTTTTTATCAAAGGGGATGACAATGCACTTTTTGGCATTGAGCTTGAGGCCATGGCTTTGACACCAGGCATCTGTCTCCGTGAGGCCCTTTTGTAGGATGTCCACATCATTAGGAGCTTTAATTATGGCTCCTAGTTTGCAGTCATCTGTGAACTTCGTTAGCCAAAGACCTTCTGCGTTGGCCTGTACTTCAGAAAAGTAGATACCAAACAGGAGAGAACCCAGGACTGAACTCTGTGGTACTTCACTTGTCTGAAGTCGGACTTAGTCTGCTACTTTCACAGTGTGGGTTCTGTCAGTGAGCCAGTTGGCAACCCATCTTGTGACATAGGGATTTATACCTAGTTTAGTGAGTTTATCTATAATTCCAGAGTGGGGGATGGTGTCAAAATCCTTGGCAAATCTAGATAGGCTGTGTGAACCACCTTACCCTTGTCTACGGCTTTGGTGACTGCTTCAAAGAAGTCTATCAGGTTTAAGAGACATGATCTGCCTTTTACAAACCCAAACTGGGTGGGGTCCAGAGTATGGAGATTACCAATGTCTTTATGTACAAGATCCATGATGATATGTTCTATGGCCTTGCAGATCAGGCTCGTTAGGCTAATGGGGCGGTAGTTCCTGAGGTCCGTGATGGCTTCCCCTTTGTGCAGTGGGATAACCGTTGCTGTGCACCATTCAGTGGGCACAAAGCCTGAGGTGAGGCTATGACTGAACATGGTGCTTATCTGGGGTGCCAGTTCATTCTGCAGTTCATGTAGAATGCAGCCTGGGATGTTGTCAGGTCCCATGGATGCTGTGTTCTTGGCTTTGGAGAGTGTGTTTTTTACTTGTGCAACCGTGATTACAGGAACTTTGCATTCTTCCAGTATAGAGATGGGCCCTTTAGGGGGTGAGAGGTGGGGCTAAAGTTAGCACTGAACCTATCTGCCAGGATGTTGGCAATATTAGTTGGTTCTGTACATTTAGTGCCATTGTGCTGTAACTCAGAGCAGATCAGAGTGTTGCCATTGAGATTCTTGACATAGCTATAGAATGCTTTGTGGTTGTCTTTAGAATCAGTGGTGATTTTTGTTTTCGTAACTAGCTTTGGAGGATTTTATGAGGGATCTCAGCTTCTTACTGAGGCTGACCAGGGAGTTCCTCCAATCATGGGATTTTACTCTTTTTTGCAACAGTTTCTTTCTTCTGTTGTAGAGTTTGTTTATGGCAGGGAACCACCAGATTGGCTTCCTTTTTTTGGAGGATAGCACGATCCATGCACTCGTGTAAGTGCTTATAAAGTGCATTTGTGTAGGATTCAGCAGTTGTACCTTTATTGTCCGTCTGCATGGGTGTTGTGAAGTTTGCCACTTCTGTCTTAAGAAGCGTGAAGTTGGCTTTGGAGAAATTTTTTACCATGGTTTCCTTAATGTGGGGGGGGGGGGGTGTTGGGTCGGGATGTGGATGTCTAGGGTGATTAGCTTGTGGTCAGATCTGACCAATGAGGAATTGATCTCTGGTGTGGAACACTGGTTGCCCATGTTGGTAATGACCCGGTCTAGGATATTGCTGCCCCTGGTGGGGGTGTAGATAAGTTGATCCAAGGCATTGAAATTTATGAATTCCAGAAAATGTTGAGCAAAAGAGTTGGTACAGGAGTAGTTTTCCAAGTTAATGGTGGGGTAGTTGAAATCACCCATTATTAGGGTTTTGGGTTGTACCCTAATATTTTCCAGTGTATCAAGAAATGAGGAGTGGAAATCCTGGGTCATGGTGGGGGATCTGTAGCAAGTTACAATTTGGATTGCGGTCTTGCCCAGAGTTAGTTGCACTTGGATAATCTTGGATGCATTATGCTGAGCAACTAGCCTGGAGGTGTGGATATCCTTAATAAATATGGACACGCCTCCACCTTTAGTGTTTCGGTCCAGGTTAGGTGGTCAAAAGGTGTGGTATGAATTATAGCCTGGTAATGCAGGAGTGCCCTCTGGAGCCTTGAACCAGGTCTCTGTCACTGCACAGATGTCGATGTTCTCCATTTTAAGGAGTGCCTTAAGTGAATGCATTTTGAGGTTTAGACTTCTAGCATTGAGTAGCATTATCCTCAGATTTTGCTTGCTTGTACCTGTTAAGGTGGTGAATTTGTCATTTGAACCTTGCCTAAAAAAGGCACTATAGGGGTGGCAAGAGCCTTAGCCAGTATCCAGAATCCCAAGGGCGTCAGGTGCAGGCCATCTCTGGCAAAGCATCGTGGTCTGTCGATCATGTCATCTCAGGCATACGGATACTGGATCCCCTTAGAATGACACCAGAAGCTTAGCGAATTGTCGAAGTCTATCATTTTGTCCAGATTTCTTGCAATATGATGTTGAGAGGTATGGGTATATAACAAAAGGAAAAAAAGTCATGGCCGGAGTCAGAAATAGCAACTCTCATAATGACAAGAGTTCGTTAATAAAACTAAACAGGAAACTAACAGGACTAATTAAATCCAAAAAGCTTCCCATGCTAAAGACAACCACAAGACCTTCTACAGCTATGCCCGGAACCTCAAAGATAATACGCAACAGTGTGCAGAACTGTCAGTGTGATATAGTGAAAACTTCTGGCTAATAAACTTAGTTCAAACTTCACCCCCAATTCCCCGTCACACCTCAAAAAATCTTAGCTTGCATAACCCCTCCCTCACTATCAGCAAGAAGCAGGTCATAACGGCACCCACTAAGGCTAAAAACACAGCCTCAAAGGTGCCCAACAAAATTCCAGGCTGCCTCCTAAATAGCCTCAGTGGGGTCCAACAATATCCCAGGCTGCTTCCTAAATAGCCTTAAACATAACCTGTTTGGGCCACGTGGGTCACTTTTCAACTACAGCCTCAAAGATGGCTATGTACCATGTGAATAAAGGATGGCAACAGTCATCTTCCTTCACAAGGGTGGACCATCAACTGACCCTGGAAACTACAGACCCATTAGCCTGACTAGTGTAACATGCAAAGTCATGGAATAAATTATCATGGAAATGCTCAGCAAAGACACTGGCAAGCTAAAGACACTGGATCCATCTCAGTTTGGATTTGTCAAAGGAAGGTCATGCCTACTTAACCTGGTAGACTTCTTTGCGGAGGTAACCAAGGCAATGGATGAAGGGAAAATGGTGTATACCACCTACCCTGACCGGGCTAAGGTGTTGAATAAAATATCCCACTCAAACAGTGTATACAAACTCAGTAAACTAGATATAGCCCCCTACATAACTCGCTGAGTTGCCAACTGGCTCACAGATAGGACTCAAGATGTCAGGATTAGTGAGACCACCTCCACCAAGAGGCAGGTTACCAGCACAGTACCATAGGGCACTATGCTGGGCCTGCTCCATGCGGGCATCCACTTCTTGGAGGTACAAATTAATATCAGGGGTCTCTAGCTCACCAAGTTCACAGACGACTGCAAACAGGGAGCTATCAAATTCCCATCATGACACTAATATCCTGTAAAAGGGTCTAACGTAGACAAATGACGGGCACCAAAGCCAAGAATTAAAACTGAATGCAAAGACGTGCATTATAATGCCTTTTCAGAAAAATCCACTCAGGCAAATTATTCCATTGATAAGACACCCCTAAGAGTTGACCCGGTAGTTAGAGATTTGGGAACATATGCAGACAGTAATATGTCCTTTGACCAACATGTAGCCAAGTTAGTAAGAAAATCATTCTGTGTAGCTCAACTTATAAGTAAGGGTATGGTATCCAGGTCCAAGGAAATTATAGTACCACTCCACTCAGCCCTTACCAGACCCATCATTAAGTACAATACCCCCTTCAGCATTACCACACTAGACACATGCAACAGTTGGAACACCCACAGAGGTTCCATACCAACAGAATTCAGGGAATTAACACAGTGTCCTACACAGACAACCTTAGAGCCCTGTCTCTATACTTGGTCTGCTACAGTTTGTTGAGAGGCAGTTTGTGCTTGGCATACAAAGCATCCTTAGATCCAGCCCTGATGGAGCTTTTACACATCTGCAAAATGAGCAGCACCAGAACCACTAGATTCAAGTATTTGAACTTTGCTTGCAACATACATTGAACATGATGGCAAGACAGATATGTATTCTCAAAGGATTCCCTTGCTCTGGAATAGGCTTCCCATCCATATGAAGCAGAATCTATCCCTAACCCTATTCAAATGTAACGTTGACCAGTGGATGGGAAATCAAATTCAAATCCCAGCTGGAAGCCATTCCTCTTACAGACAGAATTCAACAGTAAACATTCTCTAAGTAACATACACCCCACATAACGTTTTAGCAACCTCCTAACTAACATACCCTCCTATGGGGTTGGGTTGTGCAGCTACTGTAGGCTTGTAAAGGTCCTGGAGGTCATTAGCCTAGTATATACCTATGAACCTATTCTAGTTTTACAGAGATTTCATTACACTCTTAGGACACTTTTAAAACCCTTGTTTTATTGGGAATCTTCACTGTACTCTGCACCCTGGATAAGAATCAAAGTACAAGAACAACCTCAAACCACCTCCCCTTTTTTTTAAGGATCTGTACTTTTTATACATAGGAGTACTTTAATAACCATTTTATACAAATTCATGTTTTTTCTGGATTAAAAGAATACTTAAAACTGACACTGTTGAAACAGTCTTTCCAATATGCCCTGCAACTTGGAGACAACTGCCAACAGAAGTTATAAATCTCCAAGAAATTCAAGCATTTAAAACTGACCGAAAATGGCATCTTCAGGGCTAAGAGTACCTGCTTCTGTAACAATGGCTAATTTGTAAATAATCCCGGAATTTAATAATTGACAAAATGTATAAACTGTATATGTCATTGTACATAATGTGGAGCATATCGCTGTTGTATTTATTTTCATTTGCACAATTCATAGGCTTTAAAATGCAGC
The DNA here is from genome assembly GCF_019279795.1 of Protopterus annectens. Taxonomy (NCBI): domain Eukaryota; kingdom Metazoa; phylum Chordata; order Ceratodontiformes; family Protopteridae; genus Protopterus; species Protopterus annectens. The sequence continues at coordinate 235,201,444 of NC_056738.1, forward strand.
TCCTCCTCTTACGTACAATGCATGAATTGCCCTGTTAACATGCAACTTACTTTTCTGTATGATATTATGTATTTCTTCATAGTACATAGATGACTGCAGTGTTAACTGCTCTAGGGGCTTTCTTAAGTCTAGCCATGCTTTTCCAAATGTATCTGGCATGATTTGATACCGCAGGGTCATTTTTTTTTTTTAAGAGTGGGATACAGGCTTGAATGAAGAATGGTCAGCATTTTCAGGCTGCCTCTGTGCAAAAGAGGCATAGCTGCCAGACCAAGGGTAAATTTCCAATTCCTCACCCACTGGTCAAAATTACACTTGAATTTAGTTAGGGAAGAACTCTGCTTCACATGGACTGGAAGCTTGTTCCAGAGGAGAGGTAGTCTCTGAGACACATACGTGCCCCTCCATCATATCCTATTTATGTTGCAGGTGAGGTTTAAATCCTGACACAGTATTTATAATGCTATTAGTTTTACAGATGCGCATCAGGTCCATCAGAGCAGGATCAGATCATGCTCTGTAGGCCAGTCGTAGAGCTTGCCTCTCAGCAGTTTGTAGGAAACAGAGAACAGGGATAGGGATTTGAGGCAGTCTATGTAGGACATGTCATTTATGCCTGTCCTTTATTCTTTTTGTGAGGAACCTCTGTGGACAATCCAGTTTTTGAAAATGCCTGGTCAGATGCACACTGAAGGGTGCAGTGTACTCAATGATTGATCAGATGATGAACGAGTACAATGGAGCAATGCAATCCTTGGACCTTAATGCCATACCCTTGCTTATAAGTTGTGCAATGTAGAATTATTTTCTCAACACTGTTAACATGATGGTCAAAGGTCAGATTACCATCTGCGTGCCTTCTCAAATCCCTGACCACTGGGTCTACTCTTTGGGGGGGGGTATTATCAATGTGGTAATTTCTAGGGGTAGCTATCATTCCAAAGGATACTGTTGTGCATTTATTTGCACCGAGTTTTATTCCATGGTTTTGGAACCAGTTATTTATCTGCGTGAGGATAACTTAAAGGGTATTTGTGCATTTGGAGAATTAAATAACTACCTAATTTGCAGTCATCTGCAAAGTTAATCAGTCATATGCCCTTGATGTTGGCACTGATGTCACAGAACTAGATGACAAAAAAGGAGAGGCCCCAGCATTGAACCATGAAGGAGTCTGCTACTGACTGGCCTCCATGTGGAGGTAGCCCCCACTATCCTAACTTCATGGGTCCCATCTGTGAACCAGCTAACTATACATTGGGTAGCATACAAGTTCACGTCTAATTTAGTTCATTTATCTACAATGCCCGAGTGAAGTACTGTGACAAATGCCTTCGCCAGGTTAAGGTGGGCAATGTGCACCATTCTGCCCTGGTCCATTGCTTTAGTGACCTACCTGAAGAAGTCTACCAGGTTGAGTATGCATAACCTGTTCTTGATGTAACAAAACTGGGTTGGATCCAATGCTTGTAGGTTTCCTATGTCATTGTTTAGCATTTTCATATTTATTTTATTTTATTTTACATTTGTTGACCGGGATAGTCTATCTGGATATATGTCCATTTTCAGTATAGGCCCGGAGAGAAAAGCTCCACATCAAACAGTTGCAACTACAGATACAGTACACATTTCTGACAATAGAGTTGTATATATAGCATCTTAGAAACTGTGAGAGATAACAATTTTTTTGTTTAAAAAGGCAAAACAATAATAGAAGAAAAAATTATTTAGAAGGCAGTTATACATTCCTAAAGTCCAAGCTGGGTTAACACAGTCATATCCTATAATAGTTTTGTAAGAAGGATGGAATTTATACAGTCTCAAAATAGCTTAACTGATCAGATTAGCAGAGGTGTAAGAAGGAGATGGACTTAATGTAGCAGTAAAGAAATGAGTATTTAGTGTGAGAACATAAAATAACAGGAAGGGGATTCTTAGTCTGGGTTAGTACATGGGCATAGCCAGTGAGTTGCAAAGTATAATTTGAGTTTCTTTTTTAATAGTGGAGTTGAAGAAAGAGACCCGAGTTCACAGGGAAGTAGGTTCCAGGTTTTTCCCACAGTGTTAGACAAAAGTGAATCCTCTGCTTTATTGTTGGGTTTTTGTCTGGATACCAGTAGTTTATTTGCTGAAAGTAGGTTTGTAAGATTTTTATATGGGGTGATTAGACTTATGAGTATTGGTGTATTGCTAGGTTGATGAAGGGTATTATGGGCAATAATAAGTTGGTGGAATTGAATCTGATTATGCAGCTCCAGCCAACCTAGCTGTTTTAGATTTTGACAGTGGTGGGTTCTAATGAGGAGCTAGTGGCAAATCTGGCAATGTTATTGAAGGAGGTTGCCAGTTTGTTGAGGTTGATTTTAGATAGATTGGTGTAAATAGGTGAGGCATAGAGGAGAATTGAGATAAAGTGGGTGTGGGCAATAGTAGTTCTAGCTATGGGAGTAAAGAAGGGTTTAATCTTATAAAGGGAGCCTAATTTTCTGTTAACTGATTTTATTGTGGTATTGATGTGAGTATCAAAGTTAAGGTTGTGGTCTATTATTACTCCTAAGAGTTTGGTGGTAGTGTCAGGAGATATGATAGTGCCGTTATTAGATTTGATAGTGAAGTCAATTAGGGTGGACTTTTGTGTGGGAGTAAAGAGCAATAATTTTGTATTTTTGGGGTCAAGGAGGAGGCAAACCATTTTTCTACTATTTCAAAGCCATTTAGGGTGAGGGACTGCAGTTCAGAAGGACCAGTAGTAGAGCATATTAATGTGGAGTAGTCTGCGTATTGTATGCAGGTAGCTTGAGGGATGTTTACATTTAGATCATTGATAAAAACTGAGAACAGAAGAGGGCCCAATATAGAACCCTGAGGTATACCAAGGGTGACAGGAAGGTGGTTAGATAGATTATTATCCCAAAGTACTGCCTGTTGCCTATTATCTAATTTGGACTTGAACCACAGTAATGGCCGTGTATCAAGTGAGAGGGACTTAAGTATATTCAAAAGTAGCTGATGGTTGACCATCCAAAAAACTGGAAACTGGAAGCAAGGTGAAGAGCCACCTTCAAAGTTTATTGCAAACTGTAATTCCACAGCAAAACACACTGAAAATACACCATGAACGCCTTCTCAGCTAAGCGTTTTCGTCACTACTGGACTTCATCAGATAAAAACAGCTGTTCCTAGTTACCTTTTATATAAATTTAAAAAACAACAGATTTATATAAATTTAAAAAACGTCAGATGTATGACGAAGCTACTAGTGAAAGCGCTTGTGTGAATAAAGCTGAGCTAATATCAAGTTCTTCTGGCTTTTTGGACTTATTTTGCTGCTGCTTTGGATTTTTACAACTGATATTTTACAGCTGTTTATCCTGGAGCCATACCTTTGCATCTTTGACTGTTAAATGATTTTATTTTTGTTGTTCAGCTTACTGATGTTGGAATTTCACCAGTATGACTTGGTTTTTTTACAGTTGTTCTGTGCTTATTTTAGATACATACAGCTGTCTCTGTGTAGCTATTTACATAACTGTACATATTTCTGTGAACAGTTCTGAATGGATAGCAGGGTTCTTAGGGTTTGAAGGGGAGCTTGGAATTTTGCTAGTGTGTCAGTTAATAGTAGGAAGCTAGCCTTAGACTAATTCTTAAAAGTTCCAGGGATAGCTGGGATCCCGGTTTTAATTTTTATTTCAAAGTAAACAGCTTTATGGTCTGACCTGATCACTGAAGACAATACATGGTGGGGGGGGGGGGCAGCATTCCCCCATGTTTGTGAGGAACAGGTCAAGGATGTTAGTGTTGCTGGTGTGCCTAGAGACCAGCTGGTCCAGGGTGCATTTGTTGAGAAAGTTCAGGAATCTCTGGGCTTGCTTGTATGACGTCATGTATGATTCCCAGTTTATCATGGGGTAAAGTCAACCATGAATATAGTACTGGGTTGAATGGTGAGCATCCCCAGTCCATTTAAGTATGTGGCATGAGTTTCATGGGTCACAGAGGGGGACCTACAGCTTGCCAGGATAAGGAATAGGACTTTGCTTATGGTAATTTGGATTTGGAGAAGCTCATATGTGTCATACTGTTTTGACCAGCCTCAAAGTATGTTTGTTTTTGTTGAAAATTGAGTTACTTCCACCTTTTGTATCTTCCTGCGCAGAAGATAGTGTAAATGTGTGGAAAACATTATAGCCCTTGCACTGCACTGCTTCTCTCCATGGCTTTTAAACATGTCTCTGTAACTGCATAGACACTTACATTCTCCAGGGAGAGGACAGTTTGGAGGTAATGGAGTTTCTTATTTAGACTTGAGATTATCCTGGGTAATTTTAGCTATGCCCAAAGGTTTATCAGCTTGGGAATGCCTAAAAGAGGCAATAAAGGGGGTGTACAAGGTTTTAGGCGATATTCAAAAGCTTAGAGGAGACAGATGCAGACCATCTCTGGCAAAGCAGTGTGGTCTGTCAACCATATCCTCCCAGGCAAACAAATATCGTACCTCCTTCAAATGACATCAGAAACTAAGTCAATCATTAAAGTCAATTATCCTCTGTTCATACTGTGGTATCATCCTACAGGAAGGTAGAATGCTGCCCTATGCTAGGCTCTACCATCTGGGACACATACTCCAAGAGCTCCATCATGTCTCTTTTCATATAGTTCAAGGAGGTACATCTCCCATTGATTTTTTCACTCATGGACTTTGACAGATCATACTGGTACCTGTGTTTCAACAACCTCAGTGCTTGTATGATCCAGCAGATTTTGGCCTCCTGATAGGCAACAGACCATGACTCTCTCCTTAATCTGCATGGTGAGTGGGATATCTGTGTCTCTCACAATGAAATCTCCTATGACCAAAATATTGGGGTGTGTGGTGGTATGCCTTATGGGCTTAGAAGCTGACACACTTTGTGATGTAGCTGTATATGCCATGGTGGGTGGTGGTTCTGTAGACTGCATATGAGGTTTCTGAGGATACTTAATGTAAGTGCAGCATCTGGGAGGCCTTTGAGGTTTGAGAAGATCACCTTTAGCTGCCTCCACATATGTGGGTCTTGGGTCTTATCCACACTATCTGTGGCAGTTTTAGTGTGGGTGTTACTGATCATCTATTTTGTATTTTTAGTGTTAGTAAGTAGAGTCTTGCCTCCAGTGACATTGTGCAACTACATCTGTCAAATACCATATGAATTTGTTTTAGAATTAGGTGGTTGCCAGTATACATGATACAACTGCTACATTATCTCAGGATGCCCAAATCCATCAAACTTGGTACAGAGACAGCAAGATTTATATCTGTAACTATGGATAAGCACTATTGACATGTCTTACAAGGGGATGATATAAAAGGAGTTTACAGCAGTGCTGTTGCTTAGGAAGGCTCCATATACTGGTGTTATGCAAGCTGGTTTTAAATCATTTTAGTAACTTCCACATGGTTTTTCTCTGAAAACCTGTAAGACTGTCACTCAGTATTTTGCCTAATTACTACCTACATTCCATTATAACCTTGACTCATAAATGTGCACAGATTATTACGACTGAACCCAACTAGACAATTAGTGGGGCAAGGCACATCATAAGTAATTTCTGCACAACCTCTGAGGCCAGCAAACAATTCTAAGCACAATCTGAGGTGCAGCTTTTACCTCATTTTGTTAACAAGAAAAATATCTATAGTTATTAGAGGTATTACGTTATTTACAAAACTAGTTCACATGAGTATTTTACTCATTTTTCAACAGGAGTTCAACATTAATAGGTGCAAAGAATAGAGAAACATTCATCTCCAAAAGCAATTTGTTCACACAGATGTAATGAATAGAGAGAAACATTCATCACTTAAAGCAATTTGTTCATCCATGTGGAAAAAGAAAACTTACATTTGTGTTTGGGGTCGATTTTGGAGATGGAATTTCCAATGTGTTGTTTGCTGGCCAGTTTGCAAACACTGCATAAACAAAAGACTTTCTCAAGGTATACCTGAAAATTAGAATAAGCACAATAGACAGAAATAATATTACTGCATGAGACTTATACAAATACAGAGCAGCAGCCAACATCAGGGATACAACTGGAAGAAAAATATAACAGTTGTGATTGTAAAGCTGATACTGCAAATTACTGTGGGTCAGTACTGTGGCGATGGTCACTTGAGACAGCTATACAGAACAGTGTAAAACTCATCTTCACACTCTGAATATTTAACTTCCATGTATTTAAGACTCAAGATAATAGGCAGTAATTTTTTGAGGGGAAATGTAAAGCCATTAAGATTTCTTATTACAATTTACAAAAACATTTTACTTCCTTTGCTGTTCAAAAATTATACTCTTCCTGCCGTACTGCGTGAACAGAGGCCTGTGCCACAGAAGTGGATTTAATAAAACTACTGTCATGATGCAATGCCACAGGTCTGGTTTCTGGTTACTGACATATGTGTTATCTTAGTGTAAAACCTTGCAGTTTCTGCGTTAATATACCACACAAGAGGAAGTCCTAGTGACAGTCTCAGTTACAAATTCGGCTTGCAGTATCATTTGCACCACATGCGTCTGCCTCTCTACCATCAGATGCAGAATGGTGAGCAGAACAGTTCAGTGTCCATTGACCACAGAATCTCATACAGATGGAAGCAGAAAAAGTCCATTACTGTTCCGGCTATTACAGAAAGACATATTTAGTCACGTAATGTGCATGCATGTGTGCGTATGTTTACATACTGGACATAGATATGAGTAAATGGAGAGAAGCAGCAGTGGGAGTTTCATTTCAAAACTAAGCAACAAACTGAAAACTCAAAACATACAATCTTTACAGTACCGTAAACTAGAGCCTACTTTATTTCCACAGTAAAGAAGAAAGCTGGCAGGACTGCAACACTGAGAGATTGATGTCTATGTTGTCTGGTGATGTAAACTGATTAACTGGGACGAGAGCTGATTAAAAACTGCTCATGTAGCCATATGCAGGGACAATTCAAAACTTCATTTCTCCACGTCAGTCATTACAGCAATCTCATACACATAAGACTACCTAGATGGGCAGTAATAAATATTTGTTCTAGAACAGAAAACTTATGAGAAAACCGTGGTCCAATTAAGAGGTGAAACTCTAGGTTTCATGTCAGTGCACCAAAGGAAAGCCTAGCAAGAGACAATACTGCAAATTGAAGGTCCTGAAAACAACTTTCAATAAACTTCAAATTATACCTATATATTTAAATCGATGTGTGTGTGTGTGTGTCAATATATATACATATATATATATATATATATATATGTATACACACACATGTACATAAAAACACACGCACACCTGTGTGTGTGTGTGTGTGTGTATATATATATATACATATATATATATATATA
>NC_056738.1:235209316-235376816 GCF_019279795.1 Protopterus annectens
TTTTTTTTTTTTTAACATACTGAATTTTTGTTTGCTGCATTATTTTAAAATCTGCACTTAAAGTTACATTTTAGTCGAATTTGATCGAAAGTTTGTTGTTTGTTTAATTTAACTGTGGAGGCTGCCCACTAAAGTGTGCTAGCCTGTGTAACTAATTTATCACTGTTCCTGCATTTTCTGTGTGTTTCTACTAAAAAAACAAAAAAAACAAAAAAATAATCCTTGTTTCCCGCCTTCCTCGACTAGTTTAGACCAGTTTACAGGCATTGCTGTATTCTGGGCTGTGGTGTAGTTCCTGTGTTGCCCATTACCTTACTTGGATAGAAGGAAGTTTCTTTGCTCACCAGTGGGAGTGGGGAGCCTTGAGCAGCCTACCTGTCCCTGTAGGAAGTGACCTCAGCACAAGAAGCTGTAGTAATTGGTTGTTTTGGACCATTTCTAGCTCTTTTGTAGTTCACTGTTTAAAATCCACCTCTGGGCGTTTTTTTCTGGCTATACTACTCAGACAAGCTCCTCGTGGGTCTGCAGAGTGGTCCTAGCAGCAGGGAACTCAGAAAAGTGACCACTTTCTGGATTTAAGTATCTTTGTTTTTTTTTCACTTCGAATAGCTTCTGTAGCTTACCCTAAACTAGCTTGAACTGTTTTTTAACTGTTTGCTGCATTATTTTTAAATCTGCACTTAAAGTTACATTTTAGTCGAGTTTGATCGAAAATTTGTTGTTTGTTTAATTTAACTGTGGAGGCTGCCCACTAAAGTGTGCTAACCTGTGTAACTAATTTGTCACTGTTCCTGCATTTTCTGTGTGTTTCTTCCAAAAAAACAAAAAAACAAAAAAATAATCCTTGTTTTCCCGCCTTCCTCAACTAGTTTAGATCAGTTTACAGGCATTGCTGTATTCTGGGCTGTGGTGTAGTTCCTGTGTTACCCATTACCTTACTTGGATAGAAGGAAGTTTCTTTGCTCACTAGTGGGAGTGGGGAGCCTTGAGCAGCCTACTTGTCCCTGTAGGAAGTGACCTCAGCACAAGAAGCTGTAGTAATTGGTTGTTTTGGACCATTTCTAGCTCTTTTGTAGTTCACTGTTTAAAATCCGCCTCTGGGCGTTTTTTTCTGGCTATACTACTCAGACATGCTCCTCGTGGGTCTGCAGAGTGGTCCTAGCAGCAGGGAACTCAGAAAAGCGACCACTTTCTGGATTTAAGTATCTTTGCTTTTTTCACTTGGAATAGCTTCTGTAGCTTACCCTGAACTAGCCTGAACTGTTTTTTAACTGTTTGCTGCATTATTTTAAAATCTGCACTTAAAGTTACATTTTAGTCGAATTTGATCGAAAGTTTGTTGTTTGTTTGTTTAATTTAACTGTGGAGGCTGTCCACTAAAGTGTGCTAGCCTGTGTAACCAATTTATCACTGTTCCTGCATTTTCTGTGTGTTTCTACCAAAAAAACAAAAAAACAAAAAAATAATCCTTGTTTTCCCGCCTTCCTCGTCTAGTTTAGACCAGTTTACAGGCATTGCGGTATTCTGGGCTGTGGTGTAGTTCCTGTGTTGCCCATTACGTTACTTGGATAGAGGGAAGTTTCTTTGCTCACCAGTGGGAGTGGGGAGCATTGAGCAGCCTACCTGTCCCTGTTGGAAGTGACCTCAGCACAAGAAGCTGTAGTAATTGGTTGTTTTAGACCATTTCTAGCTCTTTTGTAGTTCACTGTTTAAAATCCACCTCTGGGCATTTTTTTCTGGCTATACTACTCAGACAAGCTCCTCGTTGGTCTGCAGAGTGGTCCTAGCAGCAGGGAACTCAGAAAAGTGACCACTTTCTGGATTTAAGTATCTTTGTTTTTTTTCACTTCGAATAGCTTCTGTAGCTTACCCTAAACTAGCTTGAACTGTTTTTAACTGTTTGCTGCATTATTTTTAAATCTGCACTTAAAGTTACATTTTAGTCGAATTTGATCGAAAGTTTGTTGTTTTTTTGTTTAATTTAACTGTGGAGGCTGCCCACTAAAGTGTGCTAGCCTGTGTAACTAATTTATCACTGTTCCTGCATTTTCTGTGTGTTTCTACCAAAAAAACAAAAAAACAAAAAAAATAATCCTTGTTTTCCCGCCTTCCTCGACTAGTTTAGACCAGTTTACAGGCATAGCGGTATTCTGGGCTGTGGTGTAGTTCCTGTGTTGCCCATTACCTTACTTGGATAGAAGGAAGTTTCTTTGCTCACCAGTGGGCGTGGGGAGCCTTGAGCAGCCTACCTGTCCCTGTTGGAAGTGACCTCAGCACAGGGCATTTTTTTCTGGCTATACTACTCAGGCAAGCTCCTCGTGGGTCTGCAGAGTGGTCCTAGCAGCAGGGAACTCAGAAAAGCGACCACTTTCTGGATTTAAGTATCTTTGCTTTTTTTTTTCACTTCGAATAGCTTCTGTAGCTTACCCTGACCTAGCTTGAACTGTTTTTTAATGGTTTGCTGCATTATTTTAAAATCTGCACTTAAAGCTACATTTTAGTCGAATTTGATCGAAAGTTTGTTGTTTGTTTATTTAATTTAACTGTGGAGGCTGCCCACTAAAGTGTGCTAGCCTGTGTAACTAATTTATCACTGTTCCTGCATTTTCTGTGTATTTCTACCAAAAAAAAAAACAAAAAAAAATCCTTGTTTTCCCACCTTCCTCGACTAGTTTAGGCCAGTTTACAGGCATTGCTGTATTCTGGGCTGTGGTGTAGTTCCTGTGTCACCCATTACCTTACTTGGATAGAAGGAAGTTTCTTTGCTCACCAGTGGGAGTGGGGAGCCTTGAGCAGCCTTCCTGTCCCTGTAGGAAGTGACCTCAGCACAAGAAGCTGTAGTAATTGGTTGTTTTGGACCATTTCTAGCTCTTTTGTAGTTCACTGTTTAAAATCCGCTTTTGCATGGCTTTGCGCGGTTGTGCGCATAGCGCAGCACTGGTTAAAAAAGGTTAAACTTTTTCTGGCTCCGCCTCACTAGTGAGGGGTATACTTCCGGTGTGGAGCATTTTGTCCCCATGTTTGTGATGGTCAGGTCTAGTATATTATCTCCCCTAGTGGGAGAGGTGACTAATTGTTCCAGTGCATTTGAATTTATGAATTCCAGGAACCTTTGGGCTAGGGTATTAGGGCTAGAATAATGTACCCAATCTATGTTTGGGTAGTTGAAGTCTCCAAGTATGATGGTATTTTGTGATACATTCATATCCTCCAATGTCTTCAGGAAGGCTCAGTGGAGTTCTTGAGATTGGGAAGGTGGTCTGTAACATGCTACCAGTTGCATAGCAGTTTTGCCTATGGTTAGTTTCACCTGTATGGTCTCTGATGCTTCATGTGTTGCTACTAACCTGGAGGTGTGGGTGTCCTTGATGAATATGGACACTCCCCCTCCCTTTGTGGTTCGGCCCGGGTTTTGGGGCCTTAAAGCATGATAGGAGGTAAAGCCTGGTAATGCTGGGGTGCTCTCAGGAGCCTTGAACCAGGTTTCAGTTACTGCACAGACGTCGATGTTCTCCATGCTGAGGAGTGCATCAAGTGCCTGAATCTTGAGATTTAGACTTCTGGCGTTGAGCAGCATTACCCTTAGTTTTTTTTCCATTATTGTTTTCTAAGGAGGTGGATTTGTCTTTAGAGCCTTGCCTAAAAAAGGCACTATGGGGGTGGCAAGAGCCTTAGCCAATATCTGGAAGCCCAGTGGTGACAGGTGTAAGCCATCCCTTGCGAAGCAATATGGCTTGTCCAACATGTCATCCCAGGCAGACAGACATGGGATCCCCTTAGAATGACACCAGTACTTGAGCCAATTGTTAAAGCTGATCATCTTGTCTTTATATTGTGGAATCATTCTTGGTGAGGGCAAGATGCTGCTCAGGGTCAGGGTCATACCAGCCTGGGCTACATAATCGGAGAGCTCCTCTATGTCTCTTTTCATGTAGTCCAGGGAGGTACATCTCAGGTCATTCACACCAGTATGGACAATGACGGAGTCATATTTGTACTTGCTTTGGAGTGACTTGAGTGCGTGTGTTATGTGGCAGATCCTAGCTCCCGATAGACAGCTCACAGTCACCTTCTCCTTGTTCAGCCTGGTCAGCGGGACATCAGTGTGTCTGACTATAGAGTCACCTATTACTAGTGTATCAGGCAAGTTGTTTGGCCTTAAGGGCTATGATTGGTTGACACACTGATTTATTGAAGTATGTGTTGCATGTGTTTTGTTTTGAGGTGGTGGATTTTTGAGTGTCTGCTTGGGGAGCCTCTGTTGTTTTGGTAAGTTTTTTATTAGAGCCTCCGAGTATGTCTTTGTGTTTTTATGTGTTTGGTTTGCAGTTGTGGTAGGTCTATGTGGGACTGGGATTGTTGTGTGTGTGGCTGCCATCTCCTCCTGTCTGGTCATGCCAGCCCTGAGTTGAGAGAGTTCAGCCTCCAGTTTGGCTATATAGGTGCATCTCTCACATGTATTTGTGTTTGTTGGGAGGAGGAGAGGGTTGTCTGTGCACATGAGACAATTGTAGCATTGTCTCAAGATATCCAGATTGACCAGCTGAACTGGAGATGATGCCAGTAATCTACCACTCGACATGCTAGAACTGTATAAGGGAGTGCTGTACCTTTAAGGGAAGTGGATATTCACAGGGGTGGTAAGTAGATGTAGCGCTTTACTTAGTACGAGAGTGCTTACTTAGTAGAGAAGATTTGAGAGCAAGTGCTAGGCTTATAATATAGTAAGTAGTCTGGTTATACTAAGAGTAGAGCTTCCTTAAGGGAAAATTTGAAGAGCAAACTTGGCGGAGCCGGAAAAAGTTTAACCTTGTTTAACCAGCACTGCGCTATGGGCACAACTGCGCAAAGCCGTGCAAACGCGGATTTTAAACAGTGAACTACAAAAGAGCTAGAAATGGTCCAAAACAAAATTACTACAGCTTCTTGTGCTGAGGTCACTTCCTACAAGGACAGGTAGGCTGCTCAAGGCTCCCCACTCCCACTGGTGAGCAAAGAAACTTCCTTCTATCCAAGTAAGGTAATGGGCAACACAGGAACTACACCACAGCCCAGAATACAGCAATGCCTGTAAACTGATCTAAACTAGTCGAGGAAGGCGGAAAACAAGGATTATTTTTTTGTTTTTTTGTTTTTTTGGTAGAAACACACAGAAAATGCAGGAACAGTGATAAATTAGTTACACAGGCTAGCACACTTTAGTGGGCAGCCTCCACAGTTAAATTAAACAAACAAACAACAAACTTTCGATCAAATTCGACTAAAATGTAACTTTAAGTGCAGATTTTAAAATAATGCAGCAAACAGTTAAAAAACAGTTCAAGCTAGTTCAGGGTAAGCTACAGAAGCTATTCCAAGTGAAAAAAGCAAAGATACTTAAATCCAGAAAGTGGTCGCTTTTCTGAGTTCCCTGCTGCTAGGACCACTCTGCAGACCCACAAGGAGCTTGTCTGAGTAGTATAGCCAGAAAAAAATGCCCAGAGGCGGATTTTAAACAGTGAACTACAAAAGAGCTAGAAATGGTCCAAAACAACCAATTACTACAGCTTCTTGTGCTGAGGTCACTTCCTACAGGGACAGATAGGCTGCTCAAGGCTTCCCACTCCCACTGGTGAGCAAAGAAACTTCCTTCTATCCAAGTAAGGTAATGGGCAACACAGGAACTACACCACAGCCCAGAATACAGCAATGCCTGTAAACTGGTCTAAACTAGTTGAGGAAGGCGGGAAAACAAGGATTATTTTTTTGTTTTTTTTTTTTTTTTGGTAGAAACACACAGAAAATGCAGGAACAGTGATAAATTAGTTACACAGGCTAGCACACTTTAGTGGGCAGCCTCCACAGTTAGATTAGATAAACAAACAACAAACTTTCAATCAAATTCGACTAAAATGTAACTTTAAGTGCAGATTTTAAAATAATGCAGCAAACAGTTAAAAAACAGTTCAAGCTAGTTCAGGGTAAGCTACAGAAGCTATTCCAAGTGAAAAAAAGCAAAGATACTTAAATCCAGAAAGTGGTCACTTTTCTGAGTTTCCTGCTGCTAGGACCACTCTGCAGACCCACGAGGAGCTTGTCTGAGTAGTATAGCCAGAAAAAAATGCCCAGACGTGGATTTTAAACAGTGAACTACAAAAGATCTAGAAATGGTCCAAAACAACCAATTACTACAGCTTCTTGTGCTGAGGTCACTTCCTACAGGGACAGGTAGGCTGCTCAAGGCTCCCCACTCCCACTGGTGAGCAAAGAAACTTCCTTTTATCCAAGTAAGGTAATGGGCAACACAGGAACTACACCACAGCCCAGAATACAGCAATGCCTGTAAACTGGTCTAAACTAGTTGAGGAAGGCGGGAAAACAAGGATTATTTTTTTGTTTTTTTGGTAGAAACACACAGAAAATGCAGAAACAGTGATAAATTAGTTACACAGACTAGCACACTTTAGTGGGCAGCCTCCACAGTTAAATTAAACAAACAAACAACAAACTTTCGATCAAATTCGACTAAAATGTAACTTTAAGTGCAGATTTTAAAATAATGCAGCAAACAGTTAAAAAATAGTTCAAGCTAGTTGAGGGTAAGCTACTGAAGCTATTCCAAGTGGAAAAAAAGCAAAGATACTTAAATCCAGAAAGTGGTTGCTTTTCTGAGTTCCCTGCTTCTAGGACCACTCTGCAGACCCACGAGGAGCTTGTCTGAGTAGTATAGTCAGAAAAAAATGCCCAGAGGCGGATTTTAAACAGTGGACTACAAAAGAGCTAGAAATGGTCCAAAACAACCAATTACTACAGCTTCTTTTGCTGAGGTCACTTCCTACAGGGACAGGTAGGCTGCTCAAGGCTCCCCACTCCCACTGGTGAGCAAAGAAACTTCCTTCTATCCAAGTAAGGTAATGGGCAACACAGGAACTACACCACAGCCCAGAATACAGCAATGCCTGTAAACTGGTCTAAACTAGTCAAGGAAGGCGGGAAAACAAGGATTATTTTTTGTTTTTTTTTGTTTTTTTGGTAGAAACACACAGAAAATGCAGGAACAGTGATAAACTAGTTACACAGGCTGGCACACTTTAGTGGGCAGCCTTCACAGTTAGATTAAACAAACAAACAACAAACTTTCAATCAAATTCGACTAAAATGTAACTTTAAGTGCAGATTTTAAAATAATGCAGCAAACAGTTAAAAACAGTTCAAGCTAGTTTAGGGTAAGCTACATAAGCTATTCCAAGTGAAAAAAAGCAAAGATACTTAAATCCAGAAAGTGGTCGCTTTTCTGAGTTCCTGCTGCTAGAACCACTCTGCAGACCCACGAGGAGCTTGCCTGAGTAGTATAGCCAGAAAAAAATGCCCGGAGGCGGATTTTAAACAGTGAACTACAAAAGAGCTAGAAATGGTCCAAAACAACCAGTTACTACAGCTTCTTGTGCTGAGGTCACTTCCTACAGGGACAGGTAGGCTGCTCAAGGCTCCCCACTCCCACTGGTGAGCAAAGAAACGTCCTTCTATCCAAGTAAGGTAATGGGCAACACAGGAACTACACCACAGCCCAGAATACAGCAATGCCTGTAAACTGGTCTAAACTAGTTGAGGAAGGCGGGAAAACAAGGATTTTTTTTTTGTTTTTTTTTGTTTTTTTGGTAGAAACACACAGAAAATGCAGAAACAGTGATAAATTAGTTACACAGGCTAGCACACTTTAGTGGGCAGCCTCCACAGTTAGATTAGATAAACAAACAACAAACTTTCGATCAAATTCGACTAAAATGTAACTTTAAGTGCAGATTTTAAAATAATGCAGCAAACAGTTAAAAAACAGTTCAAGCTAGTTCAGGGTAAGCTACAGAAGCTATTCCAAGTGAAAAAAAGCAAAGATACTTAAATCCAGAAAGTAGTCGCTTTTCTGAGTTCCGTGCTGCTAGGACCACTCTGCAGACCCACGAGGAGCTTGTCTGAGTAGTATAGTCAGAAAAATATGCCCAGACGCGGATTTTAAACAGTGAATTACAAAAGAGCTAGAAATGGTCCAAAAGAACCAGTTACTACAGCTTCTTGTGCTGAGGTCACTTCCTACAGGGACAGGTAGGCTGCTCAGGGCTCCCCACTCCCACTGGTGAGCAAAGAAACTTCCTTCTATCCAAGTAAGGTAATGGGCAACACAGGAACTACACCATAGCCCAGAATACAGCAATGCCCGTAAACTGGTTCAAACTAGTCGAGGAAGGCGGGAAAACAAGCATTATTTTTGTGTTTTTTTGGTAGAAACACACAGAAAATGCAGAAACAGTGATAAATTAGTTACACAGACTAGCACACTTTAGTGGGCAGCCTCCACAGTTAAATTAAACAAACAAACAACAAACTTTCGATCAAATTCGACTAAAATGTAACTTTAAGTGCAGATTTTAAAATAATGCAGCAAACAGTTAAAAAATAGTTCAAGCTAGTTGAGGGTAAGCTACTGAAGCTATTCCAAGTGGAAAAAAAGCAAAGATACTTAAATCCAGAAAGTGGTTGCTTTTCTGAGTTCCCTGCTTCTAGGACCACTCTGCAGACCCACGAGGAGCTTGTCTGAGTAGTATAGTCAGAAAAAAATGCCCAGAGGCGGATTTTAAACAGTGGACTACAAAAGAGCTAGAAATGGTCCAAAACAACCAATTACTACAGCTTCTTTTGCTGAGGTCACTTCCTACAGGGACAGGTAGGCTGCTCAAGGCTCCCCACTCCCACTGGTGAGCAAAGAAACTTCCTTCTATCCAAGTAAGGTAATGGGCAACACAGGAACTACACCACAGCCCAGAATACAGCAATGCCTGTAAACTGGTCTAAACTAGTCAAGGAAGGTGGGAAAACAAGGATTATTTTTTTGTTTTTTTTGTTTTTTTGGTAGAAACACACAGAAAATGCAGGAACAGTAATAAATTAGTTACACAGGCTGGCACACTTTAGTGGGCAGCCTTCACAGTTAGATTAAACAAACAAACAACAAACTTTCAATCAAATTCGACTAAAATGTAACTTTAAGTGCAGATTTTAAAATAATGCAGCAAACAGTTAAAAACAGTTCAAGCTAGTTTAGGGTAAGCTACATAAGCTATTCCAAGTGAAAAAAAGCAAAGATACTTAAATCCAGAAAGTGGTCGCTTTTCTGAGTTCCCTGCTGCTAGAACCACTCTGCAGACCCACGAGGAGCTTGCCTGAGTAGTATAGCCAGAAAAAAATGCCCGGAGGCGGATTTTAAACAGTGAACTACAAAAGAGCTAGAAATGGTCCAAAACAACCAGTTACTACAGCTTCTTGTGCTGAGGTCACTTCCTACAGGGACAGGTAGGCTGCTCAAGGCTCCCCACTCCCACTGGTGAGCAAAGAAACGTCCTTCTATCCAAGTAAGGTAATGGGCAACACAGGAACTACACCACAGCCCAGAATACAGCAATGCCTGTAAACTGGTCTAAACTAGTTGAGGAAGGCGGAAAACAAGGATTTTATTGTTTTTTTTTTTTTGGTAGAAACACACAGAAAATGCAGAAACAGTGATAAATTAGTTACACAGGCTAGCACACTTTAGTGGGCAGCCTCCACAGTTAGATTAGATAAACAAACAACAAACTTTCGATCAAATTCGACTAAAATGTAACTTTAAGTGCAGATTTTAAAATAATGCAGCAAACAGTTAAAAAACAGTTCAAGCTAGTTCAGGGTAAGCTACAGAAGCTATTCCAAGTGAAAAAAAGCAAAGATACTTAAATCCAGAAAGTAGTCGCTTTTCTGAGTTCCGTGCTGCTAGGACCACTCTGCAGACCCACGAGGAGCTTGTCTGAGTAGTATAGTCAGAAAAATATGCCCAGACGCGGATTTTAAACAGTGAATTACAAAAGAGCTAGAAATGGTCCAAAAGAACCAGTTACTACAGCTTCTTGTGCTGAGGTCACTTCCTACAGGGACAGGTAGGCTGCTCAGGGCTCCCCACTCCCACTGGTGAGCAAAGAAACTTCCTTCTATCCAAGTAAGGTAATGGGCAACACAGGAACTACACCATAGCCCAGAATACAGCAATGCCCGTAAACTGGTTCAAACTAGTCGAGGAAGGCGGGAAAACAAGCATTATTTTTGTGTTTTTTTGGTAGAAACACACAGAAAATGCAGGAACAGTGATAAATTAGTTACACAGGCTAGCACACTTTAGTGGGCAGCCTCCACAGTTAAATTAAACACTTCATCAGATAAAACACAGTGTTTGAACTCCACTTAAATAACAAAAGGTACTACATCACATGCTCAAATGATTGCCAAGCTCCAAGCAAAGCAACAAATTTAAACTGATAAAACCACTTTTTTAAAAGAGTAAAAAATAAAGGTAAAAATGTCAAAGTGAAACAAACTGCCTTTCCAAAGCTTTCAGTTTTAATAAGCATGAAATAGAAATAAAATCATTAAAGCCTGGCCAGCTACCAGCATTTAATTTTGCTGTATCTGTTTTATCGGTTTATCTTTGTTGGTTTACAGTTTTGTCTGGTGCTTTAAATGTTTGCTTTAAAAGTTCACTTTCTATGGCTTCAGGCGGACTGACAGAGTCCCAAACTTTGTTTCCTGAATGGGATATTTCAGCCTTGCAAAAATCAGTTGGAGATTTAACACTTCTTGTTCAACAGCTTTCTCAGTGTTTTGACAGCCTTTCTTTAACTATTGCCCCATCACTGGAAAAGAAGGGATGTGTTACAGTTGCAGAGTCTCTTTCCAAGTTACTTGTTACATCTACAAATTTGAACCTGAGAGTTTTTTTGGCTGAAACTACCTTTGCTGACAATATCGGTGTGAGGAATAATTCTCCAAATGAAATTCCTGTCTTAAAAAAACTGGTTGCAAGGAGATTTTTGTTTCTCAGGTTCTCAGCAACAAGGTAATTCTAGCATTATTCATAGACTTAATGATTTTGACTATAAGTTAATGAAATTTAAAAAAAACTGCAGCTTGAAAATGCTTTCCTAACTGAATGTGTTAAGGAGAACCGAGTCACTAAGGGTTAGCCATGTGGCGCTACCCTATGTGCTTGGTTAATGATTCCTTCTTGCATCAGGACTTATTAAGACTTTATGATCAGCATGGGTGTGAATATATGCAACTATTAATTAATCATAACAACAAGTTTTTGGACAAGTTGGGTTCAGAGATTAGTAAGCTCAATGAATTGATTATGCGTGATATATCATTCAACCAGTATAGATTTGATTATGGTCGAATATTTAACAGCATAGACTAGCAACTTTCTACTATCAAAAACAAAAAAATCCGTAAACTTGAAAGGGATTTGTGAGCATTCCAGAACCATACAGCTTATCCACACTATCGGGTTCCCAGACCTGGGGAAACCCCCTTCCCTCCCTATATAGTATCAATCATGATAATGTGTCTCAGGGTGGACATTTTGGTGATTTTTGAAGGATCTCCACTAGCTGGTAATGAAAATCTTGATGATTATGACTGGGATAACCCTTTAGATGTTACATACCCCTGTAGATTGGAATGTGACGGCCAGGCAGAAAGCACATGAGCCATATTACCAGAAACAATCACACCGACCACAGAGGACCCAATCACATTGGCACACCAACAGACACCAGAATAGCAGCCAGATGTAAGTAATAATTCTTCTTCTACTGAACTTAAACACAATGTTTCTTGCAAAATTATCAAGAGCAGTAAAGGGGATTTTTACAGTGTATAATTATTCTTCCAATGAAATAACTACTGATTATGCAACCCTTTTCGAGCATGGGATGATGTTTATACCTAGTAAACATGCAAGTTTACCTCATCTTTTAATGGATTTTAGACTTTTTACTAAAAAACTTAATTTTTTAATGTCACTTTTGACAACAGTACAACAACTATTGATCTTCTCAGAATTTCAATTACATTTAACCCCCCCCCCATTCATCCTATGATTTCTTGTTTTGATAGAATGTGTGAACTGGACTTTCATAATAACCTTACTACCAGAAAGATGAAACCTGCTGATAATGATAACTTAGCATCTAGTGGAAAGCAGTTGCTTCATGAATTAAGTTCACAAGATTTAAGAAACCAGATAAAGGGCAATGATTAGTGGTGATGGAGAACCCACATTATTTCAGCCAAATGCATGAAATTTTATTAGGTGATGCCTATGTCAAGGTCTTACTCAATGAACTTAATACAGCATACAAAAGAATGAGAAAGATGTTAAATAACATATTGATTGATAAACAAATGGATCTACACAAATACAACTATTTGAATTTAGCATCACCCAGAATACAAACAATTTTTAGACTTCCAAAATTTTTTAAGAGCATTAGTTCCCTACCTATGAGACCAATCTTTGATGCAAGGGGCTCCCTCACCCATTCATGTGTGAAATATCTTGAAAAAAATTGAAATATCTTGTTCTGAATAAGGATCATATTTGTAAAGATTTGTGGCATTTTCTAGAAAAAAA
Organism: Protopterus annectens; assembly: GCF_019279795.1. Taxonomy (NCBI): domain Eukaryota; kingdom Metazoa; phylum Chordata; order Ceratodontiformes; family Protopteridae; genus Protopterus; species Protopterus annectens. Next base: position 235,221,792 of record NC_056738.1, read on the forward strand.
TAAATCAACTAGAGTATAGTGACAGTTACATCTTTGCCACTATTGATGTTAAAGACCTCTATACTGTCATCCCACATGACTTGGGAATTCAATGGTGTACAAAATTTTTATTTGAAAAAGGGTTTGCTCAGGAAATAATTAACACATTTGAAACACTTTTAGGAATTGTGTTGAAAATTATTTTTTGATCTCTGATAAAGAATCTTTTCTCCAACGTTCAGATGTGGCCATGGGTTCTGCAGGTGGTGGGTTGTTTGTGAATGAGGTTATGACCAAGTGGGAATATTCTCACTTGTTTTAATCTGATTTTATGAAGTTTTGTAAACTATAGCTGCCACTCCTGGATGACATCTTTATTGTTTGGGATAATGATAGTAATTCACTTCAAGAGTTCTTTAGTTATATCAATCAGACTGAATTTCTTGAATTTTCTTATGCTGCAGATAAAAATAATATTTCTTTCTTGCATATTTGGCTCTATAAGGATTCAAAAAACAGGAAATTTGCACCCAAAGTTTATAGGAAATTCCCCTTTTCAAATATGAACTTACATTTTACCAGCTCCCATCCCTATCATCAGTAGTGTGCTGTTGTTAAGGGACAGTTTGTAAGAGCTGCACACATGGTTTCTGATTTTGATTATTTCCTGGATGAATGCGAACATATTAAATATATGTTTTTGGCCAGAGACTATCCTAGTAAATGTATTGATTCACTAATGTATGAGGTGATCAACAAAAGAGAGCGTGGCCATTTTAGACCTATTTTACAACATGCCCACTATCAAGATCCTGTTATTACATCTGTCAGTCTCATGGAGCCAATGAACCAAATTATGATCTTTTATAACAACATTGAGTCTTCTACTTGTACTTTTAACAATGTTTGTTGGGTCAATCCTGGTTTGGCAAGTTCATCTATTACCCAATACAATATGGATAGTGACATTATCAGAGAAATTCTTTAAAAAAACTGGGCTATCCTGAGAGATGATAGTCAAATAGTAGGTAAAGTGAGTGATAAACCTCACATTGCTTTTAAGAAAGGACAGAAGTTTAAGTATTTGGTTGAGCATTTTGGTACTAACAGTAGGAAAGACATTTTCACAAATTTTAAAATGTCTGAGAATGAGAACTATTCTATGGGCAGATTTAGTCTTTGCTGGGAACAGTTTATAGTAAATGGTTTTAAGTTTAAGAGGAAAGGACCTTGTAACTGCTCCACTAGGGGTGTTGTTTATGCTGCTTTGTGTGAATGTCGTCCATCCTATTACACAGGCAAGACTGAATGCCATTTTAAAGATCGCATTTGGGAACGCAATAATGAAATCAAAAATAAGAAAGCATGTAAAAATTTTACGAAACACATCAGCATTTTTCCTGATCACATGGTTAAATTTGTAGTTCTAGAGAGGGTGCCAATTGATTTGTGCCTTGGCCATAGGCAGCTACTTTTGTAGAAATGTTGAGTTGTATTGGCAACTGCAATTAAATGCTGGTAGCTGGTCAGGGCTTAATAATTTTATACCTATTTCATTTTTATTAAAACTGAAGGCTTTGGCGAGGTAGTTTGTTTCAGCCTGACATTTTACCTTTATTTATTACTGTTTTAAAAAAGTGGTTTCATCACTTAAAATTTGTTGCTTTGCTTGGAGCTTGGCAATCATGTGATCATGTGATCTAGTACCTTTTATTATTAAAATGGAATTCAAACACTGTGTTTTATCTGATGAAGTTTATACATAATAAACAAAGGCACTAATCTATTGTTTTTTGCATCATTTGGTGTATATTGCTTATTTATTGATTGTATTATCTGTCGAAGTCTCTGTGGCCTGCGGTTTATCTTTGTTGATTTACAGTTTTGTCTGTTTTTCAAATATTCCAGATTTTCACTGATTGTGAAGGTGCATGATATACTACATGAGTGAGTCTGAAAAGTCATGGACACTTTGCAGACATTTTCAAACTCCTCAGCAGTCAGTAGCAATGCCATGCTGTTTGAGGACACATGCTTCTTGGTCAAAACTAGCCAATATAGGGATATACTGGTAAAATTCAAAAATGAGTCATCTGAATGTCAGGTTGTAATGAATCTGGAGGTTAATCATTGACCATCCAAGTCTGTATGTTACACCCTAACAAGTAAAACATATACAAAGTTCTAGAAAAACTTCCTGATATTAGTATTGACATTTCTTTCCCCACTATCTATTAAAAAATTGATAACAAATGTAATAGGTCCCACTTCAGTTTATGAAACCAAATGCTGCTAATCTCAGACATAAAACAATGTACATGCCATGAAGAAATATTATTGGCAATACCTCAATGATTTAGGTAAACTTAGAAATAATCCATTATAATTCCCTTTAAGAAAAAAAAAAGCTTGAGACAAAGCAGTTTTTGTTACACCAAACCTGTCAATGTTATCAATATCCTGTCTAATGAGCATGCCAGAAAAAAAGATTTTGGTCAAGGTAGTGTCACACCCAACAGAGGGTGATTCTAACACTGCTTAATACACCCCCTCACCATACTTTTGTTATTCTGGTTCTGGTTCTGGTTCTTCGAATGATGGCAGCACTTGTTAAGACATGAGGCTGCACTCCTGTCTGATCTGAGAAAGAGATCTTAATTTTGCTCTGCCTTCTGCATGATTCATACCTGGAGAAAATCCAGGCTTGCAAACATATCGGTACTTAGGAAAAAATCAATATTTGGCAGGAGTTGGGTAACCACCTGTCAACCCTGACAGATATAACCCTCTCTGGTCAGCAGTGCTGTCACAAGTTTGACGACTTCCAAAAGTGTAGTGCTGACCAGCTGGCTGAGTGGATTGATCAGGTCCAGGCAAGAAGGCCAGATTTCTACAGTAAGTACAATTTTTAAGGGGGAGGGGGTTGAAAAAAAAATTCTACAAGTACATGTAGTTCAACAGTCAGACATATTAACCTTCAAATATGTACTTGAGGTGCCATTCTGAAATGCATTAAAATATGTATGTAGTTAGGCATCCATCTGTTTGTGACAGAAAGAAATACTGCTATGTGTTGAGAGGTTACAGTAATAAATGAAAATGCCAGTAAATAATATGAAAATAATAATCCATACTGGTAGCTCAGCAGATAACCTTTCAGGGAATAAGCTGTTTTACTTAATTTTTGTACATTCAACAAAGCTCTGCAGGAAAAGAAATTCACAATGCCTTGAATTGTTGCATTTCAGCATTTGCAGTTCAGGTTCTCCAAAGAGTGTTACATGCATTTTTAAAAACAAAAGACAGAAGTCCATTCATACTTGTTTAGTACCTTACACAATGCAGTAGAATATTTGACTACTGAATTTTAATAATACACACTTATATGCATTTAACAGTTACAATCACACAGGATAAGACAAAAAGAAACACTTACAGGGAATATAAAACATGTATAGGTGGAATGCAGTCAAATACAGATAAACAAAATCATCCTTCTCTTATCTACTTCTAGCTCAGGGAGAGATCCAGTAGGACCCCCTAAAGGAGAAGAGATGAGCAAAGTGGCTGGTGGAATCTTCTGGTAACAGTAACAGGTGTCCATAAGATATTTATTACTTAACTAACGATAGTACAAATTATTACTTATACGTTAGAGTAACAATAACAGTAGTACAGCAATGCTTTCAAAACTGAATTCAGCAGCAATCCTGCAAACAACTGTTGTTATACCTTTGCAGCTGAAAAAATACAAATGAAGACTGGAAAAGATAAAGGAAAATGTGTTATACTGTCATATGTAACCATAATTTGCTGCAGTAATTAATGATTTTTTTTTCATGTTTAATGTCTGTGTACTGTAAATTTTGTTCAAAAAGTACCAAAAAGAAACAAAACCATTCTAAAAGAAAAATCCCTTGCCATTTCAATTCATTAAAAGTATGCATAAGCACTACTCTTACACATTTGCCCAAGTTACATAAGCACTTCCCCAACGGTATGCATAAGCACTTCCCATATACAACTGTACATCGAGATATTTTTCTCAGTGGTTTATTGACTTGCTACCTTGCATTACAACAGTATTGTGTGAATTTACTGCCCTTTTTACATTTTTGTCTCTCCTCACCATTTTTTCTTTTCTTTTTCTATTTTGCTTATGTTTTTCCTTTTCCTTTGATGTTGTGCTTCTCACCCATTTTATTTTTCTTTTATACAGGTTCAAATCTCTCAGAAGCAGACCAGGCATGCACCTCCTAGGCTAAGGACAGAGCACCCAATGCCAGTCCAGGGCTGTCCTGCCAGGTCAGAGTGGAGGCGCTGATCCTGCAGACACTCTAAGTACATGCCAGCCTGGCAAGCCTCTCTGAATGGGGGCTTCACAGTATGGTTACTGACGTACTGGAAGAGGTAGTAGACAGGAGAATTACACCAGTCAAAGCCTCTCTTTAGCATGTAGAAGACACACTTACCCAGTTGGTGCTGACCACTGTGCCAACACAGGCTCCTACCCCCTTAACATCAGGAACCTCCACTGCAGAACCATCTGGCAGTGGACGTGTTTGAGGATCTGTGGACTGGGTGCACAATTGGGACTTCCTCAGCCTTATTGCCTTACCATTTCTCCTTCACCCTCTTCCCTATTTCCCACCTACACTACCCTCTTACAAAAAAAAAATTGAAAAATAGGTAGGGGTCTATTCCCTGACAAAAACATAGTGCTCAACCTATCCCACCTCTTTCAGCTCAAACCCTCTTGATGTTTCCCTTGTGCATTCCTCTCTTTGTTTGTCTCCCTTTTTTCAATCTTTCCTATTGTGATGGGTTCCTACTCTGGGCCAGCAGTCAAGGAGACTCATTCCTCACCACTGACTCTAATGAGGGATGGTCACTAAGAGCAAAGATGGATTCACACAGTATTTTCAGATGCAGCCTCCTACACAAGGCACAATTTCCCTTAAGAGCACTCAGGAAGCATGGTCCAGACCTGGGCTGGACTCTCTTTCTCTCTCCACACTCACACAAAACTCTACACTGACCACTTTGGAGCTCTGTGTCCCTGTTTCCAGTAGTTGACACACATATTTGGATATTTGAGCTTCACACACACACACACACACACACACACACACACACACACACACACACACACACACACACACACACACACACACACACACACACACCTGGGAAAAGCTGGCACATATTTACTAGCTGTGCCTCTTTCTGCCCAGACTCTGAGGTAATCACACTGCCACCTGTCAGCTACTGTAAGGCTCTTACAAAGGATACCCAATTATACTGTATAAAATTAATAGTAATACAAATAGCAGGGTATGACCAAAGCTGCAGGGTTTTCAGGAGTGGCCACAGTGTCACTAAAACAAATGTAAGTACTCTCAAGATGTTAAAAGTATTCTCTAAAGGACCAGTCACAATGAAAAGGTATTAAAATATTTAATGATAAATAATAACACAAAAACAGAAGAATTATGCATACAATAAACAACAGAAGCTCAACCACAGAGATATAAAAAATAATACAGTTAGATGGTTACTCACAGATGCAGAAAACAATATTAAACTACTCTCACTATATATCCCTGATTAGCTAAAGAATTACTGTTCCCTGACTACTTACTGAAGCAAGGCAGACTGATGTGTGCTGAGTGTCTTACCACAGCAAAAGCCAGATGGTGTCTCTGTCTGTCTGTGTGAGATTATATATCCTGTAAGAAATATTTCCTGTCAGGTTCCAAATTGCTGCTGTGAGAGTTCCAAAGAAACCAGATGCTGGTTAGAGGATGACTTCACCTCTGGTCTCCTGACTCTGGTACAATACACACAAAGAGCTTTGCTAAGATCTGTGACAGCATCTGAAAACTATGACACAGTTTCAAACTTTCCACCCTCCCAGTGTTCTCTGATAAACATACACATTTGATCAATTAAACCAAACAACCTAATATACATGCATACATTCTTTCTGTCCAGCAGGATGCATTTTTAACACAAGTAACTTTACAAACACATTTTAACTCAGACATCTGTACAAATCAGTGTGATAGCCAAATAACACAAAATTATTTATAAAACTCCAGCTAGCTATGCTGGCATATGCACACATGTACTGCCTTACTTTTCCTGGCACAGAGGACACTACCTCATAACATCACATCTATCACCCCCTTTCTATTCTTTAATTAAACCACCAGGGTATCCTCAAAAGGATACCCATATATGAAACTGTTTAACCCCTTCTCTTTAAAAAAAAAAAAAAAAAAACAGTTTCAGCTGCCGCGCAGCACACAGCTTTGCTATAATGCTTTCAGAATGACTGTGCTTAGCCACACTCGCCGGTGATATGCCAAGACACATACCATTTAGGATTCTGCTAAATACTTTGCACATAAGAAAAGATGACATTTACACAATTTACATGTTTACAAAAGATTGGCTTGATTATAGAAATTGCTACACTTTTCCATATTCAGTATAACTACAGTATGCTAATCTTATTGGCATATCCACGTAGTGTCACTGTCCTCAAATGCATGCTATGCAAGTCTACAGCCCCAGACTATGAATATCACCCTCACTGTCTGGCACAGAAAGCTGCTGATATTTTATTTTTCTTTTTTAATTCCAGGAGTATGCACAATTAGTCAAGATGTGGACCACAGGTCAAGACCAAGGAGAGAAAATCAACTTTATGCAATCCACCTGCTTTTCTTAGTTCAATGAGTTATACAAACGTCAGGAAAAAATAAATATTGTCAGTGACTCTGATAGCAACCTTTTGTCATAGACAACTGTGTTTTATCCCACCTGATGGAATCAGCCTTGCAGATCTTCTTTGAGAATGTCAGTATAACAAACAGTAAGTTGTAACGTTTGGGTTCTGTGCTACATTTGCAAAGGAGTGTATTCTTACCATCTCTGTATTCACAAGTGAAGGCTCATGCAGTATAAACTGACATAGGTCTGGATGTAGCTCTCTAGGATGAGTCTCTGCATGCTCTAGGCAGCTCTTCTCACCATACCTCTCAACCTCTTAGAATAAAAAATCTGGACAAAGCCACAAATAATGGGGGACAAAGCCTCAAAAATAGGGGCATGTTTTAAATATTGCTCTTACAAACTTAGAAAGTTGATATAATAACAGGTTTTGCATTAACATGAATTTTTCTGACAGATATGAAGTCTGAAACTCAAATCTCTATCATTATTTTCTGATGTAAGTCCTCAATGATTTGCCAGAGAAACACAATTTTATGAGAAATGGACCAAAAATATGAGGCAGAAATCTGGACAGTTGAGTGGTATGCTTCTCGCTAATTGTACAGATGAATTTCTTCCACTTGCTTCATCATATTTCTGACTGTGCAGTAATGAAAAAGTCTGATAAAGCAGTTAAATTTTCAAGTTTATGATTTTTTTAGTATTTTATGCTTCTCAATGTTGTCTTTATTTAATCCACAAATTTGTCCAAATGTGTATTTTACTTTTCCCCAGTCTATGTGCTGCTTAAAAAGCTGCATTTAGAAAAGTGGAAAAAGTTAACGTAAAAAGTAAAGCACATATGCTTAACTGAGACAAAGCAAGTGTATACCTTTTAACTTATGTGTCTGTATAGTAAGATGCTTTCCATCTGCATGCATTGTCTAAATCATAAGAAGTATTTTTTTTATTTTATTTCTTTTCTGGGAATAGAGTACCGATCTTCATAGAGCTTTTTCAGACTCAGCCTGGGAGTGGTGTCTGGTTAAGTGACTTGCTCAGAGTCACACAGTTAGGCAACAGATGCGGGGGGAATCAAACCTTGCACTGGACCACAGGAAACAACACATTAACAGCTCCTTAAAACTGTAAGCCAACTTCCAGTTAAAGTTTGAAAGTTTAATGACTGGCATTATTGACTGACAGCAATCTTCAGTGATTTACCAGCAAATCAAACATTGCATGAGGAGAGCAAAATATGAGGGATGTTCTACAAAATCAGTGACTGTTGAGATGCTTGGTAGTGGTGGGAGGTTGCGTTGCTTTGCAGTTATTCATTTGATCACAATGAGACATCTAAATTGTATCCAGTCAGCAAAGTGGCTGTAACTGCTGGGCACATTTGTATACATATATATATATATATATATATATATATATATATATATATATATATATATATATATACATTATATATATATATACATATATATATATATATATATACATATATATATATATATATATATATATATATATATATATATATATATGGGTCTATATGACTTCATCGACAAGTCATTACATCGACATACAGTACTCCAACACGAAATCACCGACAAATTAAATAACCGAAATCTCACTTTACCGACATTGACAAGTTCGACAACTAAGCACTCACTAATTAAATGCTCCTAACCACTGCACAAAACTCCTACACGTACTAAACCATGGTAGTCATGAATAGGTAAATGCAAACTCTGTTGCAGACATTGAATAAACATGTCCGGGTTGTCAGGGAATTCAGAGGCAGTGTACCAGATAAATAATCACGTTAGTGACAGCGGTATTTGCTCTGCACCGAACCCAGATAGGTATCAGTTACTAACATTGCTATATCTTTCATGAACTTACGGTATGATATACAGCTCATATCTCCACAGGAGTAGTCAGCTGTATTTTCGCTATTTCAGCTGAAATAGAACATGGCGATGTCACAACTGCTGAAATAGAACATGGCGATGCCACAACTGCTGAAACAGAACACAGTGATGCCGCAACAGTTGAAACAGAACACAGCGATGCCACAACTGTGGAAACAGAACACGGCAATGCCACAACAGCTGAAACAGAACATGGCGATGCCACAAAAGTTGATACAGAACACGACGATGTCACAGTTGCTGAAACAGAACACGGCAATGCCACAACAGCTGAAACAGAACATGGCGATGCCACAACAGCATGAAGCAGAACATGAAGATGCTGCAACAGCTGAAACAGAACATGGTGATGTCACAACTGCTAAAACAGAACACGGCAATACCATCACAACTGAAACAGAACATGGCAATGCCACAACAGCTGAAACAGAACATGGCAATGCAACAACAGCATGAAACAAAATATGGAGATGCTGCAACAGCTGAAACAGAACATGGTGATGTCACAACTGCTGAAACAGAACACAGGAATGCCACAAGAGCTGAAATAAACTCCATAAATAAATACATTTCCATAAACTCCATCCTCCACCCAGGTAAAGTCAGTACCCCTCCTCCTAACATCCCTCACTCCTCAGAAAATATTGATACCTCATTCAACACACACTTCACACAAACCATACTATCACTTGCTTATCAACACAACCCCCCTCCCCTCCAACCCACACCTTCAACTAGTAATCTCCCCACTGCCTTCTCTTTTTCTCCTGTACCTACCTCCAACATAAAAAAAACTCTTAACTAAACTTAAGCCCGCCAAATTAGCAGCAGACAACCTCCCAAGTGAATACCGACAAATCACAGCTGATGCTCTGGCCTACCCAGTGTCCATCTTGATTAACCGATCTCTGTCAGAAAGTTACGTTCCCACACTGTGGAAAGTATCACATATAATTCCCCTCCACAAATGGGGACCGTCCACAGAACTAACCAATTACTGCCCCATAGCTATTCTCTCTCCTCTCTCCAAAATACTAGAGAGATGCATACACTCTCAGGTCTCAGACAACCTCCTTACTAACAACCTCCTTTCCAATACTCAGCATGGTTTCCGACCAAACCATAGCACCACCACTGCCCTACTCTCCTTTACTAACACTATCCTTCAGCATAAAAACAATGGCTATCTCTCCTCTGCTACTTTCCTAGACCTATCTAAAGCAGTTGACATGGTCCCACACAAACAACTTATCTCTGTCCTCAATAACCTATCCTTCTCACAATCAGTCACCAACTGGTTTCAGAGATACCGGTCTGACTGCCAACAATCTGTTGTATGGCAGAATGACATATCTCCCCAACTACCTGTCTCCATAGGGGTTCCCCAAGGATCCATCCTTGGACCCCTACTCTTCTCTGTTTTCACCAATAATCTAGCCTCTGCCACCAAACATGGCACACTCATACAATACGCAGATGACTCAACCATCATCTGCTCAGCCCAGCCCCTACCCAAACTGCAAAAAGTCACACAGGAAGCCCTTTCCTCTGTTGAAACTTGGTTATCCGATGCCCAATTAATACTCAACCCAAACAAAACTAAACTACTAATCTTCCAACCCACTAAACATACTCAAAACAACTCTCACTTTAACATCACAGCAAAAGACAACACCATTATATACCCAACTGAACACACCAAATTGCTAGGAGTGGAAATAGACAATAAACTAAAATTTGACATTCACCTATCCATAACCATAAAAAAGTCCACAAAAAACTAGGAGCGTTATACAGAAATAAACAACTTCTCACCAAAGCAGCAAAGATTTCAATAGCAAATTCCCACCTTATCTCCACCCTACTTTATGCCTCTCCAATATATACCAACCTAAGGCAATGCGATCTAAACAAGCTAGAGACCTGCTACAACAAAATCGCCAAATTTGCCACAGGGGCATCCTTCCGTAGTCACCACTGTCTCTCACTTGCTGAACTGGGCTGTCTTGAACTCCCTCACCTCCTTCAATGGTATCAACTCTCACTCGCCCACAAACTAGTAAACTATCCACTAAATGTCCCATCCCTCCAGAATCTACTCCAACCCTATAGCACCACCAGACCACAAAAACCTTTTCTGGGAATAGAGTACCGTTTTGGTTTCGAAGCCTGGGATGTCTGGTTAAGTGACTTGCCAGTTAAACGTCTTGCACTGGACCACAGGAAACAACACATTAACACCTCCTTAAAACTGTAAGCCAACTTCCAGTTAAAGTTTGAAAGTTTAATGACTGGCATTATTGACTGACAGCAATCTTCAGTGATTTACCAGTAAATCAAACATTGCATGAGGAGAGCGAAATATGAGGGATGTTCTACAAAATCAGTGACTGTTGAGATGCTTGGTAGTGGTGGGAGGTTGCGTTGCTTTGCAGTTATTCATTTGATCACAATGAGACATCTAAATTGTATTCAGTCAGCAAAGTGGCTGTAACTGCTGGGCACATTTGTATATATATATATATATATATATATATATATATATGTGTGTGTGTGTGTGTGTGTGTGGGGGGGGGGGATCTGTTTGCTTGTGCTTTTTTATGAGTGTGCTCTGTGTGTCACTTTCCATTTGTGCATGTGTATGTTTCTGTGTATATCTGCGTGAATCTCTCTGTGCTTCTTCATTTGTGTGTGGGTAGACATTAAATATTGACATAACTTAGATTTGGATGTGAAGTACTTTCTCCAACAACAATTACATATGCTACAGCAACTTTGAAACATTAGGTAGAGGAATTATGTTACATCAAAAATATAAAAATGATACACGTATATGCAAATAAAAAAGACAGGAAACAATTTAACATATAGGCCATTATTACTAATAATGTCTTCTGTGGTGGGCATTATAGGGGAAATAACAGACCTTCCTGGGGTTACAAAGTCCCTGGGTGGTTTATTATTTCAGCAGTAAGGCCTGCCCTGGCAGGCATTGTTTGCTGCATTCATTTTTCATTAAAACACACACGGCATATACATTCCCTCTCCATGGTACTTCCCAAGCCTGTAAATCTTTCATCATCTCTAGTTCCTTCACTTCCATATTAGGATTGTTACGGCCCCATGTGTAGGCTCTTTCGGTTTTTGAGTAGCACTATAATTCACACCTTTTTAGCATTATCTGCAGAGATCCTCAAAGGCATTATTCATAATCCGACCCATTGCTCTATTCAGTAGTGTAGGGTACCCTTTTAGTGGGATAATGCTGTAATGCTAAATTTTGTGTGTTTTTTTTTTTTCCTAGTCTTTTGGCAGCAGCGCTTTTTTAGAATGAAGTCTCAGTAAAACATTTTATCCTTTCAATTTGCTCATAAGCTTTTTCTGTTAACAGTGTTTGGCATGATGGCCTTTTTGTTTTAAGTTGCTACAACAACTGTGCATTCTGTTGTGTACACCTGGGGCTCATAGCCAGCCTTAGGCATAGGCCAACTAGGTGGCACCGGTCTAGCAGGGCTGCTTTTCCAGTGTTTATTTCGTGTAGGTAGACCAGGATGGGGGCACCAGGTGGTGTGTGTGGGGGGGCGCCTAGGGCACGAATTGACCTAAGGCCACTCCTGCTGGGATTATTCTGATTTTAGCTGTTTGGTCTGTTACTGTGATCTGACTATCTTTGATTTTTAGCATGCTATCTATTTTTGCTAAATTGACTACTTTTATACTTTTAAGTATCTGTCAGGTTCTGCAAGTGTTATCTTTCTTGAACACCGTCTTACACCAAATAACCTGCGCTAGATGTTATTGTTCTGTTTGTTTTATAGCACTCTGTTAACTTTCACTTTGACATTTTTTCTGTTGAGTTCCTGTTTTTTACAGTATCCATGACTGCACTGAAACCACCTGCAATATGGATGCAGGTAACCTCCCTAATGATACTGATGAATGCCTTTCAAAATCTGCTGCAAGTTGAAGGATGTTATCATCTTTAGGGTGTCATAAAATTAACCCTCTCCCTTGCTTATCTTTATGTGATTAGAATATAGATAATCATAGTTTTAATGGAAAAATAGCTACCCCTGGTTTTGCATGAGGCAACAGTATTTAGTTCATATCAGCTCCTCTAACCTGCAAAGTCATATTTACAGTGATGGTGGTGCTGCGGTAGCATTGTCACCTCACAGTAAGACGTCCTGTTTGATTCTCAGCTAAAGCGTCTTCTATGTGGAGACATGCGTGAATGGGCGTACCTTCGTTGTTGTCAGAGCTGGCAACTCGGTACATAAAGATCTACTGCCAATCATTAGTGGACTGGAGTTCCGCCTTGTGGCTTACCCTTCTAACCGGGAAAAGCTGAAAGACACAACAGCAACATTGGTAATTTAGTTTCTTGTGAGAAGGCTAGTTATGACTTGAAGGTTAGAATGGTTACAAATATTGTTCATCTCATGATACGGTCACTTAGAATTTGTATATTCCATGTCAGTACTTTAACAACGAATGAAGATCTCATGCAATAATACAAAATTAATAAAACCTACTAAGTATAAAAATTAACAGAAGGGTGACTCACCAACGATATCATATGCCATTTTGTTTCTAAATTTCCTCTTGGAAAAAAAGGAAGAAAACATCAAATAAACTCTTAACAGGAGCTATGAGGTAAGCTAACAACACTTCTAAGAGATTCAATTATCTGCAGCAAAACAGGCTGCATTAAACTACGAGTTTATAGTGGGTGGAAAAAGTCACACAGATTGCTAGGATCCTGTAAAGTAAACTTTCAAGTATAATGTTATTATGCATAGTCTAATGAACTGCCACTTCGGCTGTGTCCCTACTAAGGTAAATATATGACCAAGTGGGGCAGGATGTGGTGGTCACATGCAGGCATGCACAGAGAAGACAGGAAGTGGACACTGGTGATTTTTTTTGGATAATAGACTTCCCAGCACAACTGCAGCAGTCCCAGGAACTGTCATCATCATAGTCATTTTCATTAATCACTGCTACCACCTTAGTCACAGCCTTACAGATACAATGTTATATGACAACAGGCATGACAGTGAGAAGTGCATCAGTAAGCATGAAACAGAACATGGCGATGTCACAACAGCATGAAACAGAACATGGAGATGCCACAACAGCTGAAACAGAACATGGCGATGTCACAACTGCTGAAATAGAACATGGCAATGCCACAACTGCTGAAACAGAACACAGTGATGCCACAACAGTTGAAAGAGAACACAGCGATGCCACAACTGTGGAAACAGAACACGGCAATGCCACAACAGCTGAAACAGAACATGGCGATGCCACAAAAGTTGATACAGAACACGACGATGTCACAATTGGTGAAACAGAACACGGCAATGCCACAACAGCTGAAACAGAACATGGCAATGCCACAACAGCATGAAACAGAACATGAAGATGCTGCAACAGCTGAAACAGAACACGGTGATGTCACAACTGCTAAAACAGAACACGGCAATACCATCACAGCTGAAACAGAAATGGCAATGCCACAACAGCTGAAACAGAACATGGCAATGCAACAACAGCTGAAATAAACTCCATAAATAAATACATTTCCATAAACTCCATCCTCCACCCAGGTAAAGTCAGTACCCCTCCTCCTAACATCCCTCACTCCTCAGAAAATATTGCTACCTCATTCAACACACACTTCACACAAACCATACTGATGAATGCCTTTCAAAATCTGCTGCAAGTTGAAGGATGTTATCATCTTTAGGGTGTCATAAAATTAACCCTCTCCCTTGCTTATCTTTATGTGATTAGAATATAGATAATCATAGTTTTAATGGAAAAATAGCTACCCCTGGTTTTGCATGAGGCAACAGTATTCAGTTCATATCAGCTCCTCTAACCTGCAAAGTCATATTTACAGCGATGGTGGTGCTGTGGTAGCATTGTCACCTCACAGTAAGACGTTGTCCTGTTCGATTCTCAGCTAAAGCGTCTTCTATGTGGAGACATGCGTGAATGGGCGTACCTTCGTTGTTGTCAGAGCTGGCAACTCAGTACATAAAAATCTACTGCCAATCATTAGTGGACTGGAGTTCCGCTGTGGCGACCCCTAACCGGGAAAAGCTGAAAGACACAACAGCAACATTGGTAATTTAGTTTCTTGTAAGAAGGCTAGTTATGACTTGAAGGTTAGAATGGTTACAAATACTGTTCATCTCATGAACGGTCACTTAGAATTTGTATGTTCCATGTCAGTGCTTTAACAACGAATGAAGATCTCATGCAATAATACAAAATTAATAAAACCTACTAAGTATAAAAATTAACAGAAGGGTGACTCACCAACGATATCATATGCCATTTTGTTTCTAAATTTCCTCTTGGAAAAAAAGGAAGAAAACATCAAATAAACTCTTAACAGGAGCTATGAGGTAAGCTAACAACACTTCTAAGAGATTCAATTATCTGCAGCAAAACAGGCTGCATTAAACTACGAGTTTATAGTGGGTGGAAAGAGTCACACAGATTGCTAGGATCCTGTAAAGTAAACTTTCAAGTATAATGTTATTATGCATAGTCTAATGAACTGCCACTTCGGCTGTGTCCATACTAAGGTAAATATATGACCAAGTGGGGCAGGATGTGGTGGTCACATGCAGGCATGCACAGAGAAGACAGGAAGTGGACACTGGTGATTTTTTTGGATAATAGACTTCCCAGCACAACTGCAGCAGTCCCAGGAACTGTCATCATCATAGTCATTTTCATTAATCACTGCTACCACCTTAGTCACAGCCTTACAGATACAATGTTATATGACAACAGGCATGACAGTGAGAAGTGCATCAGTAAGCATGAAACAGAACATGACGATGTCACAACAGCATGAAACAGAACATGGAGATGCCACAACAGCTGAAACAGAACATGGCGATGTCACAACTGCTGAAATAGAACATGGCAATGCCACAACTGCTGAAACAGAACACAGTGATGCCACAACAGTTGTAACAGAACACAGCGATGCCACAACTGCGGAAACAGAACACGCAATGCCACAACAGCTGAAACAGAACATGGCGATGCCACAAAAGTTGATACAGAACACGACGATGTCACAATTGCTGAAACAGAACACGGCAATGCCACAACAGCTGAAACAGAGCATGGCGATGCCACAACAGCATGAAACAGAACATGAAGATGCTGCAACAGCTGAAACAGAACACGGAGATGTCACAACTGCTAAAACAGAACACGGCAATACCATCACAGCTGAAACAGAACATGGCAATGCCACAACAGCTGAAACAGAACATGGCAATGCAACAACAACATGAAACAAAACATGGAGATGCTGCAACAGCTGAAACAGAACATGGTGATGTCACAGCTGCTGAAACAGAACACAGGAATGCCACAACAGCTGAAATAAACTCCATAAATAAATAAATTTTCATAAACTCCATCCTCCACCCAGGTAAAGTCAGTACCCCTCCTCCTAACATCCCTCACTCCTCAGAAAATATTGCTACCTCATTTAACACACACTTCACACAAACCATACTATCACTTGCTAAACAACACAACCCCCCTCCCCTCCAACCCACACCTTCAACTAGTAATCTCCCCACTGCCTTCTCTTTTTCTCCTGTACCTACCTCCAACATAAAAACTCTTAACTAAACTTAAGCCCACCAAATTAGCAGCAGACAACCTCCCAAGTGAATACCTACAAATCGCTGATGCTCTGGCCTACCCAGTGTCCATCTTGATTAACCGATCTCTGTCAGAAAGTTATGCTCCCACACTGTGGAAAGTATCACATATAATTCCTCCACAAAGGACCATCCACAGAACTAACCAATTACTGCCCCATAGCTATTCTCTCCACTCTCCAAAATACTAGAGAGATGCATACACTCTCAGGTCTCAGACTACCTCCTTACTAACAACCTCCTTTCCAATACTCAGCATGGTTTCCGACCAAACCATAGCACCACCACTGCCTTACTCTCCTTTACTAACACTATCCTTCAGCATAAAAACAATGGCTATCTCTCCTCTGCTACTTTCTTAGACCTATCTAAAGCATTTGACATGGTCCCACACAAACAACTTATCTCTGTCCTCAATAACCTATCCTTCTCACAATCAGTCACCAACTGGTTTCAGAGATACCTGTCTGACTGCCAACAATCTGGCAGAATGACATATCTCCCCAACTACCTGTCTCCATAGGGGTTCCCCAAGGATCCATCCTTGACCCTTACTCTTCTCTTCTTTCACCAATAATCTAGCCTCTGCCACCACACATGGCACACTCATACAATATGCAGATGACTCAACCATCATCTGCTCAGCCCAGCCCCTACCCAAACTGCAAAAAGTCACACAGGAAGCCTTTTCCTCTGTTGAAACTTGGTTATCCGATGCCCAATTAATACTCAACCCAAACAAAACTAAACTACTCATCTTCCAACCCACCAAACATACTCAAAACAACTCTCACTTTAACATCACAGCAAAAGACAACACCATTATATACCCAACTGAACACACCAAATTGCTAGGAGTGGAAATAGACAATAAACTAAAATTTGACATTCACATATCCATAACCATAAAAAAAGTCCACAAAAAACTAGGAGCGTTATACAGAAATAAGCAACTTCTTGCCAAAGCAGCAAAGATTTCAATAGCAAATTCCCACCTTATCTCCACCCTACTTTATGCCTCTCCAATATATACCAACCTAAGGCAATGCGATCTAAACAAGCTAGAGACCTGCTACAACAAAATCGCCAAATTCGCCACAGGGGCATCCTTCCGTAGTCACCACTGTCTCTCACTTGCTGAACTGGGCTGTCTTGAACTCCCTCACCTCCTTCAATGGTATCAACTCTCACTCGCCCACAAACTAGTAAACTATCCACTAAATGTCCCATCCCTCCAGAATCTACTCCAACCCTATCGCACCACCAGACCACTAAAATCCAGCAACAAAAATCACTTGCAGATCACTAAAGCCAATAACTGCTGGTGAAGCACTATTCTCTTGCACCATAGCCAAATTATGGAACTCCCTCCCACCCACAATTACCTCCGTACCATCATGCACCCACTTCAAAACTTTACTAAATGCATGCCTAAAAACATGCTGGCTATGCCCTTGCAACTCCCACTCTAATATCACCCACCCCATCCAACCACTACCTTTCTTTCCACTCCACTAACTACCTTGATTATAGCAAGCTCAGATGCTCATAAGCCTAGTACTTATTATACAGCAGGAACTTCTTATTGTAACATTTGTTAATGTCTGTTATGTACTTCACAGATAAAGATTCTAGTTGTCTACTGATGTACTATGTTTTTCATCTGTAAATATGTTGTAAGTAATTGCTATGTAAATTGTTAATCGCTATGTAATCCAATGTAACTACTGTCTGTTTATTTTAACTGTGGAGCTTTTCTACCGGGGCCTCTGCTGAAAATAGACCTACGTCTAGCCGGACACTCCCGGTCAACAGATATAAATAAATAATAAATAATAAATAAATAGAACATGGCAATGCCATAGCAGCATGAAACAAAACATGGAGATACCATAACAGCTGAAACAGAACATGGCAATGCCACAGCTGCTGAAACAGAACACAGCGATGCCATAATGGCTGAAACAGAACATGTCAATGCCACAATAGTTGAAACATAACATGGTGATGCTACAACAGCTGAGGGGAAAAGCAGAAGCTAGGCAGTCATTAATGATTTAAAGAGACAAAGTAAGGAAACATTTTAGTATCTCATCTGTGCAAAGCATCCCTATATTTAAGTTGAGAAATATGTTGATCATATCAAACAAATGACTAAATTATGCAGTGGCTCTTGTATTTAACAGCACTGACATAATTTTGAGCTTGTTTTCATTTATGTACAAAATGAATTTGAAAATCATATTTGGTACTAATGTTAATGAATGTCTCATGCCTCACACTCATCTGGGGAGTAAAATAGCCTAGGTGCACGAGGAGAGATGGTGAACAGACCTTAAGGCTCCTCTTGAAAGTGGTGGCAGTGAAGTATGATACTCACTATTCCAGGTGTCCAGAGACAAGTTTGTAAACAATGACTTCTTACCGCAGGCTCATGACTTGGCTGGTTAAGGAATGAAGTTTACATATGATGCGATGGAGTTTTAAGAGTGACCAGGCCTACAGAATGTAGACTGGAGATCTAAGTCTTTTCAAATCTGCCTTTCTTTCCTTGGTCAGGATCTCCACCTGAGTCTTTGGGTTGTTATTTATGCTTGACTTCTAGATGCCACCCACTGAGTATTGGTGAAGATATCAACCTTGTCTGACAGCCCTTGGTTCCTAGGTTGAACCACTGACATTTTCCAATAGACACAATTATTGCTATGTTGCAACTGTGGCAGTTATAGAATGAAGCACTACAGAAAGAAAAAGTGTTGTAAACTCGAAGAGCTAAAGACTCCTGTGCAATATGAAAAAGTCACAAGCTATAGGATCATTTAGGAAAAAAACTGTAACTAGCAAAGATGGGACATAAACAATGAATTTATAAAAAAAAAACTTTTTTACAAAATGACTACATGG
Source organism: Protopterus annectens (assembly GCF_019279795.1). Taxonomy (NCBI): domain Eukaryota; kingdom Metazoa; phylum Chordata; order Ceratodontiformes; family Protopteridae; genus Protopterus; species Protopterus annectens. The sequence continues at coordinate 235,241,047 of NC_056738.1, forward strand.
CATTTTATTTAGTCACAAATCACAGAAAGAAACAATTACTGAAACCTGATTTAACTGAAATATTATTTCAATGAAAAACACTCCACAGAAAATATCAAATTGAGAAGAAACAAATTAAAATCTTTTGAAGGGGTGAAAATGGGCTTGTACTATGTCCCATACCCCTAGTTAAATATATTAACTCCATGGTCTCACAACCACAGAGTAAAGACAATAGGTAGTTAATCACTGCTATCTAGCAAACAGAAACTGCACCAGCACTGATTGCCTATAGGTAACACCAATAACCTTTTAGGCAATAGACATCCACATGCATTTGACATACTTCTAGGTGTATATTTCACAACTTTCACAGTTTTCTTATGAATAAATTTTAGGATTTGACATCATTTTATTTTTAAGTGAAATCATTTTTCAAACATGTTTTAATGATTTTCAGCCAAAAGCTTGAATCCCACTCTGAACTACTGCATATTTTAATTGTAGCCAGATTACTCCCCAACTACCTGTCTCCATAGGTTCCCCAAGGATCCATCCTTGGACCCCTACTCTTCTCTGTTTTCACCAATAATCTAGCCTCTGCCACCAAACATGGCACACTCATACAATACGCAGATGACTCAACCATCATCTGCTCAGCCCAGCCCCTACCCAAACTGCAAAAAGTCACACAGGAAGCCCTTTCCTCTGTTGAAACTTGGTTATCCGATGCCCAATTAATACTCAACCCAAACAAAACTAAACTACTAATCTTCCAACCCACTAAACATACTCAAAACAACTCTCACTTTAACATCACAGCAAAAGACAACACCATTATATACCCAACTGAACACACCAAATTGCTAGGAGTGGAAATAGACAATAAACTAAAATTTGACATTCACCTATCCATAACCATAAAAGTCCACAAAAACTAGGAGCTTATACAGAAATAAACAACTTCTCACCAAAGCAGCAAAGATTTCAATAGCAAATTCCCACCTTATCTCCACCCTACTTTATGCCTCTCCAATATATACCAACCTAAGGCAATGCGATCTAAACAAGCTAGAGACCTGCTACAACAAAATCGCCAAATTTGCCACAGGGGCATCCTTCCGTAGTCACCACTGTCTCTCACTTGCTGAACTGGGCTGTCTTGAACTCCCTCACCTCCTTCAATGGTATCAACTCTCACTCGCCCACAAACTAGTAAACTATCCACTAAATGTCCCATCCCTCCAGAATCTACTCCAACCCTATCGCACCACCAGACCACTAAAATCCAGCAACAAAAATCACTTGCAGATCACTAAAGCCAATAACTGCTGGTGAAGCACTATTCTCTTGCACCATAGCCAAATTATGGAACTCCCTCCCACCCACAATTACCTCCATACCATCATGCACCCACTTCAAAACTTTACTAAATGCACCTAAAAACATGCTGGCTATGCCCTTGCAACTCCCACTCTAATATCACCCACCCCATCCAACCACTACCTTTCTTTCCACTCCACTAACTACCTTGATTATAGCAAGCTCAGATGCTCATAAGCCTAGTACTTATTATACAGCAGGAACTTCTTATTGTAACATTTGTTAATGTCTGTTATGTACTTCACAGATAAAGATTCTAGTTGTCTACTGATGTACTATGTTTTTCATCTGTAAATATGTTGTAAGTAATTGCTATGTAAATTGTTAATCGCTATGTAATCCAGTGTAACTACTGTCTGTTTATTTTAACTGTGGAGCTTTTCTACCGGGGCCTCTGCTGAAAATAGACCTACGTCTAGCCGGACACTCCCGGTCAACAGATATAAATAAATAATAAATAATAAATAATAAATAAATAGAACATGGTGATGCCATAGCAGCATGAAACAAAACATGGAGATACCATAACAGCTGAAACAGAACATGGCAATGCCACAGCTGCTGAAACAGAACACAGTGATGCCATAATGGCTGAAACAGAACATGTCAATGCCACAATAGTTGAAGCATAACATGGTGATGCTACAACAGCTGAGGGGGAAAGCAGAAGCTAGGCAGTCATTAATGATTTAAAGAGACAAAGTAAGGAAACATTTTAGTATCTCATCTGTGCAAAGCATCCCTATATTTAAGTTGAGAAATATGTTGATCATATCAAACAAATGACTAAATTATGCAGTGACTCTTGTATTTAACAGCACTGACATAATTTTGAGCTTGTTTTCATTTATGTACAAAATGAATTTGAAAATCATATTTGGTACTAATGTTAATGAATGTCTCATGCCTCACACTCATCTGGGGAGTAAAATAGCCTAGGTGCACGAGGAGAGATGGTGAACAGACCTTAAGGCTCCTCTTGAAAGTGGTGGCAGTGAAGTATGATACTCACTATTCCAGGTGTCCAGAGACAAGTTTGTAAACAATGACTTCTTACCGCAGGCTCATGACTTGGCTGGTTAAGGAATGAAGTTTACATATGATGCGATGGAGTTTTAAGAGTGACCAGGCTTACAGAATGTAGACTGGAGATCTAAGTCTTTTCAAATCTGCCTTTCTTTCCTTGGTCAGGATCTCCACCTGACTCTTTGGGTTGTTATTTATGCTTGACTTCTAGATGCCACCCACTGAGTATTGGTGAAAATATCAACCTTGTCTGACAGCCCTTGGTTCCTAGGTTGAACCACTGACATTTTCCAATAGACACAATTATTACTATGTTGCAACTGTGGCAGTTATAGAATGAAGCACTACAGAAAGAAAAAGTGTAAATTCGAAGAGCTAAAGACTCCTGTGCAATATGAAAAAGTCACAAGCTATAGGATCATTTAGGAAAAAAACTGTAACTAGCAAAGGTGGGACATAAACAATGAATTTATAAAAAAAACAACTTTTTTACAAAATGACTACATGGCATTTCATTTAGTCACAAATCACAGAAAGAAACATTTACTGAAACCTGATTTAACTGAAATATTATTTCAATGAAAAACACTCCACAGAAAATATCAGATTGAGAAGAAACAAATTAAAATCTTTTGAAGGGATGCAAATGGGCTTGTACTATGTCCCATACCCCTAGTTAAATATATTAACCCCATGGTCTCACAACCACAGAGTAAAGACAATAGGTAGTTAATCACTGCTATCTAGCAAACAGAAACTGCACCAGCAATGATTGCCTATAGGTAACACCAATAACCTTTTAGGCAATAGACATCCACATGCATTTGACATACTTCTAGGTGTATATTTCACAACTTTCACAGTTTTCTATGAATTAGGATTTGACATCATTTGTTTTAAGTGAAATCATTTTTCAAACATGTTTTAATGATTTTCAGCCAAAAGCTTGAATCCCACTCTGAACTACTGCATATTTTAATTGTAGCCAGATTACTCCCTTAGGTAAGCCTTTCCGTATTACTGAGTCTTACTAGTTATGTAATGTCCTTTGCAAGAAGCAAGGAATATATGCAGATATCTTTAGGTATAGTCAGTTTGCTAGTACTTGCATTTGAAACAGTCTGCGGATGACAAATAAAGCTAAGAAGGGATCTATGAATACATTACTGATTATACAAGGGGCTTGAACATTTAGATAAAAGTTAAAATGGGTTACTAAAATTCAGAGACGTAATGTCTCCCCAGTAGTAAAGGCAGACCAAGCCCATTACTTGTTAACAATGGACAAAGTTTATAAGAAGGGTTTTAAGCAAAGTATTTTTTGCTAATCATCATCTTCTTTCAGCTGTTCCCGTTAGGGGACGCCACAGCAGATCACCTGTTTCCATTTCTTCCTGTCCTCTGCATCTTGCTCTGTCACACCAGTCACTTGCATGTCCTCTCTCACCACATCCATAAACCTTATCTTAGGCCTTCCTCTTTTCCTGTTACCTGGTAGCTTCATCCTTAGCATATTTTCCCAATATACTCAGCATCCCTCCTCAGCACATGTCCAAACCAACGTAATCGTGTCTCTCTGGCTTTGTCTCCAAACCTTCCAACCTGGGCTGACCCTGTAATATACTTATTCCTAATCCTGTCCACCCTTGTCACACCCAGTGCAAATCTTAACATCTTTAATTCTGCCACATACCAGCTCAAACTCCTGCCTTTTTGTCAATGCCGCTGTCTCCAACCCATATAACATAGCTGGTCTCACTACCCTCTTGTAGACCTTCCCTTTCACTCTTACAGGTGCTCGTCTGTCACAAATCACTCCTGACACTCTTCTCCACCCACTCCATCCTGCCTGTACTCTCTTCTTCACCTCTCTTCCACACTCACCATTACTTTGAACTATTGACCCCAAGTATTTAAACTCAATCACCTTCACCACCTCTACTCCTTGCATCCTCACCATTCCTCTATCCTCCCTCTCATTCACACACATATATTCTGTCTTAGTCCTGCTGACCTTCATTCCTCTTCTCTAGAACACATCTCCATCTCTCCAGGGTCTCCTCCACCTGTTCCCTACTCTCACTACAGATCACAATGTCATCTGCAAGCATCATAGTCCACGGGGACTCCTGTCTGATCTCGTCTGTCAACCTGTCCATCACCATTGCAAATAAGAAAGGGCTCAGAGCTGATCCTTGATGTAACCCCACCTCCACCTTAAACGCATCCGTCACTCCCACTGCAGACCTCACCACTGTCACACTACCCTCGTAACATATCCTGTACCACTCTTACATACTTCTCTGACACTCCTGACTTCCTTATACAATACCCACAACTCCTCTCTAGGCACCCTGTCATATGCTTTCTCTAAGTCTACAAAAACATAATGCAACTCCTTCTGACATTCTCTGTTCTTCTCCATCAACACTCTCAGAGCAAACATCGCATCTGTAGTGCTCTTTCCTGGCATGAAACCATACTGCTGATCACTAATCATCATGTCCCTTCTTAACATAGCTTCCACTACTCTTTCCTATAACTTCATGCTGTGACTGATCAGTTTTATCCCTCTGTAGTTACTACAGCTCTGCACATCACCCTTATTCTTAAAAATCAGTACCAAAACACGTTTTCTCCATTCCTCAGGCATCCTCTCACTTTCCAAGATTTCATTAAACAATCTGGTTAAAAACTCCACTGCCATTTCACCTAAACACCTCCATGCTTCCACAAGTATGTCATCTGGTCCAACAGCCTTTCCATTCTTCATTCTCTTCATAGCTATCCTTACTTCCTCCTTGCTAATCTATTGCACTTCATGATTTACTATCCCTACATTTTTATTTATTTTATTTTACATTTGTTGACCGGGCTAGTCTAGCTGGATACATGTCCATTTTCAGTAGAGGCCCGGGGAGATAAGCTCCACTTATAAACTTTACTGATGCTAAGTATAAAAACAGTTAAGAAATAAATTCTAATATAAAAATAGTAATAAACAAGTGGTATAAAAAAGAAAGAAGTAATGGAGATAAGCTCCACTTATAAACTTTACTGATGCTAAGTATAAAAACTGTTAAGAACTAAATTCTAATATAAAAAATAATAATAATTAAGTGGTATAAAAAGTAATGGAGTAAAGAAATCATAGTAGAACAAGATAGCAGGAAGTATCTCTTAAACATTTCATAGAGAGGGAAATGGAAATAGCTGAAAAGAAAGTGAATTAATATTGGGGTGAGTAGGTCAGATGAACATAAAATAATGTTAGTCAGGGTTGGTACAGGGCACAGCCATTGTGTTTTGAGGTAAAGCTTGAGTTTCTTTTAAAGAGAGATTTAGAGGGAATAGATGAGAGTTCAGACGGAAGCAGGTTCCAATGTTTTCCAACAGTGTTTGAGAAAAGAGAGTCTCCGGCCTTGTTGTTTGATTTGACCGTGTCTATAAGAAGTTTGTGTGCAGATCTAAGGGACTTTAGGTTGTGGTAAGGGTGAATCAGGCTTGATAGTATAGGGGTTTTATCAGGTTGATAAAGAATTTGATGGGCTATGGTAAGCTGGTTAGTTTTTAGTTGCTATTGATATTCAAGCCAGCCTAGTTGTTTTAGATTATTACAGTGGTGGGTTCTGTAAGGGTTTCCGGTGGCAAATCTGACTATGTTGTGGTAGGAGTTTTCTAGTTTCGACAGATTTGTTTTGGATAATTTAGTAAAATTGGGGAGGCATAGAGAAGGGGTGAGATAAGGTGGGTGAGGGCTATAGTTGTTCTTGATTCTGGAGTTAGGAAAGGTTTGATTCTGTAGAGAGAGCCTATTTTTGTTAATGCTTTTAGTGTGTTGTTAATATGGGCATTGAAGTTAAGGTTGTTGTCTATGGTAATGCCTAGTAGTTTGGTAGTTGACTCTTGAGATATAGGTGTGCCATTTGCTGATGTTATGGTGAAATCAATGAGGGGAGATTTGCTAGATGGTGTAAAAAGGAGCAGCTTGGTTTTTTTAGGGTTGAGTAGTAGACAATGTTGGGAAAACCAGTCTTCTACAGAGTTAAATATGTGTTGTGTGAGGGAGTGAAGGTGTGATACAGTTGTGGCGGAGCAGACAAGTGTTGAATCGCTCATGTACTGTATGCATGTGACTTGGGGAGCCACATGGTGTAGGTCATTGATAAATAAGGAAAATAGTAGGGGACCTAGTATAGACCCTTGTGGGACTCCAATGCTGACAGGCAGTTGGGAGGATAGAGTGGAGTTCCAGAGTACTGCTTGATGTCTGTTTTGTAAGTAGGACTTAAACCAGTTAAGAGATTGGGTATCAAGTGAAGTGGAATGGAGAATGTGAATGAGTATTTGGTGGTTGACCATGTCAAAGGCTTTGGATAGATCTAAGAAAATTGCTGAGGAGAGGGTGTTATTGTTGCGATTTTTGTTGATTGTATCTGTAAAGGAGAGGAGGGCAGTGGTTGTACTGTGGGATGGTCTGAAACCGTGCTGGGTGTTAGAGAGTAGGTTATTCTGGAGAAGGTGGTGAAGCAGTTGCTTGTGTATACACCTTTCCATGATCTTAGATAAGGGTGAAAGAAGGGCTATGGGGCGGTAATTAGATATTTCAGTAGAAATCATCCAACCTTCTCTCCCTCTCATTCTCTTCATTCATCAACCCCTCAATGTACTCTTTCCATCTCCTCAATACACTCTACTCGATTGTGAGTATGTTTCCCTCATTATCACCTTTACCTGCTGCACATCTTTCCTAGCTCGGTCCCTCTGTCTAGCCAATTGGTACAGGTCCTTTTCTCCCTCCTTAGTGTCCAACCTTTCATACAACTCTTCATATGCCTTATCCTTAGCCTTTGCCACCTCTCTCTTTGCCATGCACCTCATCTTCTTATACTCCTGTGTACTTTCTTCATCTCTCTGACAATCCCACTTCTTCTTTGCCAGCCTCTTTCTCTGTATACTCTCCTGTACATCCTCATTCCACCACCATGTCTCCTAATGCTGCACCTAATTTTTGAGTAGGCAGTCTATGAAGAGCAGTGCTGAGATTCAATTCAAACAAATAAAAAAGATGCCATGCTTGTCTAGACTAGGCTCATGTGTTTTAGCTGAGGAAGTGCTTTTAGAGACATGACAGTGGTTTGGGGAGAACAGTGTGGTAGGAACTACACAATGCCATCAGAACACCATGTAGCAATCAGAGTTCCATCACATAACTAAAGAGAGGTGGATCATTTGAAACTCCATTGAAATTTATTGAAATCTCAGAAATGGTTAAGCGCTTTTGTCTCCATAACATATCAAACTTCATCACAGACAAAAGTGCTTAACCATTTCTGTGATTTCAATAAATTTTGATGGAGGTTTGAATGATCCAACTGTGTTTAGTTATTAGATCAAACTCTGATAACTGGATCACGTACTGTTGGCATTTAATGTGGTTTCTTGTATTGGGTTTATCCCAGGACTTTAAGTCTTTACTTCACTATTGGTGCATTTTTTTAGTGTGGTAGGAACTGTTCAACAAGAAAATGTGACATGACAGCTGTTGAGTACCTCAGTGCTGTCTGTTATGCAAATTACCTTATGCTGTTAGAGTAACAATGCTTCATATCATGTTTACCAGAACTTCTTTAATCCCACAATATGGAAATCAGATGTAACATGCATCTGTTTTCTGAACAGTTACTTTGCAAAGTGTTATGTCTTATGCAGTGATGTGACTCAATAAGTGTAACCACAGCATACGTCATCATCAGGTAAAGAGGGTGTGTGTGTGTGTGTGTGTGTGAGTGTGTGTGTGTGTGTGTGTGTGTGTGTGTGTGTGTGTGTGTGTGTGTGTGTGTGTGTGTGTGTGTGTGTGTGTATGTGTGTGTGTGTCTGTCTGGGTCTTTAATATTTTCATAGCGATAATGGATATAACAAGTGATGGAATGAGTTATAAAAACTGCGGTGGTGGTGCTGCGGTAGTGTTGTTGCCTCACAGTAAGATGTTGTCCTGTTCGATTCTCAGCTAAAGCATCTTCTGTGTGGAGACATGCATGAATGGGTGTACCTTCATTGAAGGTTGTGCCAAAACCGCAACTCGATGTAAAATCTACTGCCAATCATTAGCGGACTGGAGTTCCGCTGTGGCGACCCCTAACCGGGAAAATCCGAAAGACACAACAACTATAGATGTAGGCATGACAAGAGGCAAGAGTTTTTAAAAATACAAATATCAAACAATAAATAATTGATCTTTAACCTTCTATTTTTCAAAAAACACTTAATATTTATAGTTTCATTCATGCCTGGTGAAATGATAGAACAAAGGAGACTATATGGCAGTTAAAATTAGGGGCTGATAAGCTGCCAGGAATGAATGAAACCATAAATATTAAGTATTTTCTGAAAAATAGAAGATTAAAGATCAATTAGTTATTGGTATGATATTCATATTTTTATTTATTCTAATGATATTGAATTGTAGTTTAATTGAATGCTTAATTAGGGATTATTACTTTGATTAGTTGTACCTGTATTCTAATGATATTGAATTGTAGTTTAAATGAATGCTTAATTAGGGATTATTACTTTGATTTATTATTACTTTGATTGGTTGTACCTGTATAAAAATGTTTATTTATTGAATTGATTTTATTCTGAAGAAGTCTCTTTTGGGAAGAAAATTAAAATTAAAGTGATCTGTTCGCTAAAAGTTTGTGGCCATTTTGTTCCTGTTGGTCCTTGCTCTACCTTCTTGTGGATTTTTGTGAGTTGGTTATTTTTCCACTTCATCGTGTGGGGACACCTTTTGTTATTAAGAGTTAAGAGTTGGAGATGGAATGTCTTGTGCAGTCACTGTCTTGGTTTAAATAAGGAAAGATGACTGCATATCTTGCATTCTCATTACTATTGGGAATAGCAGAAAAGACAAAGAGTTGGAGGTGTGTTAATCTTAAAGACATAACAAAAACAAGGGAAAAGTAGGTGATACCTTGCATTGTCACAGTAGATTGTGTCATTGCAAGGCTGGAGATGGTGGCAGTAGTGAAGGGATACGCTGTGTGTCTGCAACACTGAGCTCAGTGACCTTGCTATACAGCCTGGTTTGGCTCTTCTACATCAACAATACACAAGTGCTAACTTCCTCATATATGTTTATGTTGCCTGGTATTTAAAGTATCTGAACCATTAAGCACTACCTTCTGTAATATAGACTCAGATTCGTCACTGGTCCCAAGATTTTATGCGTAATAAAACATTCACCTATTTTATAATTGCACATAATCAAAGATCACAGCTAATGAAATATGCTGCCTAATCCACAACATATCAGGGTATTTATAACCATCCCACAAGAACTGTTCATACAGAGGGAAGGGTTCTGCTACTGAAAATATTTTATAATATGTAGATGACATTTAACAAGAATATATTATTATATCTCCAGCAGATGTTAGGAAAGCTGTAAATTTGCATCCAAGTAGTCATTTGATTGCACTGTTTAACATATTGGTTATGATGGGTGTTAAATCATTTCATTTTACTACAGATTATGCATCAGGCCAGGGCAGTGTTAGGAACTGCTTAGCAATGCACTCTAATTTGGCACATAAGTGGGCACCCTGGTAACATTTTATACCTATATGACTAAGTTACTGACAAGTGGTGTTTCTTTACACTGTACCAGGGAACAGGCATAATTATGGGCTTCTTGTAGGCACTCATGTATCTAAACAATATTTTTTGGGGGGGAAGGTATATTTAAAATCATACAAGGTTTTGGCTGTTAGTTATAAAATTGTTTATTGCTAACATATTTCTTGAGTTGCTGGTAGTCTTGAATCCAAAAGAAATAGTTTCTTGCACAAAAGTATTAAGTTCATTTCCCAGTTTGCAACTGATCTTAAAGTTAATTGCACAAATTTAGCAGCTACAGTTATGTATTTCTGGTGATATGCTACAGCACTAAGTACATTGAATACCTATAGTAAGAAATATTTAGTTATACATATAAATAGTTGTCATCAAAGGTAAAATATATCTACAGGAGGCAAGGTAAATTGTGTGATGACATTTCTAGGCATCGATGTACATTTTAAAAAGAAGAAAATTAACAAGAGACATCATTCAGAAATATGGTTGCTTGTCACAGACCTGATTAGGAGGGAGTAATATTGCAACATTTCCACCAGATGGCAGCAATGGTACTCTAATACAGGAACATTAAGTGTAGCAGTTTAACCTGTTAATGTAGCTTTGCAAAAGATATAACCACTTGGAAAACTACAAGTGTTCTATTTTTTTTTGGAATGGCCTTGATTTTTGCTCAGTATTTTTGTCCGTCACTCTTAAAATCAATGTTTTCTTTTTCCAGAAAAAGCGTGAACTATAGTAAAAAATAATGACACCCTTTTAATTGTGCAGTTTTGTTTATTTGCCATTTGTTAATTGAGGGGTTGGAAGACCCTTCTTCAGGTATGGCTTGGACCAAGAAGTATCAAATACAGTAGTTCTATTTACACAACAGGATGTCAGTGAGCAGAACCGATAAAAAAGAAAAATAGAAACAATGTGTGAAATGTCATATAAGACCCATATGAGAATTAAGATGCGCAGATGGAACATAACATATTATTGTGCCACAGACTGCTGAGATAATAAAAGGTCTAGGCAGCAATGACTATCAGTAATTTACTATCAAAACCATATATAACATCAGTATCAGCCAAGTGACATAAGTGATTGCATATATTTGCTTCTGTTGAGGTGCCTTTTAGCAGTTTGCAGAAATCCTGTGAATTGTTAGAATTTCTAATGGATTTAGATGAGAATTCTAGACTGCAGGGGCAAATTTTGTGAAAAGATTGTTCAATGCAGGCAATAATAAATAGAGGCCTGTGCAGTGTGGAAGCTGTTAGGTTCACTGGGTAAGTAAGGGCTATTTCTTATTTAGAGATAATGTTTCAAAGGGGGGCAGTATCTTTTGTGACAACTTAAAAATGTGCTTATTTAATAAGAATGATGCTCTATCTTTTATATTCTTTTTTAAAGTAAAAGAGTGATGTTCATTTTTAGGGTTTTAGTGAATAAATCTTAGAAATTGTTCTCAGCTTTTTGTAGGAGAGATAAGCTCTGTGAGTATAACATATTAATTATTGGTATAGCAGATTTTAAGATAGTAAGTGTGATTTTTCTCTGTATGGGGTATGAAAGTTAGACTTTGGTCGTGTGAACTCTAGGTAATTAGGCCAAGTTAACATTTAGTTAATCTTTGAGGTGTTCTGAACAGTATAACTGCTGATTTCTTAGTGTTTAAATATAGATTGCTGTTCTGAAGCTAGTTCCAGAGATGCTAGTTTATTTTGGAGAGCCATATTGACGCAATGTGAAGTTTTTCCTGTCCTTATGGTTACTATATGACTAGTATACAGCTGGCAGTTAACCCCTCTCTTTTTAGTGATTGGTAGCAACTAGTTTATTAGTATTGTACGGTTCTTGATTCCTTGCTCTTTCTGACTGCATCCCTCAGTTTAATGTAATGACACAGTTCAAGAGTTAGGTGGGGGTTATTTCACCTCTGACCCTTTTGTAGATCAGTGTGTATATTGAACCTAGTCAGCCACTTTAGATAGATAGCATGTGCATATAAATTACTGAAATTACTTTTTATGTGCAAACGCTATAGGGTTTTTTGAAATTGTTTATGTTTTTAAATGGGTGACTTTTTATGAAACAGGATGATGGATCTTTGTTTTGAAACTTACATAGCTATATATGGTGTTTCCGATGATTTAACTAATACGATGCTAATGATGCTCAAGCTCTGGCTTATAAGAGATACGTGATTATTGAATAATTGGGCTAATGAGTTACTGAGCCCGCCAAAAGTTTCTTGTATATAAATGTAGTGCAGTTTTTTGAAAATTTATCTGATGAAGCGTAGCCTGGACTACGCGAAAGCGCTTATCCATTTTCTTGCAATAAAGTGTTATTTACATGTTTAAGGAGACGTTTGGTTGAATCTTCATTGTGCATATCTTTGATCGTGGTGACTATCCTCACTCCTTCCTTTTGGTTTATACGGCATACCCTTTGGTGAGTTACGTCTTTGGCTGAGAAGTGGTGTTCCTTTTATGGATAGTTTTCTATTTTTTGATCACCACTCAACGCACACGATGGACAGTGATGCAAATACTGCTGCTAATTCTATTCCAGAGTCGAGGGACTTAACCCGTCTTTGGACGGGTTTATTCACATGAGAATCGAACCCTTTATTGTCACTGGATTTTAAGGAAGCAGTGGGTTCACTACAACAGCTGGAAACTGGTGAGAACATTACAGAGTTTCATGAACAGTTGAAAATATTGGAGGACTGTTTATACCAAATGCATATATATCTATGGCAGAGGCTACATTTGGAAGCCTGTTTGTTCCATAAGGTAGTCCCCAGGGGCATGCGGGTGTTCTGCATGCCCACGTATGGGGACTCCCATCCGTCCTTATTAAAACAATGGCAAGATTTGAACATTAATTTAGGCTTTGACTACATTAAGCTGTTATTGAAATATTTTCTACCACTAGAAACTGACCTCCGCAATAAAACCGATATGCTTTATCAGAAACTAGCGGAACGATTTATATCCAATTATTGTAAAGAGAAACTTTGTTCAGTCTTATCACAAGTAAAATCATTCAGTGATAGACTGGGGATGACAAAACAACGCAAATTGAGGAGAGATTATATAGACTTCCAGAATGGTCATGTGTTCGTTTGGCCGAGGGGACAAGATAATCACTCGACGCACTTACATTGTTCAACCATTCCTAATGACAGTAATGAACACTTCAATGCTACTGACTCAATGCTAGCAGCAACAGAGACTAATACTCATGTTCCGACCATCATTTCTTCTACTAGGGTGAGCGGCTTAGATCCTATTGACTCACCCAACACTGCTACACCCCCTCCCAACCAGGAGGCGTTGTATGGGAATCGTAATCTAGGAGCCATACCCAAGAACAACAACACCCTGGATGCCCCCCCCCCTTTTTTACCCTATCTGAGGAAATACAATCAACAACAAAGAGGTCGCTCAAACAGCAGGGGGCTGAGAAAACGCAAGTTTTCAGGAGAGAAGAATATACCCAACAGGAAGACCAGGTATTGACTTCTTTGGTATTTAACCATTCTAATGCTCATTTGGACAGCCATACAATTAGCCTTTTGAATAGAGGCCTAACTTTCATTCCAGCAGCTACATCTACCTTGGCGGAATCTTTAATAGACTTGAGACTTTTTTGTAGGCGTGTATGCCTCAAACTGTTTTTTTGTAATAATGTTGAGATCAACTCAAGGACCGAGCCTGTTGTAAAATATAAAAGTAAAAGTACCTTTATGCCACCAATGCATCCAATGATAGAATGCTTTTTGGTTCTATGTGAGAATGATTTATATAAGTCATTTTCGGATGTACAACGTAAGAAAGGGAGATTTTACAACCTCAATAGTGGTGAAAATCAAGCTCTAGCCAGGTTGAAGAGTGATGATACGCTAGTAGTGAAACCTGCGGATAAAGGGGGTGGTATCGTGATCTTAGATAGAGAAGAATATGTGAAGTGCATGATGGATTTACTAACTGACATAAAAACTTATAAGATCATATCTTTGAAACAAGTGCTAGCAGTGATACAAATTGTGAAAGATACAGTGTATGACCTTTTGCTATGCAGGCAGATCAGTGTAGAACTATATGAATATTTTTTAATTTCTCATCCGGTTATACCTATTCTGAAGGGGCTTCCCAAGATTCATAAAGCAATCTGGTCAATACCGATGAGACCTATAGTATCAGGGGAAGGGTGGATAACCTCTCATATATCGATTTTTTTGGAGGACGTTTTACGACCAGTTGTGGATAACTGCTCCAACATTTTGAAAGATACTTATCAATTATTGGAGAGTCTTAAAGATGTACATCTAGATGTGAGCAACGCTAATTATTGTTTAATTACTATGGATATAGAAAAACTATTCACGTCCATTCCCAATGAGATTGGTATACAATACATTAGGGAGTTATTACATAAGGAAACCACCTTCTCAAATGATAGAATTATATTAGTTTGCCAGTTGCTAGACATCATATTGAGTAATAACATCTTCATGTTTGGTGATAGGTATTACATTCAGGCATGGGGGGTAGCCATGGGCACCCCCTGTGCCAATACCTATGCTAACCTGGTAGTATATTGGTGGGAACAAATGTTTTTATTCCCCCATGTATTAGCGAAGTCTGTTAAATACTACAAACATTTCGTTGACGACATACTGATTGTATGGGAAGGTACCAGTGAAGATTTCAATAGTTTCTTGAATTATTTAGAAACTACTACGGAATTTCTGAGATTCACCAAAGAATGCTCATGTGAACAGGTTAATTATCTAGACGTTACACTTAAGTTGACATCTCAAGGTGACATTATATCTACCCTATATAGAAAAACTGTATGGAAGAATGCAATACTGGCCTATGACAGTATGCATCCCAGATTCACCTTCTATGGCATAGTAAAAAGCCAGTTCATCAGAATATCTAGATTATGTCACGATAGATCTGACTTGATGAGGGAGGCTGATAACTTGGAACTTTTATTTAATGACAGAGGCTATGATCCAACAATGGTAAAGGGAATAAGGCATGAAGTTATTGGTGATACCAGAGACATAGGTGCCCAAACTAGGTTGAGTGACAACATCTATAAAGGACCGCGTAAATTCACAACGCACAATTATATGGTGAACTATGTCACCAAATATACCAGCGACATAGAGAGAGTAAGGCAAGTGATTAGGAAGAACTGGAATGTCCTTACGGTTAACAAACAAGTGAGAGATATTGTAGGAACTACACCAAAGTTTTGTTATAGGAATAGTGATAATTTGAAGATGTTACTATGTAATGACCAACATGTTACCAAGGTGAAACATCTTAATCAAATGAGAATTGTGAATAAAGGTACCTACCCATGTCGACAATGTCCCAGATGTAATAACATCACTAAGGTACAGATGTACAAACATCCCTCTATGAACTATATTTTTCAACCTAATCACTATGCCGATTGTAACACTAAGAATGTGATATATCTAGCCACATGCACCCTGTGTACGGCTTTCTACGTAGGTTTGACCAAGAGAAGGTTGAGGGATCGAATATATGATCACCTTTATGACATCCGTAGACAGGATGAAAACAATGCATTGGCTAGACACGTTGAGGAACATCCTACACATTCTTTTACCTTCAGAATACTACAGATTCTGACAATGAGCATGAGAGGGGGAGATAATGAGAATACACTAGCTAAGATAGAATTATATTGGATCCTGAAGCTAGCAGCACACATACTACCAGGATTGAACAATCATGTTTCTATCAAACCTGTGTTATCTGGGAAGTAACAGGCATATGTTTAAATGGCCTTGGCTAAGATCTTTACTGGATATTGTCTACACTTTGATATATACTTGATACAGATCCACCATATTTTGACAGTGGATCAGATGCATGAAGATGATGTTCTGCTACCAGATATTCTTCAGGTTTTAATATATTTTTTTGGGTATAATTGTTTCCAAATCTTATTGGAAATAATGACATACACTCCGTATCTTTGCATACGATAATGTTTCTCCATATACACTAAGATTGGTGAACAACAATATAGAGTGTAATATATACCTTTCCACCACATATTATTTACCCTCCTTTATGGTAGAGAAGTATTTTCAGGAAGAATGATACTTATATTTAACTTCTAGTGATTTCTTCCCTTTTGTCATTCTCCGAATACATTTGTAGTGGATTAGATATGATTATGTTAATCTCGAGATATATCCCAATACATTTCTTACAATAAGCTATGTTTCTTAATATTTGGATTTAGTCTATACTATTATATTGTATACTGTACATGGCATACAAGTGTGTCTATACGCAATTGCATTTACACATACACACTATGTTTTAGTTAACATATACTAAACATAGATACTTTAATAATATTATGGATTTGAGTATAAACTATATTTAAGTATTTAAGTATTTATCCTCTATTTTATAATAATATTTTATATTTTATATTTTAGATTGTTACATTTACTGTAAATTGAGTATATATATTTGTGTTTATATTTGTATATCACACAATAATGAAATTGATTTTGTAATATCTATTAATTTTAGAACAAATATATATGAATATAAAAATCTACTATAACAATAAATATATTGATGGTTAACATCTTATAAAATTACATTTGAACATACCCATTCATTCACCTACTATATATTGTTCTATTAAATATTTTCTATTCTTTAATTTATACACTATTTTTATATCCTTTTGATAATAGTGTATATATATTGGGATGTGCAATATGCTTGAATTAGGTTCGTTCTTGACATTTTAGCTATATGATACAGACTCTAGGACCCTGAAGACAGCTAATTACGTCAGGGAAGCTAGGTGCATATGCGGACGTTTAGAAGTATGATAGATGGACGTAATCTATACTTTCTGTGAAATGAACAGGGAGAGTTAGTGATTTGAAATATTAATGATCAGGGGAATATGGTTTTCTGGTACACAGCTTTATCCGAAGTGAATGGATCGTATGCTTACATCTTGCCATGGAGGTATCTATGGAAATGTTTTGATACAGTTAACTGAACTCTGTTAGCAGCGTTGAATGTTGCAGTGCCTCATGTGTCTCCGTATTTTTACTTTTATTATTTTTATGTGTTAAAGTGTCACATTTGTTCTTACATGCAGTATAAGTAATGTGAATTTTTATGTGCAAACGCTATAGGGTTTTTTGAAATTGTTTATGTTTTTAAATGGGTGACTTTTTATGAAACAGGATGATGGATCTTTGTTTTGAAACTTACATAGCTATATATGGTGTTTCCGATCATTTAACTAATACGATGCTAATGATGCTCAAGCTCTGGCTTATAAGAGATACGTGATTATTGAATAATTGGGCTATTGAGTTACTGAGCCCGCCAAAAGTTTCTTGTATATAAATGTAGTGCAGTCTTTTGAAAATTTATCTGATGAAGCGTAGCCTGGACTACGCGAAAGCGCTTATCCATTTTCTTGCAATAAAGTGTTTTTTACATGTTTAAGGAGACGTTTGGTTGAATCTTCATTGTGCATATCTTTGATCGTGGTGACTATCCTCACTCCTTCCTTTTGGTTTACAGTTCAAGAGTTAGGTGGGGGTTATTTCACCTCTGACCCTTTTGTAGATCAGTGTGTATATTGAACCTAGTCAGCCACTTTAGATAGATAGCATGTGCATATAAATTACTGAGCATGTGCGAGATCGGTGCCATTTTGTGTAGTCAGTCAGTGTGAATGTAAGCTTGAATGGAGATGCATATGTCAGTGTGTTAGAAGTAAGAAGTCAGTCAGTAAGCTTATGAAGTTTGAAGTATATGTTCCAGTTACAGCTCCTGATGTGTTTATGTACAATAAATGACTTGAAAGCATTCTATGACTCAGTGTCTCATTTGAGTACATGAGACATGCGACATGGAGTCAGAAGTGGGATCCGAAGGTGAAGCAGCTTACAAACCATGTGGCACGCAATTAGAAGTGGAGTAATATACAGTAGCAAACTCAGAAACAGGTCAGAAGTTATTCAAAGGTGCTTAAATTCTTTTTAAATGATTTTCAGGTGCCAAACATGTGACATAGCATTCAAAGTGTTCAAAATAATTTCTGAGATATTTGAGATGTCCAAAATAGTGACATAATGATTAAAGAGTTTGAAATAATCTCTGAAGTATTTTAAATGTTTGAAAAGGCTGTAATGTCTGAATTGTTTCACAATGTATGACTTTTTCACTGTAAGTAAGATTTTTCGAAGAGTCCGAAGTGTTTTGAGTGTTCAAGGTATTTGCAATGTTAAAATAAAGCATTTTTTATAGAGATTGTTGTGCACCTGAGTGTAATTACAAGTACCAGGCATATACTTATGTTTAAAAGAAATTTGTTGTTATGACAGAGGGATTTCGCAGACCTAAACTGTTGGTGTTTGATAATAATATTGCAGAGCTGTGAACAGACTTTTATGTTTGTGGTGTCTCTGTGATCGATGAAACACTTAACACAGTGACAGTTGTCAGCAAAGAGTGAAATATTTTGTACTATGCAAATTAATGGGAAGCCTATACAGCTTAAAGTAGACACTGGATCTAAGTGCATTGTTATATCAGCACAAATGTTTGCTAAAGTAAAAGCTGGTGAGAAACTTGATTCAGCAAAGTGTGCAAAACTAATTGCTTATGGTGGTGAAGAGATTCAGACTGCTAGTGCAGTGGTTCTTTCATGCCATTCTTCTGGAAACAGCTATGCCTTGCAGTCTTACTTAGTCAAAAGACATGTGCAGTCATTGTTAGGCCTCAAAGAAAGTCTGAGAATGGGACTGATTTAATTTAATAAACAGGTCCACCATATAAGTCTGAATAACAACAATAGTTTTACACAATATTTTTAGTGAATATGCTGATATTTTCAAAGATGAGCTTGGTAAACTTCCAGTGACATATTCCATGAAGTTAAACCATGAAGTAAGTCCAGTTGATAGACCAGCATGGAAGATTCCAGTAGCAATGCAGAGTAAAGTAAAATCAGAACTAAACAAAATGGTGAATTTAGGTGTCCTTACTTCAATAGAAGAACCGACTGAATGGGTATCCTCCATGGTTGTAGCTCATAAGAAAAGCTCAGATGATATTCGAATATGTATTGATCCAAGAGACTTAAACAATGTACTTAAGCATCCTTATCAGCCAATGTGCACAGTTGAAGAGATAGCCACTCTCATGCCATATTCCACTGTTTTTTCAGTCTTAGATGCAAATAGCTCTTTGTGGCAAATTTCGCTAGATCGCAAATCTTCATTGTTAACTACATTCAATACAGCCTTTGGTAGATACAGGTATTTGAGAATGCCATTTGCAATCAATTCTGCCAGTGAAGTCTTTCAGCGTGCCATGGAACAAATTTTTTCTGGTTATTCATGTGCTATTATAGTAGACGACATTATTATTGGAAGCAATGTTGAAGATGAACATGATAGAAATCTCAGGAAAGTTCTAGACCACGTACATGAAGTAAATCTTAAACTGAATCCTCAGAAATGTAAATTCAAACTGAAAGAAGTTACTTATGTGGGACATTTGTTTACCAGCTCTGGCTTGCAACCAGATCTGTCTAAACAAGCAGAAATTCTTGAAATGCCAGTTCCAGAGAATGTCAGATCTTTACAATGTTTTCTAGGTATGGTCAACTGTTTAGGAAAGTTCATCCCAGACTTGACTGAGCTTTCTGCACCATTATGTAAGTTGACACACAAAAATGTAAACTGGTCCTGGTTGGAACAACGCCAAAGAGCATTTGATAATCTGAAGAAGAAAATTGTCAGTCCACCACATTGAGATATTATGATGTTCACAAACCTGCAACTCTTTCTTGTGATGCTTCAAAGTAAGGCCCTGGAGCAGCATGTCTTCAAGAAGGCATATCAGTAGCCTATGCATCAAGAAGTTTAACCTAAACAGAGATGCGTTATGCACAAATAGAGAAAGAACGTTTGGCAATAGTGTTGGACGTTCGAAGTTCAGTGATTATATTTATGGCAGACCTATCGAAATAGAGACAAATCACCAACCACTAGTGACAATTTTAAAAAAGCCAATGCATACAGCCCCAGCTCGATTGCAATGCATGATGTTAAAACTGCAAAAGTACAATTTCAATATTGTTTACAAAAAGGGTAAACACTTGTACCTTGCTGATGCTTTGTCACACACACCCAGACAAATGACAGAGCAGCATGGAAATGAAACAGCAGACATTGAAGTCATGGAAGTCAGAAATTTTTCATCATCATGGCCTGATGAACTCAGAAATCACAAAGCTTCAGACCCAATTCTCCAGAAGCTAAAAAATGTTATCAGTCAAGGATGGCCAGCACGACAAACCAGTTTACTACTTGACGTTCAGCAGTATTTTCCTTACTGAGATGAACTCATGATGGACAATGGAGTCATCATGAAAGGTCCAAAAGTGGTAATTCTTAAAGCATTGCAATGGGAATATATCAAAATTTTGCATCGTGGTCACCCAGGTACTGATTCAACCAAAAGAAAGGCAAGAGACATTGCAGTTTGGCATTCTGTGTCTAAAGATATAAAGAAGAAAACTCTAGAATGTTCAATTTGCAACAACACCAAACTGCATCAACAAAAAGAACTACTCCAGCTACACTAGATTCCTGAATTACCATTTAAGTGGCTAGTTGAATGCTAAACTAGGATTAGAATCATTAAGTACTGGTGACAAATTTATTTGGCTTAATTCAACATGTAATCTGTTTTTAGAGAAGTCTGTAATGTTTCTTTTCTTAATAAAAACTGGTGGGAATTTAGAGGCTGTGAATGACCATTGAGACAGCAGAGGTCTGTGGCTGCTAAAAGAGTTTGGTAGAACTTTAAAAGATTGTAAATGCTCTGTGATGTTAATTATTGGAATGTCCAATAAAGAGTTTTGTATTCCCTTCATCTGCTGTTGTGTTCCTTCATTCACTATTTCTGTTAATGTAAATGGAGTAAGCATAGTATTCAAATGTACTTTTAAGTGTCTGTTGCAGTCCAAATTAGTGTCTCCAAGTATAAATAGCTTATGCTGCTTGGCAAGTCCACTAATTTTGTCCAGAATACATTTTAAGAAAGATGTTACTTATGTATTATCGCAACCACATTCCTAACACAAGTAGCGTCTGTTTGCCCAGCCCTTCTCCTGCTGAAAAATGTTCATATGTAAGTACCGTGACATATCGTACAACATAACCTGATTTAAATTAAGTGGTTGTGGGACTCCGGTCTCTGAAAGAGGAACAGCTTCTGTTAAATGAGGTTTGGGCTTCGTTTACAACCTGTTCAGTTTGACAATGTGCACAGCCTTATGAATTAAACTTTCTACAATTATCCATTGACATACAGATTGTTTTACAAATGTAGAACTCCATGTCTGTGTGCATATATTTTTTTCAATGTAAATGTTATTAACTTAGTGATACATATGCCATCAGTCTCTGTTGCCGCCATCTCGGATAGATTATTCTCTCGAATATAGCACTCTTCTGTTTATTTGCAGATACTGCACTAAGATACTTATATCTCAATGATGAATGTTTTGTCAAATGTCATTTTAGGAGGTCTTGATCTCAGTCATTTATCCATGTATGTGTTTTAATTTTAATGCTGTCCAGGTACACTGTATGCAGTTGGCTGACTGTAATACTTTATGAACATTCTGTGTCTGTTGGTTTGGGTTTTTCTGCAGTGGTTACTCGTTAAATGTTTTCATAAATGTGACAGGTTAAGCATGAAGTGTGGTATGTGTATGTTTGCTGTTAACATTATGTTGCAGTAAGTAGTTAAGTAAGTAAGTAAGAAACATCGTTTTGCGAAAACAAAACAAATTAGAACAGGTTAGGAATGTGGTTGCGATAATACGTAAGTACCAGAAAGATAAATAACTCTGTGGTGGGCTGTAGATAGGAACAATAGAAGCTTTTGTGAAATTAACTAGAACAATCTCTTTGAGCAATTATTTGGGATCAGAGTCATCAGAAGTGTTACCTTTGGCAATAAGCCTAGGTGAGTGGTTGAAGGATGTATCTGCAAGGGTTAGATCACCTCCTTACCTAGATCCTGGCTTTTTGTCATGAAATAGATGAAAGTTAGATGAAATGTTAGGTGGAACCCCAAAGTCATTTTTGAGCCTGGATTGAGTAATACGTAGAATTTTATGGTTATACTAAGAGATCCACGTTTCAAGCTGTACCCATTTATTGTTTGTTCTACTAACATTAAGACAAGCTATTGATAGAGGAGACTTACTGAATGTGAGGTTTGTAGTAGTGTAGCTATTCTTAAAAAATGGAAAGTACAGTGTAAAAAAGAGCAGTGTAAGATGGAATTCCTGGGTTAAGGTGACTCACCAACAACTGATAGCCCTAGTCTGATTAAAACAAAAAAAATAACTGTTTTCTTAGTGTTGTTAGTGAGAGAATGTGTTTTTGTAAAAGATAAATAAAAGCTATGGCTCATTTTCTGTTTAGATTAAGAAGTCTGGATTTGTAGGCCTCTTGCAGGCATTTTTTGACTGGAAATATCATTGTGGCTATGGCCGTCATACTATGATACGTAGTGTTACAAAGTGGAGTAATGCAAGTGTTCATAAGACTTAATGTATAATTCAGCAGTACCTAAAAGAATTAATATGAGGAGGGCAATGTGAGTAGCCACAGTTATTGGCAAACACTGTAAAATGTAAGTTGGCTATAGTGTAAGAGCTAAACAGGTAGAGTGGCAATTCTGATGTGTCTCTTTAAGAGTGAGTGAAATGGAATGAATCAGTGGACTGGCAGCCAGAAGTATAAATGGCTAGTCACTTGTGTGACATGTGAATGGGCATTGGAGGTGGAGAAGTAGGCCTCAAAAATGAATCAGCATAAGCCAATCACTGTACACATGTGTACAACCAGGACCAAATCCAGACATAACAGGAAGTTACATGGTTTAAAATATAGACAAGCACTGCTTAGGCATTTAAAAGTTTGCCAGGAGTCACAGCACCAAAATATGCAGTCAGCAGGCTACAAAAATAAAAAAAGTGTATACTTTCAGTGAACAATCCTTTAAGCTTCTTTAAAACTAATTATTAGATGACAGGTACAGACAATACTTGGAGCATACTTCAAAGAGCAATATGAAGAAGTGAGGTAGTTTGCTGGTGCAGCAACCAGAGGATAAGTAACTAATCTGAAATCAACACCAATAAGTTCAGTGCACTGTTTGTTCCCAAAATGGCAAACATTAAAGCACTAAGGAGCTAGGACCCCAAAAGATTTAATGTAAATTTTAATATATTCCTCCAGCTAAAAAACAATGTCTTTAAACAGTCATCAGGCTCTTCTCATAGTAATGTGAAACTTCTGCATGTACCTTGCATTAACGAAATGTGGCATAACCTGGAAGTTGGGGTAGAAGCTGCACCCTGTGGTTAATATTCCCTTTCTATTCATGAAAACCCATCCCATCTGTTTCACATTTACCAACACCAGCAAGAGAAGCAATGTTTAGCAAAACACTACTGGTAGTAAAACAAGTTTTTTAGTGTAGCATGTTGGCAATCCAACAGTCTGAAAGTCAAGCCAACTAAGCAGCAGAATCAATAGGAATATATGAGAATGCTAGTAGAAAAACAAATCACTGTATAAACTGATATAACATTGTATGTTTCTAAAAATAGTTTGATATTTTGCATCACATTGTTTGTCATATTTATGCAAAATACAGAGCATAAACCTTGTGTACAATGCTTCAGTACAGTTTACCAGTCTTAACATACAAACAGTTTCTATAGGATAAATAAAAAATGGTGGTCTGCCTCCATTGCAATTCTCCTCCTGCTCATAATAACGCAGCGTGCTTGTGAATTTGTATCACAATGTACAGTAAGCTTTAAGGTGGGATACGGATGGGAAAGTACATCCATCCGTCAGATCAGTGTAAGTCAATCACTGTGAATCCAGGCATAACAGAAAGGTAGGTGCACCTTAGAAAAATCTGCATACAGATATTAAAGATTTATTGAGAAAACATTTATTTATTTATTTATTCATTCACTTAGAGTCCAGTCATTAACTAGGTTAGAGCACTGGTCCAGATGGACAGTTTGTAGGATCAGCCTGGGAGAGAAGTTGTACAGTACAGTAAATAGGAACAAAATGCTAAGTAGTAAATACAGTTATTATTGTGTTTAAGTAAAATACTGTTAGAAGCAGTGCATATACAGAGTTTTTATGGTGTACATATTGCAATAAAGCAGTGTAAGATACACTGGTCCAGAATTGGAAGGAGGGTGAAAGGGATTATGGGGAGCTGGAGGGGAATGGCACAGACCTGAACATTTGAGCAGAGAATGAGGAGGGCAGAGTGGGGGAGGTAAGAGTGATAGTGCATGAGAGCTGATGGGAGATTTAATGGAGTTAACTGTTGGTCCAGGCCTATTATGAAATTATGTTTTTTTTTTTTGGCTACAGACTGGAGGTGACTGTACTATGAGGTGGCTTTCTGATTTAAGTAACACCTTGAGCTGAAAAGCATTTGCAGACTGAATGTTTGAACAGAAACTTCTTGAGTTGTTGTCTGAAACTGGTATAGGATACAATGTTTCTTACATTAGCCAGAAGAAAGTCCCATACTTGAGGAATCATTTCTGAGAAGCAGTGGTCAGTGGAATGAAGTTTTGTACAAAGAGCGATAAGGGATTCTTAGAACTGAAGTCTGAGATAGTAGGATGATGACTTTTTGGAGAGTGTACTTGAGAAGAAAATCAAGGTTTTTTGGCATATAAGTTTGTGAGTCAGGAATGCAAGCAGCAGAGTGCGTATTTTATTTGGTAGGAACCATTTACCTTTGGCAGGGACTGAGCAGTGGTGTTCTATTTGTGGAGCAAGGATAATGAATGTGTGAATTTGATTGATGGTAGATTGCAATGTTGTTTGATTTTTTCTTGGAGCTTTTGAAATAATTTGAAGGCCATATCTTAACGATGGGAGGAGATTACCTTTTCCAATGCCTAATCTACCTTTTGCTGAAAGAAAATGAGAACATGTTCTTGCCCAGAAAAGGAGAGTATTAATATTGGATGTTGTATTGATAATATGATGTTGGAAATTGAGGAAGTGGTCCAACTAGATGCTCAAATATTTTAAGTGATTGGTGGTTTTCATGGGTTCTTTTCAGTTGTACAGAATGTCCCATGTGACTGCAATTGTGGACAGCTTTTGTCTAGTGCCAAAGATCACAGGCATTTAATATGAGTATGTTTAGTTTGACCCATTCTGTTTTTAGTAATGATGGTGTGGGAGGCGTTGGACCTGTATATAACTATAGCATCTGCAAAGAGAATTGCTGGGGTACTGGGAAGGTGCCCATGGAGGCTGTTAATGTATAGCAAGAACAGGAATGTGACAATATGGAAATTTGGAGACTCCCTTAGAGTGGAGGTGAGTAAGATGATGATTTTCTTCTTATTTGTACTTTAAAAAGAGGAAGTTTTAAAACCAGTAGTTAGTGAATGCTAATCCATGCTTAACACGTCCTGAAGCAATGAATGAGTCAAAAGCTTTGGTGAAGTCTGTGAAGACTGCATCTGTGATGTGGCCTTTGTTCCTGCTTCAAAGGATATCATTGTGTAGGGAGCAGTCATACTGCTCCAGCCTGTTCAGAATCCATGATGATGGGGGAAGGAAAGAATGTTACATTTTTAAATGTGTTCTGTAAGTTGGAACATCTGATTTTTAATTCTAGAAACTTTCCTAGAAATAAGAAGACGATGGAGACTGGTCTGAAATTTTTAGTTTTGTAAGGAGATTGATTATGGGTAACTTTCATTTGTCTGACATTGTGTTATTAGTATTGCATACATTGTAGAGGTCAGGAGAGGAGATGAGTGGTGATGTAATCCTTGCACAGAATTAGGAACTATGGTAGAAGGTTTCAGAGCCTCGTCTGGAATCTGATTGAGGTTGTTCTTTGGCTTGTATGCTATCTTTTGTTTTGATTTTGTTGAAGTGAAAGGGAGGAGTGTGAATGAGGGGGTTGGGAGGTACAAGTTGGGGATGCAAGGATGCTGTTGATAAAAGATAGGGTAGAAAATTATTTGAGAAAGTCTTTTAGGAAATGGGGGGCTGAGGCAGAAGTAATGAAGCGAGTGCTGAGCGAGTCCAGAACTGTTTGCTGTTGTTTGAAAGGCTGTCCTGTTGATGCAGGTGATAGCTAGCCTTGTGCCTTCTTACTGCTTTTTTTTCTGGATTTCTAAGTTCTGTAAATGTAAGGCTACTGTCAGTGATATAATACACTTTCCAAGTTTACAATGCAATCTTGGTGTTTGCATTTAATTTCTGACGTAATGCATTTAAGTAGTGTGGTTATTATGGGGAAATGTTTATCCTGCAACTTGATGAGAAAATTATTTAGAGATGTGGCTACATTGTTGGGGTCATTAAGTATGAGAATGGCTAATGAAGATATTTTGTTTAATTCTTCTTTTATTGATGTAATATGTTTTTGTAATTTTGGCTGCTAGCTGATTTGTTTGGGTGGGGCCAGAATACTCAAAGAGTGTGAAAGGGCTTTGTTGTCAGTGATTTTATTTAGAGATGTTAGTTATTAGAAGATCGGGGGGGTGGGGTCTGATTACTGGTAACAAGGTTTGGTCTATCAATTTGGTAAGTCCATTGGCCAAAAATGTGCCAGTTATCTCATGATTCACTGAGCTAAGAAGGTTAAAGTTAAAGTCTCCAAGCAATAATAGTTCCCTTATTTGTTTTGTAGTGTGTAGCATGTGCTGCGAATAAAAGTTAAAATGTGAATTGGTAGCTGGAAAGTGAGAGGTTAACAGTGATTAGAACAAGTGGTGGGACTCTTTTGCAGTGAATTTATATTGCTAGCTAATTTGGGTTATGATCATTGTTAAGATTTGTTTTCTTCAAATAAGGATAACTATTGGTTCTGTTTGAACAGGATTAGTGTCCCCCTCCCCCAAGTTTTCTTGGGCCAGGTCTAGGATCATGCATGTAAGTGTAAATGGGGAAATAATGATAAATGTCACAGGGGATGAGATCAACCCAAGTCACTGTGATGGCCAGAATGTCTGGTTGAAGGAGGGGAAGGAAACCTATGGTCTGTTTGAGTTTATTTAGGAGGCTATCTACATGAGTAGTGCTACATTCAGTTTAAATTGGTTGGGTTGATGCTGCAACTGTGAAGGGAGTGATGTATTTTGGGGTTCTGGGTTTGAACCACTTCAACTAACTGAATCCTATTTTTCAACTAATGCATGCTATACAAATAACGTTTAATTATAGTCAGACATAAGCCACCTAGTAACAGTTTAATCTCATATTCGGATATTACTTATTTTTCTTTGCATGAAAGAAAATGGCAGTGTATTTTATGCAACTGGTGGTTAATCAGTGATTTTTATCTGCAGCCCTAAGGCAGATCTAGCCTTAAAAGGGAAGACCAGCATGGCCTATGGACATGGTTCACAGTTATGTTGAAGTGCAATAAGTCAGGATTTAACATGCAATAAAATATCTTAGCATTTACAGTAAACCTCTACACTAAGAATGTGGAAAGAAACATATATGGGATCCAAACATTTCATTAATGAGTTTTGTCACTGACAAGGAAAAAGCAGGGTACAGCTAATGGAAAATCATCTGCTTGAAAATGATTGGCTTTTTCACTGTTAGATCATGAAGCAGTGGGGATCGGGCAGATTTTCCATTCCTTGATGTTGTGTGATCTCAGGTTGGTATATATATATATATATATATATATATATATATATATATATATATATATATATATATATATAATCAGCATGGATTATAAGGAGTGCAGGGGTACTTGCCTTCTTGCAAAAATAGTTTTTTTAAGTTTTGTCAGTCAATTTTGGATTGATGATTTTCTTCATTGACCATTAGGTGTTGATCATATGTGGACTGATGATTAGTCAGGTTGAGGAATGTTTATGCACCCAGATATCTATATATGTTGGGATGCTGCTATACAGAGAGATGCTTATGAGATATGCATGAATACAGGAGTTAGTAATAATACAAATGGCTGAAGCATGTAGGCCCTAAGAAGTATGAAAGACAGTGATCTAGCTGTTTTTTTTTTCGCTGTACACATTGCCATACCACTCCCAATGCATCCAAGCTCATCTGATCTCTTCAGTGAATCTTTACTTCCCAATGCTAAGCTCCTCCTAGTCACATGGCTCACATCTCATATTATTTCTAACTCTTAAAGCTATAGAAGTTAATGTATTAAGTATGCAATTGTGATTTGTAATGTGGCATTCTCCAGATCTTGATAATTAGTTATTTTAGATGAATACAATGTTTTGTGGCTCAGCTAATCTTTTTTTTTTTGAATCCTTGAAGCTGGTAACCAGTTCTGCATTTGCAAATAGAAGAGCTATAGCACATTGTAAAGTATCATTTTAGTTTTGTAGGGTCACCCATATTGTATGAGTAACATACACATTTGTAGGCAGGCACTCTCGAAGTTTTCAATTAATTTAATGAGAAAATATCAGCATGAAATGGTTTGCTTATTCAATGGACCATGCAGGCTAACAATGAACTATGACAGAAGGTAAAACATCTTCGTTTCTGTCTGCTGTCCATGCCTCTTATCTGTACCCAAGTTTGTGTCATAGGTATGCTCTGCCCCTTGTAATTTTTATTTTGATGTTCTTGTAAATCACTGAGGATTATAGTTAGCCAAAATGCAGCAATTAGGGTTTTACTCTACTTAATGTTCAGAAAATGCGCAGTGATGCAAAACCTATTGTTCTATTAACTTTTTAATTGAATTACAGCAATATTTTAAAACTGATTGTGGTTTAAATCATTTGCCCCATAGAATTCTTTTTTTCCCTTCCCCTTGTATCATACTTTCTGGTCTCTTACCCTAGTGTCCTTATCATTGCTGGATCTATCACCCCCCTACATTTTTTATCCCCTGGACTAACACTGAATCCAGGCAGTGGAACCTAAGGGTATCCTGGGGATCTTATTAGCAATTGATTCTACGAGGGAAAACTATTTTTGAATTATAACATAATCCCTTGTCCCTCCACTCGCCTATGGTCATTTTGGAAACTGTTCAAGGGCCACTCCCCTCTTAATAGACCACACCTCCCCTTAGGGAACACCAAGATGAGTGTCCCTCCTATCAAAGGGATAGGCTAGGTCATCCCTTCCTGCCACTCCATCAGGTGCCTAAACACCTAATTGAACCTGGGTCAGCTAGGTTGTAGTCAGAGCTTTATATCTCCACACCAGTAGAGTAGCTACATGTCCTCCTAGAAATCTTAAGCAAATACGCTCAAAGGTGTGCTGCTCTGTGTTTGACAGTGATCATTTGGTCAGCCTACTGTATATATCAAAAACGATTTGAGACTCCATCCACAATTTGAGCAAAAAATAACATTTTAAAGATAAAGCAGTTTTATCCCATATGTTATACATTTAACTTTCTTCATATCTAGAGGGACCGAGAGCTACCAATATGTATGTATGTAACCAGAGTTAACTAAATCCAGTCTTGAGTATTTAATATTCTACTCATTTTCAACCACATCAAACCATTACTGAAGTTAGTGAAGTCAGATATTTTAACAGTTGCATACATGTATTTATTTATATTTTGATGCAGGAGATATCAGACTGTGGCAGGCCTTTTTCTGTGAATGTTTGAGAAGAAAAGGCTTGAAGCAATATCACATAGCATAACAAATAAAAACAAATGAGAATAATATGCTATTCACAGCTCAGTTCACAGTTTGGGTAATACATATAACCCAAAAGATGAAAATAATGATTACAAGTAAATAAGGCATTGTATGTTATACAAAGCCTGAGATAAAAAAAATTTAGAGACTACAAAGACCAAAGAGCCTTAAAAGTAATAGAAGTTGATAGCCTCTAATGGAATCCAATAAAATGAGAGTACAGAGTTAAGAAAGAAACAGAGTAATAAAAGCAAAGGAGTATAAGGAGATGGAGAGAGAGACTTAAAGGTTTAAAGAGACAGAAAAACAAAGATGAATACAATTATACTGAACATGAGACTACAACTCAGAAGTGATTGAAAGACTCCAGAAAAAAAATATATCTCCCTAATGATCTTAGTCTTAATTTTCTGGCAGGATTTTTTTTTTTTTTTTTTTTTGCAAATTTGAGCAGATTTATTGACTACAATTAATGACAAATATAACAAGTTTATTGAAAATATAGCTGCATTCCCAAACATTTCATATATTTTTTCTTGCATGTTGTCTGCATGCAGTAGAAAATCTTGCAATAATAGAAATCATAATTTTTGGTACTCTGGTCAGAAATGGTTACCTGTCATTAGATTAGTAACTAAACAATGTGGACAAAAAAGAGTTGGAAAAAGTGGAAACTGCAATGGTAAGAAACTGGAAGGAGAGTAGAAGAAGGGAGTGTGTAGGCCATGTGGTGATAAGTTGAGCACTGAAGCAAGATGAATGAGAACAAGAGGGTGACTCGAACCTTAAGTAATGAAGCTAAAGAGAAGGGAAAGAGCAAAGTAGAGCATGGCAGGAACAGAAATGGCAGCGGAACTAAAGAAGAAGAAATAAAGGAACTGCCTGCATCACACACAATATTGGTGAAACTAATTTAAGCTACAGTTGTAAAGAAAAGACCAATCATTTTAATGCTTTTATTGTTGCAATGGAATTGTGACAACATTCTATATACTCTAGCAAAGAGGTGTAAAGAATATCTTTGTAATTACAGAAGAAGCAATTGCTAACCCTTCTGAGGTAAGGATTCGGGAAGGTAATGGAAAAGTGAAAGTCTCTAGGGCAGGGGGACATACATACTCAAAGAATTGCTAAATGCTTGGTGAGTATCACTGTACAGAAGCTTGAAGGCAAAACCAAGATGGCTTATCTTTAATGTGTTTGTTATTTCATTCAATACACAGAAGCAAGCTAAAGTCAGCTGTGAGATCAAAATACTAAGGAAGAAACACATTTGGCTGTTCTGTGATATTCCTGTTACACTTTGTTTGCATGTGATGCTGAGATGTGAGAACAACATAATGAACCATGAATTATTCAAGGTAACAGCAAGCAGTTGTTTGACTTAAAATCTACAACCTCCAGTTAAGTATAATCTTACTCTGAAGCAGTATTAAATACTTTTATATAATTTCCTATTGTGTGCGAAATTTGGATGTCAGACTAAAGAAACTTATCAAAATAAAGCTCTTAATCATTTCTATTCTTTATTATCTCTGATGAGGGATGCTGTCCAGCTTTTTCTAATAAAGAATGTGATTTTAGCTTCTGAGATATTAAGGGTAGGTCCAGTCTCTTCATGGCCTAGGTCAAAGTTAGTGAAGCCAAGTTGTAACTCTGTTTGAACAGTCTTTAAGAAGTGTAATAAACTATAAAAGTATTAGTTTTTTTATAAAGACAAATGCATGAAAATTGACCAAGATGTAGTACAACCATATCATAACTTAAGGTATGCAAGTAATTGCTTAAAATAATCACTTCCAAACTTGAAAGCTGTTATAACAAAATTTCTAAATTTGCTACCAAAGCCAAGCATTCCACTCATCATTGTGTTACCCTCCAATCCCTCAACTGGTTAGAATTCACAAATTACCTGGACTTCCTCTAGCTCACTACAGCACATAGACTGATATTTAATCCAACTAAATGTCCTGCTCTAACATCCTTCCCCCATACACCCCAAATAGAACTCTCAGATCTAAACACCAAAACTTAATTACTGTCCACAGACCTAAACGTCCTGCTGGACAACTTCTCTCCTTCTCCTTAGATAAGAAATGGAACTCTCTCCCTTCCATACTAAGAATAATGTCAAAAACAAACAACTTCAAAACTCAGCTTTACACCTACCTCTCCTCCAAATGGAAATGTAACTGCATTCTCCCTACTTAGAACTCTTTAACAAAAGCCCCTGGGAGGGTATCCTCCTGAGTTCCTAAGCACCTTATAGCTGGCTATAACCTTCCATAGCTAATTCCCATATAATCTCTCACACTCTCTAAATATTGTAAATAGCTTTTGACTTTTGACTTTAACTGTGTGAATTTGTTAAAATGTATGTGCACGATATTTTTTGACAATAGGCAATATTGCTCACGCTTTGTATTATTTGATATGTATTTGTACTTGTATTTTTATTTTTATTGGACTGCTATCTTTATCATAATCTTTTTCATGGAGCTTTTCTCCCCAGGCCTCCACTAAAAATGGGCTCTCTGGGCCCAGTGGACTTCCCCGGTAATCAAACTGGGAAATAAATAAATAAATAAATAAATAAATAAAGTGACTGTACTTACCTTTTCAGTAAAATGTAATATGTGCAAGAAATGTGTAAAATGTATGCAACTCCATTTCCAACTTTGTAAATGCATTACAGTTTAATAAAAACAAAACAAAACAAAAACTAAACCTTGCCGTACAAAATGTCTAAATTACTGAAGATTCTGTCTAGGTCACACAATGATGATGATACCTAATTTGGGAAGTAGATTGTTGGCACTCTTCCAGGGAATCTCCCACCAGATGTATGTAACCATGGAAACAGGAGGGCCCCTTTTAAAACTGAAACTAAAACCACAGGAAGTTCTGTCTGTGATTTGCACAAGCAGAGCCATACTGTTAATTCAAATAAATAAGTCAGTTAATGGAGTTATTGCAGTCTGCCTGCTAGAGCATACCCTTGAGGATAGAGCTCAAGCTGTATCATACTTCCTGTAAGAACTCTGAACATTTTATTTTCAACATAGGAAATAGAGATAGTAAAGTCACAATGTACATTTTAGCTAGAAGCAGATAGTTTCTAGTTTAGATGCTAGAGAGTTATTTCTGAACATTATCTTTCTGTTTGAATCTTTTATTTTCATTAAATTGTACAGGTTCTGTACAGTTTGTATATTTACTTGGAAAATAAATACTTTAACTTATTTATTTCAATTAAATAGTTTTATTATTTAATGTGTTCATGTTTGGGACAAATATAACAAAGTTATATGCATTGTATTGGTAAAATGAGTATGGACATTCATTCTGTGAAGGTTTATTGCTTAAGCTATCACTGTTGTTCTGATTATTTGTAGTTTAATTTATTTTAAACATAATACTCTGTGATCTTGGATTGCCACAATAATTTGGTTGGTGTCAACAAACATTAAATCTCTGGAAAGAGGATGCTAGTACTGAAAGATACCATTAACCTCTCATTCTAGAAAATACTGTAAAAGTGTGTGTGTGTGTGTGTGTGTGTGTGTGTGTGTGTGTGTGTGTGTGTGTGTGTGTGCAGAGAATAATTCTGATCCAGTTTCAGTAATTGATGGTAAGGTTGCAGTGAGGTGGATGAAATCCTGGACAGACAGACAGTGACTATAACTTGTATCTGTAGCTGTACATTGTAAAGCTCATTTGGGTATGACAGGGTTTGGCTTTTAACCAATACAGTAGGGAACCTTTTCTGTGTATCATTAAAGACACTTGCTCTTTACACTTTACCTGGTACCAGTGATGGAATTCAAATGTTTTATCATGTGTCCTATCATGCATTAAACCTTGAAAACAGCAATGCAGGAGTTAAAGTCCATAGTTCTTGTCTGTCATAGCATTAATGACACAAAGAAGAGGGGAGTCATCAGCGAACTGAATGAGCTGAATGCTATACAACAGTGGTTTCACATTTGATTTAAAAGCATTTTAAATAACTAGGACCCCAAAACATAACTTTTTGGAAGAATGAAAAAAAAGCATTGGAAGCATGGGCAGAACCAAGATTTTAGGAACTGCATGCCAGCTTACAGAATGTATTCTACTCTCAAGTGCAAACGCCAATCCCAGCAAGTATGGGCTTAAATGAAAAAGTCACTCAGGCATTCTGAAAAAGAAGCCATTTAGCACTAGTTTTTACCACAGGCCATACTAATTACTAGATAAAACGATTCAAGCACATCTAATTGCACAAAATAAATCTTTTTAACTGTTTGCTGTAGAATACACAGCACCTCACTGGCTACACTCCTAATTTCAGGGAACACTTGCCTACTGCACAGCTCAGTTTTGTAAAGTTCTTCCTGCCCTGTAATTTATGCATGAGGAGTTACAGCCAGTTTTTGCAAGCTTTTCCAATAAACTAAAAATATCAATTAATATCAATTAAGGTAGAAAACTTTTGACAAACCTCAGAATAGTGTCACTATTGATAAACACTCCTTCACAGGTACTAAGAGAGAAAGAAGAAAGCAGTGACCACAGCATATCCTTCCAGAATTCATATTGGAAATTGACAATAAACTTCTAAGTTTTCTGTGTATGTATATATATTTTTTCTGGTTTCTTTGCAAGAAAATTAGAGATAAATACAGATTGATAGTTTGTTAGCTTGATGGAAGAATCCTTCTTTCATTGCAGAATAACAAGCACATTTTTTTCAAGCAAAGGGATAAACTTCATTAAAATATCTTTTTATGAGAATCGCATGTGTAGTAAGTTCACCGTCTGCAAACCAAATAAAATTAACAGAATTACATCTGACAATTAAGAGCCAACTTTTTTTATTTGTTTGAAAAGCTTCATAATGTATCTCCAACTTAACTTTAACTGGAAATATTGCATGATGACCACGTTTTAGAATAATAGATAATAGTGGTACATTGCTGCAATGGGTAGTGTTGTTTCTTCCCAGTAAAACGTTCCCTGGTTTGATTCTCAGCTGGGGTGCCTTCCATGTGTAGTTTGCATATCTTCCCTGTGTTTATATGGGTTTCCTCTGTTTACTGGCACATTCCAAAGACATGAAGTAGCTGGTTTGGGCACTCTAAATTTGTTTACTATGTAGGCAATCATACATTTATATGAATGAAAACAAACCACACTAACACAATCCTAGTCGCAAGCATTTTACATCACAAACCATACTGACACACTCCCAGTTGCAAACATTATACATCACTTATAATCTATCCAGTCTTTCTGACTCAAACATTACAAAGCTCATTTAAGTCTTGCTGCTTTTTAGAAAAATTTCCTCCCTGGTATGTATTGTTCCCACAATTCTCATTTTTTCTTATATAGTTTGCTCCTACCTTTTGCTAAAGATCTCAATTGCAGTTGTTTTATCTCTGTTACTATATTCACTACTTCCAGTATAGTTGATTTAGATTTTGATTTCTATTTTCTAGTAATTGCTTTTTTTGGCAGCCACCATTATTAGACAGAGCAAGGCCATACCATATCTAGGCAATTCTTATTCTGTATCATGGCTCAGAAAAATCATCTCCCTTGTCAGATCAATCTGCCCACCCAGCATCTCTGAGAGTACATCCTGCAGGGAATCCTTAAAGTCTGCCAACTCACCACATTTCCAGAAAATATGTTCCCAATTATCTCTTTCTTCTGCTTCATACCTTCAAAATTTACTGTCTGGCTAAGGAAAACTTTTCTGGAGTCTACTTGGTATAAAAATATTTATGTAAATATTTCCAGGCAAAAATCCTAAATCTTCTAGATTTTGTTGCATATTTGGGAGACATACATATATCCTCCCATTGTTTCTTTGTGAATTGCTTATCCAGTCTCTCTTTCCAATCCTTTCTAACCTCCTCTGATTGTTTCTTTTAGTTATCATGCAATATTTTACATGCTCTACTAACTATTCCTTTTTTATGGCAACTTCTGTTCTAGATTCTATTAAAAACTCTACCGGTGCTGGTCTTTCATTTAAGACCCCCCACCCCCTATTTCTTTCTCTTTGCCTATACTGTAATATCAATCCCTGATAGGGAAGGCAATCTCTAACCTGCAGTCCAAATAAATTATTGGCGTCTTCCCATTCTATCATCTTACTCTCTCTAGTTATTTCCTCCCAATACCTTGGTTCCTTTGCCAGTTTTCTCCAATACATTTCAACCCCCTCTTGCCTATTGTCTGTATCCCTAATTACAGGCATCTCTATCAGCAGAATCTCTTTTCTCCATTCCCATGTTGATTTAGTTCTTAGAATACTGTCTGCTACTTTATGGATATAATATTCTGCATGCATATTGTTATTCTCCTTAAAGGCCTGCATTCAAAATCCCAGTCTCTCCTTTTTTGTTGAGCTTCCCCTGGTTTTCAGCATCATCCATTTCCACTTTGAATTATATTTTTCTGCTTGTGCTATGTATAGGAGTCTTAACTGTGCAGCTCTGAAATACAATTTCAAATTGAGTAATCCCAATCTGCCCTATTCTACTGGAAAAATCAGTTATCCCACTTGACTCTTGCTGTCTTCTCCTCCTTGATAAAGTCCTTCAACTATTTATAAATTGCTACTCACAGCTTCTCCTCTGGTTGATAAAAATATGCCTGACCTGTACATAAGACTAAAGGGATTAAAAGCATTTTAACTGTTTGTATCTTACTACTCATATCCATATAACAAAGCTTCAGTTTTCTCAGTTTTTATATTATCTTTTGTTTAGTCTCTTCCCATATATCCTTAGCTGTCAGATTAGAATCATTTTTAATCCATACTCCTAAATATTTCATTTTATGATGTCCCCATAAATATGGGTACTCCTGAACCAGTTCATGTGTGGGTACATAATTTACCACTATTGCCTTTGTTTTAGCTTCATTAATTTTGAATCCTGAAAAGATCTGAAACTGTCTCAAAATGTTCCACAACACTGTAATGTCTTTTTCTGTTTTGTCAGGTACAAAATAGTATCAGCCGCAAATAAAGCCAGCTTTTCTTGACTGCCATACCAATTATATCCTTGAATTTCTGAGTCCCTTATTTTCTTTGGCAGTGGTTCTAAATATAATGCAAATAATAAAGAGGAAAGAGGACACCCCTGTCTGGTTCCTCTGCTCAAGCAGAAATTATCAGAGAGGACCCCACCCACTTTAATTTTCGCCTCCAGTCCCTCACATATTCTCCTAATGAACCTTATAATTTTTTTCAAGAAATGCAAATGCTTCCATTGCCCTGCTCATAAAATCTCAGCTTACTCTGTCAAATGCTTTCTCTGCATCAAGACCCACCAACAAGAATGGTATTTTCTTGCATTCTGCTTCCCTCTGGATCATCAATGTTCTGTTAATGTTGTCAAATGTTTGCCTTCCCTGTACAAAACCACATTGATCCATATCAATCAGTTTTAGCATTACTGTTGCCATTCTTTTAGCCATTATAGACATGAACACTTTATAATCATGGTTTAGTATTGAAATGGGCCTATATGAAGCTGGATCTGATGAATTCTTACCCTCTTTAGGTATTACAACTACCACTGCTTTCTTCCAGGATGGTGGTTCTTCTCTTCTTAAGACTGTTAAACAAAATCTTCCAGATCTTATTCGATTTTTTCGGCTAGCTTCCAAACTTCCACAGGAATACCATCTATTCCTGGGGACTTTCCTGTAGATTGGTTATACATCACAATTTTTACCTCATCTCCTCCTGTTCTAACTGTTAGTAATTGAGCCTTATCTGCCTCTAACCTTGGCATATTTAATTCTTTCATAAACATTGCCATTTGTATATTTTCTTGATTTTCATATTTTTTTTGCTTTATAGAGACTCTCACAGAAATTCCAAACCCCATTCCTAAATTTGCCAATGCAGAACTAACAGTCGGTCTATTAAAAATGAATAATCACAAAAGCCTCTGTATCATCACCCTTTATATCCCACACAGAAATAACATCTCAACCCTTGAAGACATACTCCAATGGGCCTCAGCTGAAATTAACCTTGAAACTTACATACTAGGTGATGTAAACAACGATTGAAATAAAATCAACGGTCCCATGCCCTCCCTGTCCATTAACCTCTTTTAACTTTACTCAAGCAATCCACTCCATCACCAGACCCAATAAAACAAATCCCCCAGGATCCATTCTTGATTGAATCTTAGTCACCCATCCAAATAAAATTACCAACTCTGGCACCATCCCTGACTCTATTAGTGAACACCTCCCAGCATTCATTTACCATGCAACCACCTCCCATCCACACCAACATAAATATATTCAGACCTGCAACCTTAGTAAATTTGACCCCAAAACCTTCTCTAACTATATCAAGCAAATGAATTGGAAAATTCTAAAACTCCTTCCACACGATAAAACCATAGGCCACTTTAATTCTACTGTCCTAGACACTCTGAATTCCCTAGCTCCACCAAGGAAAAAAAAAGAATAAAAACTACAACTGTCCCTTGGCTAATCAAAGAAACAAAGCAAATTATGCATCAAAGCGGCAAATCCTGGAAGCTTTACCAAAAGAATAAACTTCCCAAAACCCTTCTTCAATATACACAGCTCCGTAACTTTGCAAAAAAACAAATCTTCAAAGACAAAACATCCTACTACACTAAGCTCCAGTCCAGCCATCTGCAAAACCCTAGGCTTTTTTGGAACTCCATAAACTCACTCTTCAATCCAGGCTCCAAAAATAACCCATGTCCAGACCCAAATAAATCTGACCTCAAATTAGCCTCACTATTCAACTCTTTCTTTATAGAGTCAATATCTGACCTAACGAAAACTTTTCCCAACAACAACCCATCTCTCCTACATTCCGCCTCAAAAAAAGTCCTCCAAAAATTTCCCCCCTATGTTTGAGCTTAAACCTGTCTCCACAAACTACATAAAAAGAGTTCTTTCCAAACTTAAATCCTACTCAAATGCACTTGACAACATCCCCTCTTCATTTCTCAAGTCTGCTGCCGATGGTATAGATAGATCTATAGAGGAATCCTATGTCCCTAAATTCTGGCATTCCGACTTTATTCTTCCTCTCCACAAGGGAGGCAAAAACACTAACATTTCAAACTTCCACCCTATAGCTCTTCTCTCTCCAATCTCCAAACTTCTATTAAAATGCATCCACCTCCAACTTCTGCCTTTTTTGACTAAAAAACAACTTCTTATCCCTACCCAACATGGCTTCCGACCAGGACATAGCACCATAACAGCTCTACTCTCATTCTTAGAAACTGTCAATCATGCCCGAGATTCTGGGAACTTAGTATCCACAGTGCTCCTAGATCTCTCTAAAGCATTTGATACTGTTTCCCATAAGCACCTTCTAAGTCATCTATCAAACCTAAATCTCTCCCAAAACACTCTATCCTGGTTCTCAAGCTATCTGTCAGATAGATATCGGGCTGTGAAATGGAAAAAAAGGCACCTAACCTTTCTTACCCTCTCCTACTAGAGTACCACAGGGGTCCATTCTTGGACCAATTCTATTTAATATCTTTATCAATAACTTTCACTCTGCTATTCCTAATGCCAGAGTCATCCAATATGCAGATGACTCTACACTTGTCTGCTCTGCATCTAACCTCTCTGTTCTCCTATCTGAAACTCAGACTGCCTTCTCAACTACTGAGATCTGGATGTGCCAAAATCACCTTTCTCCCAATGCTAACAAATCTAAAATACTACTATTCACTCCCTTAAAATCTTTCTCTATTGATAAAAAATCCTTCCAAGTCCTTAGCCAAAACAACTCTCTGATCGAAGTTGTTCCCTTTGCCAAACTACTCAGTGTAACTATAGATGAATACCTGAAGTCTGACATCCATATTCAGCAAAATATAAAGAAAACCCACCAAAAACTAGGTATGCTATACAGGAACAACCACTTCCTCTCTACTTCTACCAGGAATACTCTGGCCTCCTCTTACCTCCTTCCCTCCCTTATGTATGGTGACCGACTACTAACTAACCCATCCTCTTCCATCACTTCCAAACTTGAAAGCTGTTATAACAAAATTTCTGAATTTGCCACCAAAGCCAAACATTCCATACATCACTGTGTTACCCTCCAATCCCTCAACTGGTTAGAATTCACAAATTAGTGGACTTCCTCCAGCTCACTACAGCGCATAGACTAATATTTAATCCACCCAAATTCCCAGCTCTAACCAACATCCTTCCCCCATACACCCCAAACAGAAGTCTCAGATCTGAACACCAAAACTTGATTATTATCCACAAACCTAAACATCCTGCTGGACAACTTCTCCTCTCCTTCTCCTTGGGTAAGAAATGGAACTTTCTCCCTTCCACACTAAGGACAATGTCAAATACAACTTCAAAACACAGCTTTACACCTACCTCTCCTCCAAATGGAAATGTAACTGCATTCTCCCTACCTAGAACTCTTTAAGAAAAGCCCCTGGGAGGGTATCCTCCTGAGTTCCTAAGCACCTTATAGCTGGCTATAACCTTCTATAGCCAATTCCCACATGATCTCTCACACTCTGTAAATATTGCAAATAGCTTTTGACTTTGACTTTAAATGTGTGAATTTGTTAAAATGCATCTGTACGATATTTTTCCACTATGGGCAATATTGCTCACACTTTGTATTATTTGATATGTATTTGTAGTTGTACCTTATTTTTATTGGACTGCTATCTTTACTGTAATCTCTTTCATGGAGCTTTTCTACCCGGGCCTCCACTGAAAACGGGCTCTCTGGGCCCAGTGGACCTCCCCGGTAATCAAACTGGAAATAAATCAATAAATAAATAAATAAATACATTTCTAAAATATTTCTAATACCTCTAGAAGATTTCTTGTTACCTTCTTTGTTATAGGATCCCTTAGTCTGGTGACAGCCCTTTCTACTTTCTGTTGCCTGAGTCTTTGTACTAAAAGTTTTTGTGCTCTAGTGCTATTATCAAAAAAAAGTTTTTAACAGCAATCTTTCTAAGCTTGTGCATATTATCAAGCTACTCCCTTATTTTCTGCATAGCATTCTGCAGTTGATCCTCTTCTTATTCTGTGAGATTTCCCCTATTCTGAAATGCTTTAACATTTGTCAGTCCTTCTATATAATTCTTGTTACTTCTTAACCATAGCTCCCTTTCTTTTATTTCCA
Source organism: Protopterus annectens (assembly GCF_019279795.1). Taxonomy (NCBI): domain Eukaryota; kingdom Metazoa; phylum Chordata; order Ceratodontiformes; family Protopteridae; genus Protopterus; species Protopterus annectens. The sequence goes on from NC_056738.1 coordinate 235,282,067, forward strand.
CCCTATTTTTAAAATCTACCTTAATTTTATCCCACTGTATAGCTATATTTTCAGAATAAATTTCTAACTTCTCTAACAGCTCCTGAGTAATCTCCACTACTCATTCCTTAAATTCCTCTCTTTTTAACAGATAGGTGGAAAAGTGCCAATGTCTCATTTTTATTTCATTACCCTGTGTTTTTATTTTAGCTATTATTAGCGGATGATCTGAAATAGTTATTGGATAGGTATCAAGACCTTCAGTTAAATGCATATGTGCCTGTGAAATGTAAATTCTGTCTAGTCTAGCCCAGTTTTTACATCTTGGAGAATAATATGTAAATTCACTCCGATCTCCTATTACTGAATTCACATCTCCTGTGCCAAATATTTTCATACATTTCTTCAAAAATCTACCCTCCTCTGTTATATTTTCCCTTCTGGGCCCCCAGACACATCTTCATGCATGCCAGTGTAATCCATCTCTCTTGCCAGTAGCCCCCTTAGCATTACAAATCTGCCATTAATATCATTCTTATCTTCTTCTATCACTAATGAAGTTCCTCTTGCAATTAATATAAGTACTACTCTTATCCTTTGCCCCAGGTATTCCACTGAATAACCATTCTGAAAACCTTTCTTTATCAAATGTCCATGTTCAGTTATTTCCAAGTATGTCTTCTGCAACATAACAATTTGCAATCTACTTTTTAAATATAGTTTACTATTCTTTATTTTTTGTATTTATCTGTAAGGCTATTTACATGGAAATATATTTAAAAAGCATCATTGTATTAAAAAGTTATTATGCCCACCTTTTATGTATAACACTTTTTTGTTAAATGTCTAGCTCCAGCTTTTGTGTTACATGCATGCACTGTTTGGCAGGTTGAACTTTTATACAGTTGTTTCTTATCATACAGATTTGAGCCTATGTCACATCTTATCAAACTTTTTTTTTATTGAAAACCCTCAAAACAAAATGCAAACACACCCCAATACCTCCCTAAAACCTATTAACTTAATACTAACACACACAACTAAGTACACCTTTAAATATTGAGGTTTCCCCCTCCTAATAAGAACAAAAGTCCCAAACTGACAGCTACACTCACAGACTTGAGTTAACCAAAAAGAAATGTTATCCATGTTAAAATGCATTGTGGTTATAAGTGCTGATTGGTTTTGTCTTATCTTTTAGCTCTCCCAGCTGGGAAAACCTCTGAATGCTTTCAGAGAACATTATCTACTTTGGGAAAACCCCTTAATGTTTTCAGAGACTGTTATCTCCTAGCCAATTTATCTTTTCTTTTTTTTTCCCTCAGTCAATCACTCTCCACCAGACTGTAACCAGTTTCTCTTTATCAGATTGTCTCCATGGAAACATGAGAACCAGTCAGCTAGTTTCTATCAGATTGTTTCTATGGAGACATGAAGACCAGCTGCAGAATTGTTACTGAGTATGCATGTGCTTGCTAGAAAAGCCTCACAATATTCAGTGTTCTTTTTCATTTACTTGTTCTTTCTTAAAACGTGTTACTAAATCAATCTAAGGTCTTTAATCCAGTCATTTCCCCATACAAGAATGAGAAAAAGTAGATTCATTTTTCTTTTATCAGATTTTTTAACCAGGCTTTTTTTAATGCATTACAGTACTTACATTTCTTAAAACTGACCAAGAAGAGAGAGAGAAGGGAGAAATACAAAAAAGAGCAGCAGCACCTGTTCACATTCCCCATTATACTTAAAAATAACTGAAAAAAGCTTACTTTATAGTATGTAAAAAAAAACACATGCCACAAAATTGGTACTATTTAAGAACAATTTTTTTTCTTACAGTTAACTTTCTCCTTCCTCTTCCCCTTCCCAAAACACTTTTCCACACATTAATGACATAAAGTAGGGCATATGCTTTAGAGTCCCCCACACAAGTCCAACAAATTCTGAAAAAGTCCAATATTTCCAGATTTTCTTGTTCCACCATATTTTAAAATATATAATTATTGCATTGTAATCCCATATTGGTACTGGTTTTATTACTGTTCATCTCTGAAATCCTGTCTCTGCTTTATTTCCAACATACTCTTTATTCTTCTAGCCAACTCTCCTGCTCCCTTTCTTCTCTCCAACATTTTACATTTGAACATTTTGAAAAGGTTTCACAGGTACTCTGTAGTCTTTATTACCAAAATAACAAGAAACAGAATCTCTTTCCATTTCACAGCTTACTTTCTGTTGGGCAAATGTTTGTATTTCTTCCTTAGCATGTACTTCATCAAAAATGATTCTGTCCCTCCAGGGAAGAATACATTGAAGAAAGCTGGGTACAGCAGTTTGAATCTCACACCTGCATCTTGACATTCCCTGAATAGTGGAATAAATTTGATTATCTTCTGTCTGCTGTACGAGTAACCATTTTCCACTTTTAGTACTTTGTCCTTCTGTCACAATTTTGTCAGAATCAACTGCTTCTGCTGGTAGGATTGCATCTTTACCATTAAAGGTCTAGGTTGCTTTTTTATAGCCTGGTTTGGAGCATGCACACAATGTTCCCTTTCAACTAACAACTCCTGCTGTGGAATAGCAATCAAGTTGTTTATTTGTGCTTCCATAAAATTAATGAGTCTGTTCCTTCCAGCTTCTCTGATATAGCTGAAAATCTCAGGTTTTCCCTACATGCTCTGTCCTCTAATTCTGTTATTTTTTGAAATATCTCTTCCTGAGTAATCTCATATTCAGCCAGCCTTTTCTTTATTTCAATCTCTGATTTTTGCAGCTTTATCATCTCATCTGAATATCTCTTTAAAGCTTCTTTCATTTTTTTCAACCTTTTGTTGTTTATGTTGATAATACCCCATCAGTGTTTTGTTTATTATAACCAGGTCTGTATGCAGTTATCTTATATATTCCTGTAGGTTATTGGAAGTCATGTCTGAAGGTTGCATTGCTTTTTACTGAACAGCTGCAGAACTTTCCCAGTTAGTGTTTCTTTGTCACTTTTTGCAGCTGTTTTTTCCAGGTCTTCTGTATTTTTTTATTCCTGGCATCCAGGCAGTGCACTTACTAGCCAGTTACTGAAATTTACCCATGCACACAAATCTACTGGCCTTCTCTGCTGAGTTTCTGTTTTCACCCTGGGAGAGCTAGAAACAAGCTGTTATTCAGTGTGCAGCCATCTTGGAAGTCCTTGGTTTGGGCATTCTAAATTGGCCATAGGTGTGAATGTGGATGCGAGTGTGTGGTACGGAAGAACTATTGCAGCAGGGTTAGCCACCCAGCAATGTAAACCTTGACTCTAGATGATTGTCACTGTTGAATTGACACCCCAACCCCAGGTGTGAAATGGGAAAAAGGAGTTGTGGGTGGATGGCTAGCAGATAGAAAGCAATGTGGGAACTCCTCAGTGAAAAAGCTATAAGAAACACCAGAGAAAAATATGAGGTAGCATAGAATACATGTTTTAATAGCTTGCTAATGCAATGTGCTAATGCCCATGATCACAGGGAGAGGCTACTGCAATGATTAAGAAGGCATGCATAACCACAATGAAAAACAGATCAACAAACAAGATACAACTGTAATTTGATACAGGGGACATAGCTCAGTCAGTGAATGGTTTACTTTATATGTGTATATATATATATATATATATATATATATATATATATATATATATATATTGGTCAGGCTAAATTGGTTGACTTTTCAAAAATGTCACCACATTACCTGCCTACTTAATTTGGTCCCAGGAAAGCTAATTGGCTTTGGTGCGAGATCGCTACAATACCAGAGTTGAGGAATTTGCTCTTTTCCTGATATTGTGAGATCTTGTTGTTCGGATATTTAATTAGGAGGGGTTGTGGGTGCAGTACCAACCATGAGGAGTGCAGGAAAAGCTTGCCTTCTTACAAAAACATTGGTTTACAGTTGCATTCTCAGAGGTTATATTTCAGTATATGTATAACTGGCAGTCAATTTTTTTTGGTCGACCTTTTTTTTCCACATTTAGATTGTTGATCTACTTAAGTTTCAGTCAATTAATTTCAATTTTATATATATATATATATATATATATATATATATATATATGTGTGTGTGTGTGTGTATGTGTGTGTGTGTGTGTGTGTGTGTGCTTGTGTGTGAGTGTATGGGGGATGTACTGCCATTGGTCGATTTGAGTTTTAGTTGACCTCTGTTTTGTTGACACACTTTGGTTGACAAAACAGATGGTCAATAGTTGTGCAAAACTGACAATTCCCTGCTCTTGCCCCAAGATTCTGCAGTCTTAGGGGTTAGTATATATATTAGTAGTGGTTGTGGGGGTGCAGGGGCCCTTGCCTGCCTTGCAAAAAAAAAGATATGTTTTACTTTGAGTGGTCTGAAGTTAATCTGAAACACTTGATCTATCTCTCTCTCTCTCTATATATATATATATACATACACATACATATACATGTACATACATACATATACATATACACAAAAAAGCTTCTGCCTCACAACAGACTGGGTTTTTTTTCCTTGACTGACATCAAAATTGTTTAAATAACAAATTAATTAAATCACATGAGTCCCAACATCCACTTTTGGATCTTAAAGTATAAGTGGGATCCGGTATCCAAAATTCACACTTCTGTCATAAATAATAATAAAGTCTTAATATATATATATATATATATATATATATATATATATATGGATCACCTTTAAAACCTCGAAACCGCGTTTGCGAAACACTAACGAAATGAAAAGACCGAAAACATAAAAGCGCCGACAACGCAAAACACGAAAACCATTACACCAACACAGTACACTACATAACATATGCACTATCCTAACCCAAACCCTAACCCTAAGGTCCAACACTACACACACTTACCTACCTGCACCTAACCCTAACTCACTTAACCCACCCCTAACCCACAGTCCCTCACCATCGCACACACACCCTACCTGCACTAACCCTAACTCACTTAACCCACCCCTAACCCACAGTCCCTAACCATCGCACACACACCCTACCTGCACCCTAACCCTAACTCACTTAACCCACCCCTAACCCACAGTCCCTCACTATCACACTTACCTGTCGCTCCTAACACTAAATCCTCACTCGCACACTTACCGAGTCCGTCCTTTTCGGTCATCTGTTTCGGTATTCTCGTCCCGGATTCCGTTCGCAAACGCGATTCGAGATTTTAAGGGACCATATATATATATATATATATATATATATATATATATATATATATATATATATATATATATATAAATACTTAAGACATTAGTAAAATGTTAATTGTCAAGCTCAAATTACTTGTGCTAGTACAAAAGCTCCATTATAATGAATTTCACCTGACACATAAACCACAGTTGCCATCCGCTGGTCAAAATATATAAATAAAGACAGTATTACCCAAAAACTAAATAATCCACTGAATATCACCTTCCAAAATAATCCAATCCATTCCAAAATAACTAAAAACAATTCCAAATTAAATTATATAGACTATATAACTAAGAATAGGAATTGATTTTGCACATCATAAACAACAAGCCTTTCATAATTCCTCATTTCATTTAAAACTGGTTTAAACAGGGAACCCAATCAAATAATCCACATTTTCTCTTTAATAGCAAAGAGGCAATCTCTCCAGAGTTTAGAAAGTTTGCCAAGAACCCCATCTATACAATAAAACAAAACTATGCTTCAGGGTGTAGAGCAAAATGTTTAAAGAATATGTTTATCTCTAGTTCACATCTTATGCCACTTAGATGGATTGCTAGCCTTAATTTCCAAAGTTGGGAGGCCAGTCCTTCAAAAAAAGTGCCACATTTTCATATGACCATGTAAACAACCCACATGCTACTACAAGTTTTTATACTTTTGATTTCAAACATATTTGAGGTATTTACCAAAATAAATTTTAGTTTTACATACATGGATGCAATAGACACAATTGTCAGATGGAAAACAGCCCTGTAGCTCAGGTACCTAGAATTTATATTTCTATGTCCTGATGACTGAATGTTTTGCCCCAAATTTACAATCTGCACTAACAAAGGTCTGAAAAAGTCTATACTGTATACTGAGATACCAAATGACAATATGTGTGTGTGTGTGTGTGTGTGTGTGTGTGTGTGTGTGTGTGTATATATATATATATATATATATAGTTATATATATAAATCATAAAGGTATTAGCTCCACAAATAGTCATACAGCTGCCTAAATCCATTCTTTTCAAAATATCCATTCAATTCATATTTTAGCCTGTGCTCTAGCTTAATTAAAATGTCTGATTCAAAACCCTTAATTTAAAATCTCTGAGGTAATACATCTGCTTCCTTCTCAAAGTCATGCTGTTGACTACAAATCCTGATTCTCCAAAACTGAGATTTGGGAACATTGCTTATAAGGTGCTTTGGATGAAAACTACTATTCCTATAAAGGGAGATTGCATAAAGAATGATGGATTAACTTTGCAACAGTCACATCAAGAATCAGATTTGACTTTGAAATTAATTCCCAAACCATTACTATTAAAATATTAAAAAAAACTAATTTCATTTATCTAGGGTATCAACCAGTAGTCATCTAATAAGCTTCTTCACATCCAAACATTATTAAGATGCAAACCTCAATGGATTCAGGGTGCAATTTTCTTCCAAGAATCCAATAAACAAGTCCGCATAAATGGGGCTAAAAACTAATAAGAAAACAACATTGATTCTGAAAATGAATGACACTCTTAGCAAGGATATTGCTTAATATGACCAATAAGAACTTGTGAAAACATCTGGATAAAGAGCTAAAATACCCATATAATGCTTCACTGTCATTAACCTGCTAGACTGTGGGGTGCTAGTGTATAAAGAACTGACATCAAGCACACACATAGAAGTAGAGTTGAAAACTGTTTAGGCTTAATTATATTTAAAAAAAATGCATTCTGGCCTGTAACCTAGCTGGCACATATTTAAGGAGAGGCTTTAGATAAAATTCTAAAAAAGTTGAGCAGGGTTCAGTTAGTGATTCCCTCAGTGAAACAATAGGTCCACCTGATGGAGAAAGAAATTTTTGTATATTTTACGAAGAAAGTAAATGATCTGTGGAACAGGTTCCTCCACAATAAGTCAATTCTTAATTTTCTTACTAATAATGCAATGGCATACAGAATAATTTAGAAACTCATCAATTTTTTTTTTAAATAGAGGAGTTACATTCATAACCATAGGTTGGTAAACCCATAAATTAGATAGTTGAATGTTAGCCTTCTTCTTATAGTCTTCCAAAGCCCAAATCACCACTGTGTACCCTTTATCTGCATATGTAATAATCAAATTATTCATTTTGTATAAATCTGACAGAGATTGTTTTCCTCCCTACTAAAAGTGTGTGCATAGTTCTTGAAAATCAATTCCTGCTCTTTATATGTGTAATAATTCATTACTGCTTGTTCAAAAGTTCTTGTAACATGATGGTTGGGTGGGTTAAAATTAGATTTTTTTAAGTTAAATTCTAACCCCCTTCAGTCCCATCTAAAACAACTTGTGTATGTGTTCCAAAACAGTATTTCAACTTCCTTTTCCAGTAGAATATTTCTAAATCTAAACAGTGTCCAGATATGAAGCATCAAATGCAGGAACAAATGTTAGACCTTTATTAAGTACAGAGATGACATCAGGTGACAAAGAAAAAATGTTAAATATCAAAGTCTCCTTACAGCTAGTTATTTGATCACATCCCCTAAGAGCTGCATCTTAGATATGGATATAGCTATAGATATATAGATATAGATATAGATATAGATACAGATACATATATAGATACAGATACAGATACAGATATATAGATATAGATATAGATATAGATATAGATATAGATATAGATATAGATACAGATACAGATATAGATATAGATATAGATATAGATATATAGATATAGATGATATAGCTATAGACATGTATTAATAAACCTTACCCTTGTCCTTGTGACATGGACCATGGCTGAAAGGGTCTGAGAAGGACCAGTTCACTTACCTGGCTAACAAATAAATATTTTAAATTAAAAATGCATTATACCACTGTAGATAGTCTACGCATCTATCACACTCGCAGGGAAACAATAATTTAGCTCATCTCGCTTAGATTGTCTTTCTCTTTATTTAGGTTGTACCCCTTTGTCCATATACATTCTTTTTCTACCAACATGAACTTTTCTGAGTCTCATAAAAGATCTGGAAGTCTTTATTTGTTAGTTTTTGGGTAGGTAGGCTGGTTCAAATACCCTTTTCAGCCGTGACCCAAAATACAGAAATAAAAGCATGTAAAATGAATAATCAAGAAGCATGCAATACACAAGAACAAATGTAAAATTAAATGTTTTCTAATGAGTCTTGTAACAAGCATATCCTTGTTGCAGATCCTTATGCTTGTCACAGTCTTATATACAGAGAAGCATTGCAAAGACAGAGTTAACAGTAAAAACAAAGTTTTTTACAATATCTGCAGTGTATACATAAAGTCCATTTTGAATTTCAACATTTCCAGAAAAAAGTAAGACACAATTTAGAGTAATAAGCAGGGAAAGACTGCCATGCTGGAGGTAACATGCTGTTAAAATTTCACATTTCACTGTGACTTTCTTGCTGGAGGTAACATACTGTTAGAATTCAGCATTTTACTGTGACTGCCTTGCTGGAGGTAGTACTTTGTTTGACAGTAAATGGTGAGGTTAACCATTGCTCTTAAAGAACTTACACTCAGCTTCCTTGCGCAAGTGTTCACAGAAATCCTTTTTGAACTCAATGAAAGATACCAGGCCATTTAATTCAGGTGGGAGTCCATTCCATAAAGCTAGGCCTAGTCAGGAGAAGGCACATTTTCTAGTATCTGTTTTATATGGTGGTCTGCTTAACATGACAGCTTTTTCCTGGGTAGTTCTTAGGGAGTAGACCTGCCCTGGGATTCATGAAAGCTCCATGCAAGAATAAGTCTATTCTTGCATGGAGTGGATTGTGCCCATTCAGCACAGCAGCGTGCCTTGCATATTCATGAAGGTGCTCTGCTTTATAACCTACACGGACACGATCCATGAACGAGTGCAGGGGGAACATCCGAATATTGCTCGCACAGTAAACACATCCCCTGCACTCAGGAAGTGCCGTACGGCACTTTGAAAATAAAACAGTGTCCATGGACACTGTTAGCTTACCCCCAACTGAATCGATATTTGCAGAATGTCCGGATTTGTTCCTCATATGTCAGGTGTGTTCCTTCTACTGTCCTGGCAAAGAGCTGAGGCTCAAAGTCATTAAATAATGACAAACATTAGAGAGTAAGACTCCACATCCTTCAAGTAAGTCATGCTAATGCAATACCTATTATTCCTCAACTTTCTAAGTTTGTAAGAGCAATATTTAAAGTCTGTTACTGTTGTCCTCACCCCTCTCAGGGGTTTGAGTGTCCAAATTCACCTCCAAATTCTGTGCAAATGCACAGCTGTTGCTGTATCAGAAATGGACAGCTATGGACCTTCTCTACACCTGTCCTGCACATCCCTAGCTATCTTTCATATTGTTCTTCCCTCTGCGTGCTCCCATTTTCACCAGTTTCCTATCACCCCCTTTTTCTTTTCTTTTAAAGAAATTAGCACAGAGGTAAGCAGGAGTAAGCTGCAGTAAGCAGCAGTAAGCAGCAGTAAGCGAGTTTGCTTGATGCTAAGCGATGCCTACACAAATTAAGTGGTTTCCCATTTAACTATATGTTGGCATTGCTTACCATTGGGCAAACCTGCACAAGCCCGCTTACAACTGCTTAAAATGACCTTAATCACCCTGTCTCCATCAGCCTCTGTTCTGCCCAGCAATAAAACAATCAACACTGCCAAGTCTTGAATCCAGGACCCTGTACACTGTAATTAAGCAATGTACCACTACACCATCTGAGCTGCAATACAGAGTGCTGTTTTTTCAAATATATCATTCAGTACAGGTATAGAATAGTAGGGAACAAACACTGGGAATCAGTCATGTTTAGTATATATAAATATACACATATAGATGTGTATGGCGATAGATAAATATGAAAAAGTATATACATCAGATATATGGAGCTATACATTTAAAACAAATACTTATAGAATATATACATATATATTGTTATATAAATATATGTATAGATATAAAAAAGTGATATATATATATATATATATATATATATATATATAGTATATATAAATATTAAAAAAATATGTATGTATATATATATATATATATATATATATATATATATATATATACATACATACACCTCTCCACCTCTTAGTGCAAGAATTCTTGACAAAGGTTGTCAAAATGGGGGGACAATGGGCGAAGATCAGGGACATAATGTATGTACTGCAGTTATAAATGTAGAATGTTGCTACAGTAACAGGCTTTGTGTCGGCATACATGTTCAGAAGGATGTGAGTTCTGAAACTGAAATGTATGTCATCATTTACTGTCAGAAATCCTCAGATCCAGTGATTTACCACAAAAATGAAAATAATGATTCCATGGAACAGATCAGAAATATGAGTAATAAAGTGGGACAGTCTGAAACATTCTGGCCAGTTGAGAGGTAAGCTCAGAACCCCTGGACCAAGCTTGACAAGGTGGGTAAAGCCATGAAACTGGGAACATATCCCAAATACTGGAGTAGATAAGGTGACACAGTTGATGCTCCTGTCTGTTGTAACATATATTGACTGGAATAGCCAAATTCATAAAACCACATTACTCCCCACTAGTTACTGGCATAAATCCTCACATCATTCCACTGATGTGTCAGAAATAAACAACACATATGGGGGCCAGGCAACAGTACATCTGATATCTATCTGGACATAACATCACAGTAGGGCAACTACACTGAGCTGCTAGGCATGTCACCAAGCACTGTCTAAATTACAGGCAGACTGACGCAACACTAACTCAATTTTGCTATGGGGGAATACACATATAATTGCAAATATATCAGACACTGACAAACAGGGATGTAACAGCACTGACAAACAGACACCAGTGTGAAAGTGCATACCCATAACCAATCTCATCACATTCAAATTCTGGTAAGCCACACGAACAATAGAATATATGGACTGTGTGAAGAAAATCATCAGCATGTTTGCCACTCACACACTACCCCTACATATACTGGCCCAATTCACAGTGAAGTCTGATGCCAGATTGTGATATGGGACATGTGTCAGTCTGACCCTACAAACATATACAGCTGATAGAGCACCAGAAACTGGAGCAGCAACCAAAGTCAGATAGAAAAGGAGCCATAACACTTGCATCTACCCCCTCCCTACACAGGCCAAATAACACAAGTACAATACACTGCTACACAATCCTGACAGTCTGTCAACAATTGCCAGAAATACACAGTCCTCTCAACTATATAGAGTCCCACAGAATGTCCAGGCTTTGTCCTCATATATAAGGCCTCCTACACATAACATGTCTGGCAGTCTGATACATCACTGGGATGATATCAGGAATGAAGTCACTATATAATGATATACTATACCCATCCACCTCTTACAGCATGACATCTGGACAAAGCCTGAGGCCCAAACACAGGGGCATTATTGACATATTGCTGTTATAAACTGAGGAAAGTTGCTGGTGTAACAGGGTTGTTGTAACATATTTGTTCTGAGGGATATGAAGTCAGAAACACACATGGATGTTACCATTTACTGACTGCATTCCTCAGAGTATGCTACTGAATTTCCAAGACCACAAAATGCGTGAGTAACACACCAAATATAAACGTTCAAACTCTGGCCAGTCTGTGGATAGCCCTACAGTTGAGGCTATCAGACTTAAATGCATGCAGAGCAGCCATATCCACATAAACCCTGTCAAGCTAGCATAACTTCAACTGTATAACAGCAATACTTACATTCTGTCCCTATGTCTGGAACATTCTTCCCCAATTTGTGGGGCTGTCTCCACAGTGTTTGTTGCAAGAAGTATTTCCAACTACCCTCTGTGATGCTGTTTGTCACACACCTCCATGAATTCCTCCTCACAAGCAAGGAAAAGGAGCAATGTCCACATGAAGTACTTAGTTATAGGAGTGTGTTTCCATGCTATTGGGTATGGGAATGATACCATAGCTGTTCTAGATGCAATTAGCAAGTGGGGTACTCCAGATGGTGCACAGGCCATCAGCTGCTCATGAGCATTACCCACAAAAGGCAAGCTGCTGCTTATACAAAACAGATGTATATCCTACATCATCTCAGAGAGAGAGAGAGAGAGAGAGAGAAAGAGAAAGACAAACAAACAAACTGAAAGACAGACACGCACATTGAAACTGATGGATTATACCAAGTGAACCGAAAAAAAAACCCACAGGTATGTCAAACAATTAAGCATGCAATGGAATGTAGTGGGGGTATGTAGACGTGGAAAATAGGAAGTTCAAACAATATTATGTCTCAACAACACATGCTGTACTGATATGTTGCTGAGCAGAACCTATGGCGATAGCATCTGTGTTTCTCTGCAGTGACATAGAACACAGCTCAGGACCCTGAGTCACCCCAGGAAAGGGTAGCTCACATATGACCACAACTGGAGTGTGTTTTGCACAATACTGACTGTGACACTGCTAGACCAGCTACTGGGATGTCGCAGATATACATATCTTAATTGTCAATACAAATATGATATACATGTTGTCTCAGACATGTGATGGACCTATACAGGGTATTTGCACACTGAAATACTGTAGCAGCTGTATGTGTTGAACTGCATGTGATATACTGAGCTCATGCCATTTAACTGTCCAGTGTTATGCACACTGACCATATATGTGTCTCATTTGTAGTTATGTCATCAAGAGTTGTGTTATGTCTGGCAAATAATTGTAAACCTGTGAACACTAACATTACAACATCACCTTCTCTTTCTTTTGGCTGTAACCTTTAGTGGTCACCACAGCAGATCATCTGTCGCCATGTCTTCCAGTCCTCTGCATCTTGTTCTGTCACACCAACCACCTGCATGTCCACTATCACCACATACATGCACCTTATCTCAGGCCTTCCTCTCTTCCTCTTATCTGGCAGCCTCATCCTTTCCCAAATATACTCAGCATACCTCCTCATCACATGCCCAAACCAACATAATCCTGCCCATTCTCTGGCTTTGTTCCCAAGCTGTTCAACCTGGGCTGACCCCCTAACATACATATTACTAATCCTGTCCACCCTCATCACACCCAGTGCAAATCTTAACATCATTAACTCTGTTATGTCCAGCTCTGACTCTTGCCTCTTTTTTCAGTGCCAATATCTCCAACCCATATAACATACCGACCTTCCCTATCACTCTTAATGGTACTCATCTGTCACAAATCACTCCTGACATACTTCTGTACCACCCACATCCTGCCTGTACTCTCATCTTCACCTTTCCCCCACACTTGCCATTAGTCTGAACTGTTGTTCCCAAGTATTTACACCTATCCACCTTTGCAAACTGTACTCCCTGCATCCTCACCACTCCTCTATCCCCCTCCCATTCACACACACATATATTCTGTCTTAGTCCTGCTGACCATCATTCCCCCCTCTCTAGACCATACCTCCATCTCTCCAGGGTCTCCTCAACCTGTTCCCTATTCTCACTACAGACCACAATGTCATCTGCAAACAGCATAGTCTATGGGAACTCCTGTCTGATCATGTCTGTCAACCTGTCCATCGCCACTGCAAATAAGAAAGGGCTCATAGCTGATCCCTGTTTTACTCTTTATGTTGTTCACCTTAACTCATTCATTCCAGAGCAGCTCAGAAAATGTTGCCTGCTTACTTCCACCATAGGAACAACAGTGCAGCCTGAGCTCATTTTCAGATAATCCATTTGTAATACCATGCAGAAAACAAATGTTCATAACTCTTTAACTGTAAGAGATAGACTAAAAATGTGAAAGCTGTTCAGCAGACACTGGCCTTTCTAACAGTGTAAATGTTGATAGTGCGTATCTAAGTCATTATTAAATTTTTTGACAAGAAATACTGTCATGCATATTTTTTACCTTTTTGGTACAACAAATCACAATATCTTGGTGAATGTACTATACAGACAAATACAACTTGTACTTTGTATGAATGTTAGCTTTAAAATGATACCTTAACCATTACTGTGTGATACTCCGTTACGGAGATATTCACAAAAATATGATTAATATCATATTTCTCATAATTGATAAATAAACAAAGCATAATATCTCATCACCTGTAACAGACAGAGACCACATGTCAGTGCACAAGTTATGTGGCTCAATGTCAGCTTCAAAATGATGCCTAATTTGTGTCGTCACCATGCTCCCTTGCAAAGATATGGGTGTAATAATCAGAAATATTGCAATTGTATAATTTTCATAATTTACAAGACTAAACAAACTGTGATATCTGTGCATGTGTACAGCATACAGACACAGTTCTTTTAAGTAATACTGTCTTCAAAATGAGGTATTACTTGGGACATTGACATGCTCCCTTGCAAAGTTATTTACCAAAATATGTAAAAAAAAATCATAATTTCCATAAAGTAAGTCCTATACAAACTTTGATATCTGTACATGTGTACAGCATACAGACACAGTTCTTTTACCATGTTGTAACTAATACAGTCTTCAAAACTAGGTACTACTTAACACATTGACATGCTCCCTTGCAAAGTTATTTACCAAAATATGAAAAATAAATCATAATTTTCATAACCTTAGTCCTAAACAAACTTTGATATCTGTATATGTTTACAGCATACAGATACAGTTATTTTATCAGGTTGTAAGGGCTAACACAGTCTTCAAAATGAGGTATCACTTGGCACAATTACATGCTTCCTAGCAAAGTTATTTACCAAAATATGAAAGAAATTCATAATTTTCATAACCTTAGTCCTAAACAAACTTTGATATCTGTACATGTGTACAGCATACAGACACAGTTCTTTTACTGTGTTGTAACTATTAATACAGTCTTCAAAACGAGGTACTACTTAACACATTGACATGCTCCCTTGCAAAGTTATTTACCAAAATATGAAAAAAAAATCATAATTTTCATAACCTTAGTCCTAAACAAACTTTGATATCTGTATATGTTTACAGCATACAGATACAGTTATTTTATCAGGTTGTAAGGGCTAACACAGTCTTCAAAATGAGGTATCACTTTGCACAAATACATGCTCCATAGCAAAGTTATTTACCAAAATATGAAACAAATAATAATGTCCATATCCAAAGTCCTAAATGAAATATGATAGCTGTACATTTGTCCAGCATAGACACCGTTCTTTTTCCATCCTGTAACTACTAATACAGCCTTCAATAATGAGGTTTTACTTACCCTGATGACATGTTCCCCGGTAAAGTTATTTAGCAAAATATGAACAAATATCATAATTCTCATAACCATGTTCCCAAACAAACTGTGATATCTGGACATGTATACGGCATACAGATACAGTTCTTTATATATCTTGCAAATACTAATACTGCCTTCAAAATGAGCTACTACTTAGCATGCTGATATGTTCCATGACAAAGTCATTCACCAAATATGACACAATATCAGAATTCTCATAATCGAAGTCCTAAACATAATGTGATATCTGTATATTTGTCCAGCATACAGACAGTTCTTTTTCCATCCTGTAACTAATAATACTGCCTCCAAAATGAGGTATTACTTACCCTGATGACATGTTCCCTGACAGTTATTTAACACAATAGGAAAATAAATCGTAACTCTGATAACCATAATTGTAACCAAACTGTGACATATGTGCAGGTGTGATGTGTGCAGGATGGTTATTGACATATTCTGTTGTACGTGGCACTTTCCTCAAACAGTTGTTCTTACTCAGCATGTTCACCATCTCCCTACCACAGTTATGCGCCAAACTAAGAAAAATATCATAATTTACATAATACAATTCATAATCAGATGATTATCTGTACCTGCGCACAGCATATAGATAGTTCTTTTACAATCTGAAATGAAGTGTTACTCAGCATGTGTGCAAGTTCCCTAGCAGTTCTTTTCCTGTGTCGTTAGTAGTGGACACCGGTGTTCATAAAATATAACAATAACGTTTCTTACCATACTGGTCCTACTTGGTCATGGCTGTTTTACATTCATTCTCACTAGCTGCATGTTACCAATATATCGTGCATAGCTGTCATCACGCCATTGTGGAGGTCAGTCAAGTACAACGTAATGCCATCCTCAGTTAGGTGAATGCCATCACTTCTGAAAAGGTGAACATCTTCTGTGGTGATGCTGTCATGGCAGATTGTTGATCCACCGACACTGTGCATCAAGCCATGCATAAACCCATTCTGTAAACATCTGGCCTTGTGCGCTGCCCATTGACTGTTTGCTGTTTTCCATATCTGGCGAGGAATTATGTCAGACCACACAAAATGACAACGTAGCCACCACGACTGCAGGTGTTCAAAAATTGTTCTGATTTGAAACCATAGCCTTCCGAGTGGGAGAGTAATGACATCATTCTGTCCAACGTGCAGCACAAGAATGTCAGGCTCAGGGTAGATGGAACAATTCTCTTCCAACAACTGCAGGAGTCTGCTCCAATGCATATTTCTTCTTGCAATCCAGTATACCTTCACACTAGATGTGGGGAAGCTGAAATTGTAGTGTTTTTCACTTCTGGAGGCATGGCTGGCAGCCCAGTGAATGTAGGAATGGTCACACACCCACACTCTCAGTTGTTCTCCTGCTTGTGAAGCCATGTCACTATCACAAGGTGGATGCACCTGCACAGGAAAAAAATGCAAACAGGTTACTACTGATGTTTGAGAGATGCATTTGAACACTGCATGTGTATGTATATCATATTCATTACCTGGTAAGCTCATCGAAATCTTCACTCCAATCCACAGGGGCATTACTCTTTTGATAAGGTACATAACTGGTGATGACATTGCAGAGGTACATACCTACCACCCTTGACAACACTAAGTGACACACATTGAGTGATGCTGCAGAGGTACATACCTACCAGCCTTGAAAACACCAAATTACACACAATGCCTGACAAGGGGGCACAGAAAGGTCACAAGTAAAGAGAAAATGCAGGGTAAGAACTGCCACTCCACTAATATGCCCACTACAGGCATGGGGCTTCAGCTGGTGGGCATCTGAATTGTCCCATACCTGTGCAGGCTACCCACTCAGACTGCTGGTAGCAGCAATGACTCCCGATTCCATGCAACTGCAGCACTCTGCCTTACCTCTGCCTTTTCCATTTACATGTGTCCTTTCAGCAATGGCCATAAGGAGTCAAAGGAGGGAGCTAATGGTCTTGCCCTGACCTACATATATTCACTACATCAGAACAGGGGGAGACTGTGTGAGAGCTAAAGCAAGAGAACATGTGAAAAGACTTAAGACTGACCCAGGCTTTGTCTTTTTGCATGTGTCCTTTCCTACGTTTCAGCTACCAGTAGAGCAGTTTCATTCATTTGGGAAAAAAATAAATAAATGTTGTCTTGATGATGGCTACCAGTGATACCTTCTTGTCTCAGGAGATCAATTGGACCTGTCAGTCACAGGAAGGCTGATATCAGGCAGACAGCAGAGAAAAAGGTAATATAAAGGGAAAAAAGCACTACTGAAAGTCTGAAAAGCATTGACGTAGCTGTAATAATAAAGTACTAAATCACCACACCTATTAAAAAAATCCATTGCATTGATAATAGAAATTATACAAATGTATGACCATATTAGACACAATTATAATGACTGTTGGCACGAGCAATTTGTTTGTCACATTCAGACTTATTAGGAGTAGAGATGTGAACTCAACAAACTGCCAAACACCAAACTAAAAAGTAGATTTAATAAAAGGGTGGAAATCCACTACAAGTCCTCAAAAGATGGAAGGGAATAGCAAGAGAATGCAAGATAGGAACTTCCTAACTGAAAGGGGAGATACTTCTAAATGGAAAAAAATTATTTAAGCATTGCAAAGAAGGCAAAGTAGGTGGCAAAGAATGTGACCAACCTATACACGCAATCTCTTGTGGAAAAGGGAGACAACTGACAAAGGCATCCATAAATATAGCCTGGGGCTGTTAGAATCCAATAGAACATGCTTAGCAGTGGGACAAAACTGAAAACTGGAGGGGAGAAACATAGAACATCATGGGAAGGGGTGCTGTAAAATTAGTCTTAGAAAGTTATATTCTGTGAGCTAAGCATGCATTGCACACTTAAGTACAAAAGGTTAACGAAGACTAAATTCTCCTAATATTATCTTAGTATATATGATAAGTACAACTAGTACAAGGCCCTGTGACCTACTGTTAAAAATAAAGTAATGGAACAAGTGGGATAGGTGCATAACTCAATTTCCAAAGCTTAGCAATAAAATACTGTTCACATTAAAATTAAGCTCTTAATAACATTATTCAGAAACACTGGTTAAGTATACTGCTAATAGGAAATTTCAGCAAGGGGTATTTCATCACATTATAGTACACTAACTTGACTAAAGAAGGAGACAAAAAAAACTATCTAATCTGCTCTAGTAGGCCATAAACTTGACATTAAAACTTGTGAAACTGCAACTCTTCTAAAAATCTTTAAAGTGAGGGACTGTCCTTTTCCATTCCTTTACATGTTTGCTTATGTCTCTCTTACCCCATGTCAGCCTGTCAAATGCTGTTGTACTGTGGCTGTCGCAATTTGTTCATTTTCATAGCTAAGTATGAAATATTACTTGGTGGGCACATGGGACTCTTTTCTGGATAGACTGTTGCAGACGTCTTCAGAAGGATTCTTGAAGGAATGGGAGAATGCAGGTACAAACTGTCTACTTGTCCCTTTGGGCAGACTGCCTAAGACAGTGACCCTACATCACGTCTGTATGCTCCTATCATTTTAAAATCTTAAACTCTATACAAAACTCCAACAGGAGACTATGCCTATAGTTGATAAAGTAAATACTGCTTATTGCAAAAAAACACTACTCTTTTTATGCGGAAAAAACTATTCTGTCAAAACTTCTTCTTGTATAAAATATTTAATATCTTACTTGGGTGATCCCCATACAAATACACATATACCCCCAGACTCACACTACTGATAGGATAACAAGCTACCACAGAATGGGTGAGGTCTGAGCATATCTTTTAACATTTTAGCACAAGTGGTCTGGAAAAAGCCAAAGATAACTGGGGGAAGGGTCAAATTCTTGGACAAATTTTAAATATTGCTTTTATAAACTTATAAAATTGCAAGAATAACAGGTTCTGAATTAGCATGCTTGTCTTGAAGGCATAACTCTCAACCTACCAGGAACACAACTCAACAGAATCAAGGACAAATCTCAAAATAATTAAGGACAATTAGGGGCACTTTTAAAATATTAGTAGTACTAACTTGAGTTATTGATAGAATAAGTGAATGTGAATTAGCGTACATTTTCTAAAGTAAAATAAGTCTATAGCTCTAATTATTGTCATTATTTATTAAGGATAATTCCCCAACTTTTCTCCAAAAACATCAGTTTTAGGAGGGATTAAGAGGCATAGAGCCAGAATTGCCTGAAAATCAGAGAGAGTTGAGAAGTATGTTTGAACGATCTGATGTCTGAAACTCAAATGTTTGTCATTATTTAATGAATGCAATCTTCATTTGACAGAAAAACACACATTTTATGAGGAGCAGTCCAAACATATGAGGCAACTCTCCGGACAGTGTGTGAAATTCTGGATGGTTGAGAGGTATGCGTCCAATAATTATATAACATTTTATTATCCGTATGAATAAAATCGTACAAACTGTGATTTGTGTGATACTCCCCCTCTTGTACACACACACACACACACACACACACACACACACACACACACACACACACACACACACACACACACACACACACACACACACACACAGGTCCAGTATGGTTAATGATTACATAACTAAGACGAGCATTTTGTATCATATTGAACATTATAAGTGAAGTTTACTCCAATAGACTTGAAAGTTTATTAAGACAAGATAAAATAAAATTATGGATTTATGCTCCAGGGAATAAATCTTTTGATGACACTATAAATTAATTTGGCTCCATTCCAGTTTGATCAATTTGGTGCTAAGAAAATCCCATAAAGAAGATTCAATAAAATATATGTGATGTCAGCTGTGAGACCCACAACATGGCAAAAGCCAAATGCCTATCATCCTTAGGACAGATTCAAAAAACACAAATTCGGTATCTTAGTGTCAGTAAAATATGCATTTTGTATGTCCACAAATTAGGTAAATAGTAATTTGGAAAAAAATAGATTACTCAAGTAGAAGTTAGATTTGCTATGATATTTGTTATGTTAGTATACCAACTAAGTGAAGGGTGAATTAAATAAGGTATTTTCACTTTCTATAAAAAAATAGCCCCCCACTAGACAGACAAAATGCTAAAATAGTGAATAAACACTTGTATTTAAGCACCCTGGGTTTTCCTCTAATACCTGCCATCATTTTGTGGTGTTGTGTTGGGGCACTAATTGGAAATATCCTGGTGTTAGTTAGGTGGTAGCATGATGCTACATCCACTTCTACCAGGCCGGGGAACAGCCTTATCCTGGCAGAAAATGTTTCTTCTCAGGAACAGGGCTCCTGGGTCACTCATAGAGGGTCACACAAGGTTAAACAAAAACAATTAAAAATTGCTAACAATTTTATGCGTGCCACTGGAAAGAAAAGCCAAGTACAACATTTGGATATTTAATAAAAATAATATAATTATAAAAACACAGTGAAAATAAAATATAAAATATGCCAACATGCACAAAGACCTCAAAACAGGATGGAAGGTCATGTTTTTTAGTTTATGCAGCCACATAAGCAATAGCTTTACATTTTGGTGGTTGGGAGCATGTGATGACTCCTTACTTTTTGCTCATCTGTTCACTTCAGCCAGCCGGGGGGAAACTGCTGCCATTGTGACATCACATAGCCTACTATATAAGGGAGCACCTTAAGACCTCGTGCTGCAGCTGCGGGTCACCTACGGCATATTCAAGACTCTTGTACAGGCACACCGGGGTGGCTGTCAGAGCAGACAAGAAAAGGAACAGAAAGGGGGATGCTTCTTGATGCCGGTAAATTAAGTAACTAGCTGTAGCATATCTGAATTCAAAGAAACCATCCTGAAGCCTGCCTGACCCTTTTGAAAACATATTCTAAACAACCATTGCTGTCCTACCACAGCTAGAGTTAACCCTAGGTCTCGAACCCCAGAATATTAACAGCTTCCAAGATACAGAGTGTAGGGGCAGATATTGCTTCTTATTTGTAAGAGATTGCAGCACTACAAGGATTATTGAAAAGCAGCACCGAATGCCGAAAGATGAGGGAACTGCTTCACTCGACCTTCCAAATCCTAGAAGTTGCTGTCAATTTGAGGAATTTGGTGGAGAACAAAGAGGAAAGGCATAATGCTGAACATCCCAGACAGACATCAACCATGTCATTTTAAAACACATATTTCATGTATAAATATTTAAGTTGCAAATGTGTTTTGTGGACACTGGTGGATGTCTTTTTCTGTTAGTATCATCTCTTTCAAGGATTCAAGGACATCAGCCAGAACGAGTTACTGAACAACGTCCCTACTAGACAGCGTGCAGCTACAACCCACTACAGCAGTTACTCTAACTACTTACAATGCAAGCCTAGGAAGGAAAAAAAAATAACAGCTTACCTGAAAAAAAAAGCAGTTCTTGGGCTAAGCTGATTTAAACCGCAAACTCCTGCTAGCAACTGCCAGACCTCTATAACGTCCTCTCTTGATCCATGAGTGCCCATATAAAATAGAGGGATCCAGTAGCAGGTAAACTCTCCAAATATTAGCAAAAAGAAAGGAAATACCTGCTGCTGGACCCTCTATTTATTTGGGGAAAACAATAGAAAATTAGGTTGGGGGTGGAGGTGTTACGCAAGTCGTGGCTTGGATTGCAAGAATCCGATTGGCTGCCACCACTTGCTTTATCAAAACCTTTTTAACCTGATTTTCGACTAAAAGTTGAATGTGACTTTAATGTAAAAACATGCTGAATCATAACTATATAAGGTAAATTACAAGTTCAGTTATGATTTCAGCGTGTTTTACATTAAGCTCAACTGCAATTCTGCACTACAGTTTCTCGCTCTTGTGGAAGGCACTTGGGGGTAACAGCTTGCAATTCCTATCTTCTCATGGAGAGCTTGGATGTAAGCACAGAGGCACCATGAGAAGGTACTCAGGGTTAATGAGTTAAACACACCTGTTACTCCCAATACAGACCTCACTGCTGTCACACTAGCCTTGTACATATCCTGTAGCATTCTTACGGATTCCGCCACCACTCCTGACCTCCTCATACTATACCGCAACTCCTCTGTAGGCATCCTGTCATATGTTGTCTTTATGTCCACAAAGACACAATGCAGCTACTTCCAACCTTCTCTGTATGTGCCCATCAACAGTCTCAGAGCAAACATCGCATCTGTACTGCTCTTTCCTGGCATGACACCATACTGCTGATCAGTAATCCTCACCTCACTTCTTAACCTAGCTTCCACCACCTTTTGCCATTACCTCATGCTGTGACTGATCAATGTTATCCCTCTGTAGTTACTACAGCTCTGCACACTACCCTTATTCTCATAATCAGTACTCATACACATTTTATCCACTCCTCACACATCCTCTTACTTTCCAAGATTACAGTAAACAATCCGGCTAAAAAGACCATTGCCATTTGCCCTAAATACCTTCATGCTTCCACAGGTATCATCTGGACCAACAGCCTTTCCATTTTTAAACCTCTTCATAGCTATCCTTACTTTCCCCTTGATAATCTGTTGCACATCCTGATTCACCATACCCACATCATCTCTCTCATTCTCTTCATTCAACAGCCCATCAAAGTACTGTTTCCACCTGCTCGACACACTCTCCTCGCTTGTGAGTACACTTCCACCATTTTCCTTTATCAGCCTTATTTGCTGCACATCCTTCCTAGCTACATGCCTCTGTCTAATCAATTGGTACAGGTCCTATTCTCCATCCTTGGTGTCCAACCTCACATGCAACCCGTCAGATGCCCCATCCTCAACCTTTGCCACCACTCTCTTTGCCATGCACCCCATCTCCCTATACACATGTCTACTTTCTTCATCCGTTTGACAATCCCACTTCTCCTCAGCCAACCTCTTTCTCTGCATTCTCCCCTGTACTTCCTCATGCCACCACCAGGTCTCCTTGTCCTCCTTCCTCTGTGCAGATGTCACACCAAGCCCCATTCTACTCATCTCCCTTACAAGCTTGTATGTAGTTACCCAGATATTTGCTAAGTCTTTACTGCCACCCACTACCTGTCTTAACTCTTCCCTAAACTCAGCCTTACAATCACCCTTTCTCAGTATCCACCATTTGATCCATGATGCTGCCCTCACACTCCTCCCTCTCTTCTTGATCACCAATGTCATCCCACCGACCAACATTCAATGCTGCTTAACTACACTTTCCCCTGTCACCATTTTACAGTTACCAATCCCCTTCAAACAGGCCCAACTGCATAAGAGATAATCCACCTGTGTGCATCTCCCTCCACTCTTGTGTCACCCTATGCCCCTCGGTCTTGTAAAACTATGTATTCACCACAGCCATGTCCAACCTCTGTTGCAAACTCTATCACCATCTCACCTTCTGCATTCCTTTGCTTAACATCATACCTCCCTATCACTTCTGCATCCCCTCTGTCCCCTTCATCAACATGCCCATTGAACTCTGCTCCAATCACCACTCTCTCACCCTTGAGTACACTCATCACCACTTCATCCAACCACACCAGAGCATGTCTGTCTCATCCATCACACACACAATTAGCGGAGCATATACACTAACAACTGTCATCATTACACCATCAATTCCCAGCCTCCTAAACATCAATCTACCCGACACTCTTATCACCTCCACAAATACTCTTGGCATAATGTTTCTTCAGGTTAACCCCTACACCATTTCCCTTCCCATACACACCATGATAGAACTATTTGTACCCGACTCCGATATGCACAGCTGTACACCCCTTCCATCTGGTCTCTGGAACACACAATATATCCACCTTTCTTCTGTCCAGCATATCAGTGAGCTCTGTCCCCATACCAGTCATATTCACAACATTAACAGTTCCTACCCTCACTACCACACCCCTAGCCTTTTTTCCTCTCTGCCTGCCATATGAACATCAGACATCCTCCAGGGTATGTCTGTGAATGCAAAGGCTACTGTACTATCAAATGACATACGTGTTTACAGCAATATGAAGAAAGTGTCACTTAATGTGCCCCATAGCCCACTATGTATGTGTGGTGTCCTCCAGATGTCCTGCCCTAACAGTTTGACATGACTGACTGAGCAGCAAGACTGTAATTACAGTGTGCCATACTGACATAGAGCACAAATGTATACCAGGTATTACTGGGCATATGTATGTATGGGTAGGTGTACCTGACTGCCTCACAAGAACCTACATGGGATGCAAAACGTCAGGTAAATAAGCTGTACATGTTGTACATGTGTGTAACCTTAGTTTCTGTGCATACAACAGAGTCACACTTCTACAGCTACTGGTTGTGTCATTGCCCTGACACAGACATGGGTAGTATAATAAGCATGAGTATCACATTGAAATTGTAGATGTGGCCATCTGTGATCTGACCTTGTATCCATGCCTACTATAAACAGATATATGACTACCCACATAGCTGTATGGCCTCAGCAATACCTTACTTGTAAAACCTGTCTCCACCACAGTAGAGTAAACCCCTTTGCTGGACAGCAGCAATGCACAAAGCACATAATGTGATGCTATATTGGCTGTAAAGGGAAAAGTAGGAGCAGGCACCAGCTGGGCAGCATGTCAACCTTTATCTGAATGAGCATAGTTTGTCACAGGTGGATTACTGTAAAGCTAACTATGAGTACAAATTGGACACATCCATTAAGGGTGATCACAATGCCATCTTCACATATGTCTGCAATCTCAGAGGCAACAACCCAACCCATCCTGTAATGGTGGTCAATCACAGCACACACGCACACACCATAGCTAAAGCCAACCTATTGCAGGCATACATCACCCCCTGGCTCACCATCAGTATAGGTGGATATGCAAGGCACACTCACCCCTCCCCTCATCATCATGGATCAGGTGCAAGCTGCCTAATAAAAGTTAACAAAAGCAAGTCCCCTTGGGGCCTGATAATATTCCTGTCTGCATCCTACATGAACCCAGGCATATGCTTCCAGCTTCATTACCCACTGTATGCAAACAAAGCCTGAGCACCATTGACATCCCATCTGCAAGGAACATGGCCACTGTCATCCCTCTATACAAATGTGAATGATGTCTGGTGGTTTATGCAATGTACTTGCCCTCACTGGGGGGAACATGACACACCAGGACCAGGAGTACAATGCATGTTCATACAGTGCTGCCAGGTACAGGGGTATGATGTGTTTGTAAGTGGTGGCTAATGATAGTCCATATTCATGTGCTGGGTCTGTAAAGAACTCTGAGGAATGTCTGAGGTCCTGTGATGTGTTCCCTGTTTATGCCTTCCAGATGCTATGCAGCAGCAACCACCTTACACAGATGCGGAGACAGCAGCCATCACAAAAGCTGTAATCTTAAACTATGCCATCCTTTCTGGCCATAGCCGCAAAGGACTGCTACTGTAGTGAGGGACCGTACTGCTACCAGTGGGGGGCCAGCCCCACAGGCCCCACTTACGGCAACAGAGGAGCTCCTTGCCAACCTTGGGGTAGCCCCCACACAAACTCAAACATGGGAAACAGCAGTCGTGGAGGTAGGAGGCACCCAGGCAACAGGCGAGGAACATCCAGGTAAGGCCAAAGTGCACATCAATGTAATGAGGTAGCATTTAAACTGTCTTCTACAGAGTCTCTAGATGCATATGTCAATGCAAAATGGATTAGTGGGTAGGGTTTAGTAATGCACACAAGTGCACATCTGTGGTGAAGGACAGCAAATTATGTAATATCATAGTGTGTACTGTACCTGTGCAGAAACGTAGCATTTATCTTGTACCAATGCCTAATGTGAATCTGCTGACAATACCTCTCCCTCACAACTATATAGGTCCCTCTGGTCTGCACATGGGACAGCAACCTGATGCCAGTAAGTATGGGACTTTCCTGTTGCGGCTCACCAGTACACCAGGCATGTTAAAGTTAATGCATGTGATTATGCACACAACTGTTACACTCAGCCATTTGGCAATATCTGCATGTTCACTTGTGGTGGTGTTTACTGCATTGCATCACGGTGGTCATCACAGGGGCCTATTTACAGGAGATGTCGCATATCTGTAGCATACCTCACAACCTGTCATTGCAGGACATCTGGACAAAGATTGACCAAATGCGGGGACAAAGGCACAAAACTAGGGTCATATTGTATAAATTAGTGGTATACATTGCATATAAATGGTGTGCACACCTGTTAGAATTCCAGGTATTTGTGATATGCAAATATGAGAGCACAATAGACAAGTTCAAAATGCTGCCAAGCTTTCATGTGACCTATAACCTGCACAATTCAATTATAAAGCAAATAAATCTGTTAGGGGAACAATAATGACACATAACAATAGTACAACAACCTAGATGCATATGTGTGCACAGGCTGAAGCTACTACTGTGTTGAGGCAGCTTTCAATATATCTACCGCAGTACATCTTATTGGGTGCACATCTGCCATCAATTACAGAGAGTCTTTGAATAACAGCAAATGATGGTCAGTTGTCCTACCAGGATTACCCTAACATATACTCAGTTGCCTGCTACAGCAAGAGCCATGGTTCACATATAGCTGAAGAAGCTGCTAATGGACCACATGTTTCAGATGTACCAGCCTGGAGAAGGGTACCAAAACATTTCCACAGCATTGCATATACCATGGAACACAGTGCAGACAGTCATCAAAAGATGGTGAAATATGGGGCTACAGTGACATTGCGAAGGAGTGGACATCCCACCAAATTCTATGAGAATACAAGACCAAAACTGGCCAGGGAGGCTGCCAGGAGCCCTACAACAACAGTGAAGGAGTAACAGAAATCTCTGGCAAGTACTGGGTTTCTACTACATGTCATAACAATCTTCCATGGTCTCCATATGTCCTACCATTAGGGTAGAGTTGGAAGATGGCAGAAGTTCCTCACACCAAACAATATCCATGCCTGGTGAAAGTCTAAAAACAATGCATCAGGTCTCCAAAAAGCAAGTGGGAAAATGTGTTATGGTAATATGGGACCATGGTTGAACTCTTCGGCCACAATTCTGACAGGTGTGTTTGGTGCAATAAGACCACTGCACATCACCACAACAACACCACCCCCACAGTGAAGCATGGTGATGGCAGCATCCTGCTTTGGGGTTGCTGTTCACAAGCTGGAACTGGGGCTGTAGCCAAGTTAGAGGGGATTATAAACAGTTCCAAACACCGGTCCGTTGTGGCTCCAATCCTTCTTGTGTCTACCACATAGCTGTGGATGATGAGGAATTCTACCTTTCCACACAACAATGCCCCAAATCATACATCCAAATCAGCCAAAGGATGGCTTCAAAAGAACACATGTAACATTCTACACTGGCCAAATCAGAGCCCACACCTATGTACAATAGGATATATGCAGGGTGGCATGAAGAGAGCAGTGCACAGGGGATGCCCTTGCAATCTGACATAGTTGGAGGTGTTTTGCAAGGGAGAGTGTGCAAAGATTGGCAAGTCAAGATGTGCCATGCTGACAGACACCTTCCCAAGAAGACTGCATGCTCTGATTAAATCAAAAGGTGCCTTAACAGAGTATTACTTTAAGGGTGTGCACACTCATGCA
Organism: Protopterus annectens; assembly: GCF_019279795.1. NCBI lineage: Eukaryota > Metazoa > Chordata > Ceratodontiformes > Protopteridae > Protopterus > Protopterus annectens. The sequence continues at coordinate 235,310,064 of NC_056738.1, forward strand.
ACTGGCCTATTGTACCTATTTCATTTACCATATGTTACCTGTAACTGATGTATATGTTCTTCAGTTGGATTGCACAGGTTATATGTCATATGAAATGATGGCAATGTTATGACCTGATTTCTGAGGTCTCATGTAATATATCACAAAAATCTGGCATGTTAACAAGTGTGTGTACATTTACTATATCCACTGTAAGCTTGGGAAGTTGTTTGAGTAACCAGATTTGTTTTGACATACATGTACTGCAGATTATGCTATCTGCACCTCAAATTAGGACATTAATTAGTGGCACTGATCCATAGGTCAACCGAGTAATGTATCAGACAAACACAGGAGTTATCAGGAACAGAGCAAACATATGAGCCACACATGTAGACATTCAGAAAAACCCTATACAGATGGGAGATATGTTCTGTAGGAGTTGCCACAGTGCTATACAGGTGAACAGTGATAATTTATATGGGTGCAGTGTGTGCTAGATGAAGGACCATCACCTACTAACATCACTCAGGTATCCCAGAGGTGTATATTAGTAGTAACACTAATTGGAAAGGGCTGCACTGCATGATGCTGAGGGTCTGTCCAGAGTGTGTATGTTATTGTCTGACTGTGTGACATGAATGCCCCCAGTTGGCTGATGTGAGGTCTGTGTAATGCCTTTGAGGCACCTCAACTGTATGTGTGTGTGTTTGTGTGTGCATGTGTGTACCAGTAAACTTTATAGTGCAGGTAGCAATTTACATATGTTGTTTTTTCCCTCACAGATGGACATGGTGGCTGCGGTCCCTCCTGCTCTGATACTGATGTCAGTGTCTCTGCAGACTCTAACCATGATGATACTCATATTGAGGCACAGGTTTGTCAGGGGCTGAATCTGTGCCATTGGTTGGCTTCCCACTATTGTCAACCCCATCCCCACACACAGTCACAATGCACGCACACACATACCCCATCACCAGTGGCCACAGATAATGGATAGTTGGTGGGTGGTGGCATGGAACAGGCTACTGTGGTGACTATGGCAAGTGAGGGTGCAGGCACTACCCATAGCCAGAGTGCTACCAAGGTCCCACACAGACAGATGAGCAGGGGTGCTCAGAGGAGGACTGCAGCCTCTCATGCCCCTGTTGCAAGTGCCACAGCAGCAGTCACCAGAAACATGTTTCGGGGCATCATGGGGGCACAGGCATGTAATGAACATAACACCAGATATATACACAGGGTCATGGATGAGCATGTCCCTAGTATCCGTGGCAATATTCATGAACTCACTGCAGCCATCTGTGAGTGAGGTAATGGCTAGACAGTGGGGGGAGACAATGGCACTCCTTGACCATGGAATATCTGTGCTTGAGCATTTGGCAAATGATGGCCAGCAGCCACATGGATGTAGGGCAGCACTACGATCTGCTGAGGGTCTTCGTGATCATGCACCATCATGTTCCCATACTGGTAGTACCAACAGCACTACTGAAGGGGGTGTGCTGTTCATGCCATGATGCAGCAGGCCATTGGCATGTGATTCTGGCTGGTCCCAACAGGGTCATGGATCTATCAGGCAGAATCACCATCAGGGAGTAGTACTGCATCTGGACTCAGCCCTGGTGGTACCAGTGATACCCCTGGCAGGCCCAGTTCCCTTGTCCATGGCCAGAGATGGTGAACTATACACCCTGCCATGTATGACCCACAGCTGTCCAAAATACCACTATGTAGGGCACCCACATGGCGTGACTGTGTGCATACAAACACACACACATCACCATCAGACAAGTCACCTCCATAAACACACACCACCCCTGCACAGCCCATTTAATGAACACCACCCAAACACACTCACATGACGTCAACTGTATGGCCCAGCCTAGGCTTCTGGCATACCCACACAGCACCCTGTGCATATGATGATACCTGTGCCACATCCATACCATCAATGCAGGGACATGCTAATATGGGTCTGATGCACAGGGTGACTTTAGTAGAGTGTAGCTATTTAATGCTGTATAAGGTGGTGTCATCTGACATTTGTAATGGATACACATCAGAATGTGTGTGTACCTTTTCAGCATGATGCATTATTGGTGTTAGTATCACTAAGCAAATGTGTTCTCATACACTGTATATTCTGTTTCTGTTCCAGGTGTCTGTGTGTTAGCAGGATGTGGCCCTGCAGACATCACCAATGATGGGTATGGCAGTGTTGTAACACATCAACCATGTCATTGCCGAGGTACAGCTGTATCTGCACACACTTCCCAGGTCTTTGTGACAGTTCTTGAATTGCCTCACAGCTTATAGGGTTGAGGGGTTGTATCTAAGTCTATGGTGGTTGACATCAGCTCTAGTAGAGTGGACAATAGTAAGTGTGGTGGGTGGAACACACCTCAGATTGCTAATGCCCTCAACCACAGGGGATATTGTGTTGACCAAACACACAGAGGGCACTGTTCAGAAACACACACACACACACACACACACACACACACACACACACACACACACACACACACACACACACACACACATGCATGCACACACAGGATCACAGTTGCCAGTGTTGTGTTTGGAACCCCCACCCGTCAAGTTGTGGCACCACACTATTATGCGATTATTGCAGGTAGCACAGGACTACTAGTGTGATGAGTATTACAAGGTACCTGTAAGGTGAATAACATCATGTGGTCTTGTGGGGTATGGCAATGGTGGCTGTACTGGGTGTGAGAGAACTCATAATAATGTCACATGCAAGTCTACACACTCACAACCACTGCTATACACACACACACACACACACACACACACACACACACACACACACACACACACACACACACACACACACACACTTGCCAGTACTGACATTAGCAGACCAACCTATCTTGTTAGTCATACCATACTATTCCATACTGTTGCACAGGGCTTATAGGGCTGGAGAGTGTCTACAGATACCACTGTAGTTGCTGTGAACAGCAGACGTCATACAGTAGACCTAGAAAGGGGTGTACTGTGCGTACCATGGCATAAATATGAAACCATGTCCATCTTTCTCACACAAACACAAGATACTTTTCCCTAATACACAAATTTGCCAGGACTGAGATTAGAACTCCTACCTCTCTATTTATTGTTACTACATTGTTATGCATTTATCACATGTGCCACAGAGATTATGGGGTGACACTTGTCCAAAGGTACTTCTAAGTTGAAGGACATCACCAGGCCTTGTAAATTATGACAATGGATGATGTACTGGGTGAGAGAGGCCACAAAATACTGTAACCTACACATATACACACAATAATACACACACACACACACACACACACACACACACACACACACACACACACACACACACACACACACATACACACACTTGCCAGGACTCATATTAGAACCCTTAGCTATGTAGTAATTGATAGTATAGTGTTAAGCAGTTACCACACACACCACAGAGCTTATAGGTTGGGGAGTGTCCCAAGGTACCTATATAGTGAATAACATCTACAGCACTTGTAAGGTATGGCAGTGGTGGTTGTATTGGATGAGATGGGCCACCAACTACTTTCACCCACATGTTTGCGCACTCACAAAAACTTGTATACACAGTAATACACACACACACACACACACACACACACACACACACACACACACACACACACACACACACACACACACACACATTTGACAGTACTGAGATCCATAGGTTAAAGATTCATTGGTGCATACGTGGCAAATGGCCATGGAGGCTTCACAAGGCTAGCCCATGGGAATACACTGGCATCATGCTACCTGACGGTACCCCGCAGTGTGTCTACTGGGTATACTTACTGGAGTGATCCTCAGGGTGGGTATTCTATTCCCCATCCACTTCTCCTGATTTCTCTTGAAGAGGGCCAGTGATGTGCTCTGCTTGACATGTATGTGACATCTATTCCATAGCGTGGCCAGTCTCTGGGTTGTGAACCTGTCCCTCCAGCATGTCCTGTTGATAGTGAGGATGGGGTTGATGTATCTGGGGCATGTTGTGTGGAAAGATTGGTTTCTTTGGATGTAGCATTCCTGACAGGGTTGGGTCAGACATGGCTGTATAGGTCAGGCAGAGATCGCATCTAAGTAGTCAATATGACACAGAGATTCATTGGAGTTGTTGGAGTCTGTCCGTATGGGGCAAGTGTGTAGTACCTAAGATCCTCTTTGTGAGGTACATTTGCAGCCTCTCCTGTTGTTGCTGGTGTCCAGTGGGGTACATGGCAAATGGGCCATAGTACACATTGATTGGCCTACTGAGGGGAGAGTACAGGGAAACACTATCCTTGTACTTCCCGGACTCAATACCCTTAGTCAGGAGAAGTGACACATGGAAGGACTTTTGGAAGACAGTTGCACTGTGGTGGACAGCAGAGAGCTCACTATCAACCTGTGTTCTCAGTTTCCTTATACCAACATCAGTGTTCAGTGTACTACCATCAATGTATTACTTTATGGGAACCATGTCGTACCCAAAGGGGATGGCAGCACATCATCTGGCACTGAGCTTATGTCCAGAGTTCTGACAACAGTCATAGGTCTCAGAGAGATCTTTGCCAAGGTTGTCAACCTCATCTGAGGGGGGTAATAATAACACCCACCTTGTAGTCATCTGCAAATATTGTCAGCCAAGGCACCTTCATATTGGACTGGTCCTCAGTGGTGTGGATCCGAAACATGAGGGGACCGAGGTCCATAACCTGTGGGACTCTGCTTGTGACTGTTCAGCAGTCTGACATGGAGTCTGCTACTTTCAAACTGTAGTTTCTATCTGTGAGCCAGTTTGCAGGCCACCTACTAATGTAGGGGTTGCTGTCTACCTGAGTGTGTTTGTGTATGATTCCTGAGTGGGGAGTGATATACAAGGTTTAGATAGGCTGCCTATCTTATCTATTCCATACTTTCACATAGTTATTGTAGGTGGCACAATGCTTATAGGGATGCAGAGTGTCTACAGGTCCCTCTACAGTGGATGACAACTGTGGGCCTTGTAATGTGGACACTGGGATATGTACTGGGTGGGCAAAAGCAAAAAGTAGCAAAACCCACCCCCCAATGGATATAGTTCTCACACAAACACAACACCCCCCCCAAATACAGGATACTGTTTTTACACACACACACACACACACACACACACACACACACACACACACACACACACACACACACACACACACACACACACACACACACACACACACACACACACACACACACACACACAGACACACACACACACACACACACACACACACACACACACACACACACACACACACACACACACCATGACTGAGATTAGAACCCCTTCTTATCTATTTATTGTTACTACCGTGCTACTTATTTATCACATGAGCCACAGAGCTTATAGGGTGAAGGCTGTCCAAAGGTACTTCTAAGGTGAGAAACATCACCAGCCTTCGTAAAGTATGGCAATGGGTGATGTATTGGGTGAGGGAGGCCACAAAATACTTTAAACTATACATATACACACACATTTGCCAGAACTGGGATGAGAACTCCTCCCTAGCTAGTTATTTGTACTATAGTGTTACACAGCTATTGCATGCCCCACAGAGCTTATAGTGCTGAGGCCTGATGAAAGGGGCTTCTAAGGTCACTGCTATCTGCAGGACTGCTAAAGTAGGACAATGGGAAGTGTACTGGGCTTGAATGGACCCAAAAGCTTTAACTTATAAACACACACACACACACACACACACACACACTTTCACATTTGCCAGGACTGAAATTATAACTCGTACCTAAATAGTTATTTGAACTATAGTGTTACGCAGTTATTGCATGCACCACAGAATTTATAGGGCTGAGGCCTCACAAAAGGGACTTCTAAGGTGACTTTTATCTGCAGAACTGCTAAAGTAGGGCAATGGGAAGTGTACTGGGTTTGAATGGACCCAAAATCTTTAACTTATAAACAGACACACGCACACACACACACACACACACACACACACACACACACACACACACACACACACACACACACACACACACACACACACTTTTACATTTGCTAGGACTGAGATTAGAACTCCTACCTAACTAGCTATTTGTACTATAGCATTACACAGCTATCACATGCACCACAATGCTTAGAGGGCTGAGGCCTGGCTAAAGGGACTTCTAAGATGACTGTTATCTACAGGACTGCTAAAGTAGGGCAATGGGAAGTGCACTGGGTTTGAATGGACCCAAAAGCTTTAACTTATAAACACACACACTTTTACATTTGCTAGGCCTGAGATTAGAGCTCCTACCTGACTAGCTATTTGTACTATAGTGTTAACACAGTTATTGCATGTGCCACGGAGCTTATATAGCTAAGGTTTGATGAAAGGGACTTCTAAGTTGACTTATATTTGCAGGACTGCTAAAGTAGGGCAATGGAAAGTGTACTGGGTCTGAACTGACCCAAAAGCTTTAACTTATGAACACACACACACACACACACACACACACACACACACACACACACACACACACACACACACACACACACACACACACACACACACACTTTTACCAGGGCTGAGTGTAGAACTTCTACCTAACTAGTTATTTGTACTACTGTGTTACATAGTTATTGCATGTGTCACAGAGCTTATAGGGTTGAGCTTTGATGAGAAGGACTTCTAAGGTGACTGATATCTGCAGGACTGATAAAGTAGGGTATTGGGGAGTGCACTGGGTGGGAAAGGCTTGTTATTTCCTCGATCCTACTGACAATTCTCGATAAGTGTATGAGCATGCCCAGTATGACCTTCTATAGTAACTGTGGGACTCCATTCCAGGGATTGCTGTACTCCATTCCAGTTTGTTTTGTGCTACTTCCATACCTCTCAACCTGTTCGTACAGGATATCTGGAGATAGCCTCTCAAAATGGGGAGACAATGGGCCATACGGTGATTGTGACTATTTCTCTCAGTAATGTATAGGTTGCTATGGTTACAGGGTTTGTTTTAGCAGACATCTGACATATGAAGTTTGACACTGTCATGTATTGTTTCAGTACCTCGTGACATACCTCTTCAGATCATCACAGTGATTTACCAGAGGAATATAGGATGGATGATGCACACACCAATATTATGGGCCAAATGCTACACATTCTTGCACAATCCAGCCTGTTGAGTGGTGTGCCTACAACAGATTGACTGCTGGAGCTGTGGAAATGGTCTAGCACCTTGGGTGATATATTACAATGGTGGAATTTCTGTGCATTTCTGTTCTGTCATGGTCTGATTTCCAGTCCACAGTTGGGTAATATAAGTCAGACAGGATCAGGGTGACAGGCACACTCCAGATAGATTTGTAAGGGATAAGATATGTGGGGGGTGTCCTGGATCAAATATGTTGGCCTATAGCTACCAGTACTTTGCATAGGGGTCTTTTCAAAAGTTGACTGCAGTTGCAGGGTCTTGTGTGTGTCAGACTATTTGACCAGCCTGGAGGTGTGTGTGTGTCTCACATATATGCATGGCTCACCTCATTTTGCTTTGCTGGCCACTTTTTGGGGTCATTATGTTGCATAGGATGAATGATCAGGGAAGGGTGTGTTACTCCCCATGGCTGTGGGTCAGGGTTCTGTGGGTGCAAACATGTCACCATTTTCCAGGGTTAGGACTGCCTGTAATGAGTGCATTCCCATGTTTAGACTCCTAGCCCTGCCTGTTGACTGTACGGAGTATCACAGAAGGTCCAGATTCAGGACTCATATATCTGGTTGGTTACCCAAACAAGTGTGGTTTTCAAGGAAAAGTGTTTTGCAAGTCACTCAGGGTTGAAGTCAGATATTACTGACATATGACATTGCAGTTTCAGACTTCATACCCTTCTGACATTTCATACTAATACAATCATTCCATCAACTGTATAACATTATTAGAGCAGTATTTCAAAGGTGTCCCTCTCTTTGGACCTTTATCACCCCATTATTCATGGCATTGTCCAGATTTCTGGCTCTCTGAGGCTGGCAGGTTTGCTTCTAGCAGTTAGCAGCATGGCTTTTCTTTGCATTTTTTAGACTGTGTTATGTTGGTGTTATGAACCCCATGATACTCCCTAACAGGGAACCGTGGGTGAGGCATGGGCATTTGCCAGAGTCCTGTAGGCCGGGTGTGACAGATGCAGGCCATCTGTAGCAAGGTAGTGCATTCTGATGATCATATGTTCCCAGGCTGCTGGCAGTGGACACCCCTGGGATGTCACCAGTAAGTTGACTGTGGGTGTTACCTACAATTGCTTTCTGTTCGTGTTGAGTCATCACTCTAGTTGACAGCTGGATACTGCTTAAGGCTAGGGACATGTTACTGCATTTCTATGGGATTATGGGTGTGGGGGGTGACACATCTGTACACAATGTACATTTGCAGAAACTAAGCTGATATTTGCTTAACATTTTGGTCCCATTTAGCATAGTGGTGTGCCCTATCTTTGAGACTACAAGCATAACAATATCAAGCACAGGTCAGATTGTTCTGGCATAAATATTTGTAGTTTCATGCCACTGCCAGACATACTATGATATCACTGTGTACATCTGTAGGTGGGGATTTCATGGATGTCACCATGTGGGAGCCTTTGCCAGACATTTCTGTATGGTTTTCTACAGATGATCTGCTGGTTGAGGCTGGGATGAGTATGGGACCCCCACTTTGACATCCATGCATGTGACATATGACCCTCCATTTATTTCGCTCACCACATATATTGCAGTGGTATTTGTCAACTAGGGTGATACTGCATAGTGTGGGTAAGCCAGTACTGGGAATACACTTCTTGCTGTCCCACAGAACTGTCAGCTGTCTGCTGCTATCCCAGTAAGCCACCCATTCCCTTGCATGCTTCCATCAATACCATAGATATGCTATCAGAACATTCTACTCCATTAATTTATTGTTAAGAAGACTGACTTACCTTGTGCTTGAGGCAGTTGTGAGAATGGTGCTTGAGGGCTGACTATGTCAGGTGCATGCAGTACACTACCTATACATGGTAAGTTATAGGTGGAGTGATGTTTGGCATCCATTTTACTGTGTGTGCGAGTCATGAGAGATCTCAGTCCCTCTGGCCTTACAGTGTCAGTGCATGTGCTATGCATTGCCTCTTTTCCAAGGACAGGGCATACTGGGCATGCCTCTGTCTACCTGCAGGGGCAGGCTCAGGATGTACCTCCTCCGAGTCGCTCTGTGCCTGTGGAGACCTTGACAATGGTGGGGGTCTGTGTGGCCCTTCCCTGTTTTGTTCCTGCTGCAGCTGTTTCTGCAGGATCATATTGTGTAGCATGGCACATACTATGAACATGTGTGCACATGTGGCTGGAGAGTACTGCAAGGCTCCACCGGATATGTCAAGGCAGCGGAACCGTGACTTGAGCATCCCAAACACACACTCTATAATGATCCTGGTTTGTGCATGTACCTCATTATGCATTCTTGTGTGGGTGTGTGTCCATGTGTGATGGGTGTCATCAGCCACAGCTCCAGTGCGTAACCAGCATCCCCCACCAGATGGCCATATGGGATGTCCCCACTGGCAAACGCCTGGTAGAGCTGTGATGAATACCAGATGTGGGAGTAGTGATAGATTCCAGGGCTGCCAGCACACACATTCATGATAACGCCCTGGGCATTGCACATGACCTGGTAGTTGATGGAGTGGAACCTCTTGCAGTTTTGGTAGACCCTACTCTGGTCACTGGGTGATGCTTTGATGTGGATGTGCATGCAGTCTATGGCACCCAGTACCTCCAGGTATTCTGCTACATGGTGGAAGAGGTGCATATTGGTGGTCCTCTCACAGGTGCTGGGGAAGTAAATGTGCTCAGCGGCATATGGTCGCATGGCATCCAGGAACTGGTGGAGTATCCGGGACATAGATGCCTGTGAGACCCTGTAGTGCTCTACTATCTCCAGATCATGTAGTCCCTGCTAGGTTACCCTGGGTCTGAACACTCTTCTCCTCCTCCTCCTGCTTGGTCTGAGTTGGTTGTCAGCATTATCCTCCTCAGCACCCTCAGCCTCTTGCACATACTGATAGATCAAAGTGACAGCAGCCCCTAACATTCTTTGCTTGTTTTGTCAGTTAAAATTCCCCATACATGTACACCAATGGTGTGGAGTTTGTGGGAAAAAACAGACTGGAAGGTGTTTGCATAGCTTATAGTGGTGTGCTGCAGATGCTGCCTTTGTGATTGGCTGACTTTGAGACATTCCACCTGCCAGCTATTTTACTTGTATTAGAGTGGCTCTAGTTTGCTATTTTCCTTTTTTTTTCTTTTCTTCCTTCCCATCTCCGCCCATTTTAAGCCTGAGTTGCGACACACAAATCCACTGCCTAAATGTAAACAGTGCTGCTATTTCCAATTTTTTTTTTGTTTAAGTCCCAGTGCACACTGCACACACCTATTTAGCTAAGGTAAACACATTTTAGCAGAAATGGCCCTCCCTGGATGTGAACATGCTCTTCATTTCATGGTGTAAGAAATTATAGCCTCAGACACATCCCCTTGCTTAGCTGTGCTTAGCTAAGCACAAACCCAGCCAACAGAGCTCCAATGTGCTTACAGCAAGCATGACACATCCACTTTTCATGTTAGCTGCTCCTTCTGCCGACACTATCCTGTTCTAGCACCTACATGGTTAGGTGCAGTGTGTGGACTTGGAATATTTTGCGATTCAGTAAATTTCCCCTCATTTGCATATCCCACTGCCTTAGTTCATAGATACTGATCTGACATGGAGCCTTTCTCCTTGACAACCACTGTTCCCTGGTAATGTTTTGATTCTGCATGCCATTGACTATAATGGCAAAATGCAGATTTCCCCTAAAATTGAGTTTTTCATTTTTGGCACAGTCCCATTTGTGAGCCACTGCCCTATGCTTAAACGGCCTAGATCTGCCAAAAAAAAAAAACTTTGATTTTTTATTAAACACTTTCCCATGCCAATGGTCATATATTTGGCCATTGGCATGCCTAAAGTTCATAATACATGCTTTTATTTGAGCTGTCATGCCTCTATTTTGCTATTTACAGAAATGTGTTCGGTTAGTAACCAAACATATTTCTGCAACTAGCACTGTTCCTGCATGGATGTCTGCCTGCTTCCTGAATTGCTAATTCACCTCATTTGCATGGTTTTCACCAGCAAATGAGGTAATTAGCATTCTGCATGGCTTTTCGTGCAGGAACAGTGCTGTCAGGCTCATGCACGTCAGATCAGCTGTTTCCTGAATCTTTTGGTGGCCATATTCTGCGCAAGAATGGCTACACTGTTCCTGCACAGAAAAAAAAGTTTAATGAATCCCACTGCTGGTCTTGGATGGGTAGTTTCCATCTCAAAGGTATATAATAGCCACTGTTTAGCATTTTGTGAATAACAGAACCTAGGAGATGAGTTGATCTTGCAGTGACTGGAAGCCATTTTAGACATTGTAGAAAGTTACAATGGTGAGTTCTATTGGTAAGGAGGGCAAATCTGCAAAAATGTTTTTCTGTTATCTGAAGTCTTTGTGAGTTTTGTGCTGAAGAACAACAGTGACCAGGAAGCCAAAGACCACAGCAAATGAATCCCACAATGGTAGAAACCACTCCAGTTCACAGTTATTGTTGAAAAAAACAATCCTTTATTGGTAAAACCACTGCAATTCATGGTTGAGCGCTTTCGTCTAAACATAGACTTCTTCAGAACCATGAAAACTCCTCAAAAGACTAAATTTAAAATTTCAGAGAAGTAAAACCACACCCTCAGGAACTGTCAGTCAATAGGCAGGCTGATCAAATCACAGGAAAATTCTTAAAGGTGTACACACACCAAAAACCCTTCCACATAAAACCAAGTGTAAATGGCTAAGAACAAATTTAGAATGTCAAAATACTACAGAAAGCCATAGCAATTTTAAAACTTTGCTCAAACTATGTTGGCTTTTCTTTTAAGTTCACTAGCAATGGAAATATAGTCATTCAATTCAGGTGGATTTACTGCGTCTAAACCCAGTTGCTAATACATCTCATGATGTAGAAGTCGATTTTCCCATTCACTGACAAAGGCACCTGCTTCTACCTGTTCAAGCTCCAAAACAAGTGAACTTCTTGAAACTGGAGCATGTACAAACATGCCTAGTCAAAGCACCCTTCATGTCCCTTTTGAATATACTATAATAATGCTGGCATATCCTTTTGTTGAGTACATATTTAGTCTTATCCAGTATAGAAGGCAGGGCATGACATACATTTCGCCAGGTAGACTAACATCTCTGATCAGCAATTGAACTTACCATGGATGTTCATACCCCTAATTTTTTCTATAATGTCACCTTCATAGCTAGTTTCAATATATATTTCAATATTAGATGTCTTTAGAATCCGGTGAGTAATGTACAATCATATTTGTGTGGCCAAATGTATCCTTACTTTCATTTGTCTTGTCTTAATATCAACTTGTCAACTTAATATTATCAAGGCCATACCTAATAATAGGAGAGTGTCTATCTTGCCACACATCTTTCTGAGGATCATTCAAAAAGTGGTGCAGAGAAATTGGGCCATTTTATGCTATGATGAGGGACTCAAACAAAATCTTCCTGATTTCCCTTCATTCACCTTTAAGAACAAGCCTAACATAAAACGGCTATTGGAGAAATCAATTGGTTCCATACAAAGTGACTTTTGGACTATGACAAAATGTGGATCTTGCCATCAGTGCACTTATATTGAAACCAACTGTGAAGGTGACATTACAGAAAAAATGAGGGGTATGAACATCCGTGGTAAGTTAAATTGCTGATCAGAGAGTTTAGTCTACTTGGCGAAATGTATGTCATGCCCAGCCTTCTATACTGGTAAGACTAAAAATGCACTCAACAAAAGGCTATACTAACACTACTATAGTATATCCAAAAGGGACATGAAGAGTGCTTTGACTAAGTATGCTTGTACATACTCCAATTTTAAGAAGTTCACTTTTTTGGGGCTTGAACAGGTGGAAGCAGATGCCTTTGTTGTTTATTGGGAAAACAGACCTCTGCATCGTGAGATGTATTGGCAGCTGGCTTTTGATATAGCAAATCCACCTGGATTAAATGACTATATTTCCATTGCTAGTTAACTTAAAAGAAAAGCCAGCACAGTTTGAGCAAAATTTTAAAATTATTATGGCTTTCTGTAGTATTTTGACATTCTAAATTTGTCCTTAGCCATTTATACTTGGTTTTATGTGGAAATGCTTTTTGGTGTGTGTCAAATTTAAGAACTTTCCTGAGATTTGTTCAGTCTGGCTATTGATTGAAAGTTCCTGGGGATGTGGTTTTGCTTCTCTGAGATTTTAGATTTAGTGTTTAGAGGAGTTTTCATGGTTCTGAAGAAGTTTATGTTTAGACGAAAGCACTTAACTGTGAATTGCAGTAGTTTTGCCAATAAAGAATTGTTTCTTTCTACAGCAACTGCAAACTGGAGTAGTTTCTACTATTGTGGGATTCATTTGCTGTGGTCTTTAACTTACTGGTCAGTTGTTTGTTCTTTGCTTGGATTTCTGTTTCATTTCCATGGATTTCTTGGCTTTTTGTGAATTTTGTGCTGAGTAAAAGGTAATCAGAAGAAGGTCATATTCTAATTTAGAAAGAGGAAGATTTGCTAGGGAAATGCAGAGAGAAGGAGAGAGTAAATGAGAACTTCTATATCAGTTGATAAAGTACTGTGATAGTTCTTTTGTCTATATGATTTGATAAAGTTAAAGAAAGATCAGGGTTAAGTCCTAAGTATTGCATTCAGAAATTAGGGGAATTATATCATTGATATTATCACTGATGTTAATAAAAGGTAGACGAGGGAGTTTTTGAGGGGTGTGTAAATAATTATAAGCATAATGTTACTATTATTATTATTATTATTATTATTATTATTATTATTATTATTATTATGGTTAATTAGCCCTGTTGCATAGCTTAAAGACTGTTGTAGTTTGTTCTGGAGATCAGAAGGATATTTACTGTCTTGTAATAGAAGAATTTTTGCAATTCAGTTTTGGTGATGTTGTGGCATTCCTGAAGTTGAATTTATTATTTTTATTTGTAACAGACGAATGCCATCTACATTCAGTATTGACATCTATGGATGGGAGGAAATCTGTAAGATCATTAATAAATAATGAAAACAAAATGGGATTCAAAATTAAACCATGTGACACTCTGGTGTTTAGGGTAACAAAGAAAGATAAATGGTTGTTAGTATGGACTTGCGAATGTTCTATACTCCAGCTAACATTGGAACCATTTGATAGTATTGTGCCCAAAATTAAGTTTGTTCAGCTTTATAAAAAGAATATTGTGGTTAACAATTTTGAATGCCATGATTATATCTACAAATATTCCAGCAATGACCAGACATTCGTTAATGTTATTTAAACATGTAGTCAGTTGCAGTGAGTAAAGCAATAGTGGCAATGAAGACATTTTTAAATCCGTATAGTAAGCTGTAACTATTCAACAGAAAGAATGGTTCAAAAAGCTCCCATGTATTTCACCTATTTAATATATACACTTCTGAACAACTAGCTCAACAGCTTTCACACATGCTTCATCAGGTTTAAAACTTGCAGTAAAAACAGAACCATTTAAATAACCTCATTCAGTGGCATCATCCTAATTAACATAATCATCACTTAAAGGCAAACAAATTAGTAATAGTCAAATATAAACATATTCGCTTAAAACAACATTATTTCAGTGGCTGCATTATTGAAAAAATGGTTTTAAATTACACATTTCTTTCAAACTTGGTAGCTGATAAGACCTTAAAAATATTCATCCATTTTACTTCTTGAGCTTCAGTTCTGCTTCCCAAACTCCACCTCTGTCACAGATCTTAACCGTTTGTAAAACTCAAAATTTAAAGTGATGTGTTTCATCATTCTCTATTATATGCTTCACTAAAGCATTTGTCTTCACTGATTTCTTTATATCCGATATATGTCCAATAATTATTTCTTTTTTTCTATTTGTCTTACCTTTATAGAATGAGTCATATTTCATACAGATAGCAATATACCCAACATTAATGGTGTCACAGGTTGCATAACTATTAAATCTATATTCAATTTTCCTAACAGGATGAAGAAAGAAGGAATTTCTATTTATAAGCACACAAGTACAACTATGACATGGAAAGGTACCTCTCGTTTACATTACTATTTTCTCCCTCATTCTCAGATCATTATAGCACAACCTTTGCTTTAAA
Source organism: Protopterus annectens (assembly GCF_019279795.1). Taxonomy (NCBI): domain Eukaryota; kingdom Metazoa; phylum Chordata; order Ceratodontiformes; family Protopteridae; genus Protopterus; species Protopterus annectens. Next base: position 235,325,357 of record NC_056738.1, read on the forward strand.
TTCTTACCTTTCCTATAAACAAGCTTTGGATTTAGAGGGAGATAGCATTCAGTGCTTCCACTTCTTCCAGTATGTACCAGTTCTTCTTAATCACCTTCAGAAATACTTTGGTGTGCCTGTTATAACTAGTGGTAAACCTTAACTCAGTAGTACTACCAGAATTTTGGTTCAAATTTGTAGAATCTAAGGGATCTGTATTCAAAAAAGGCTTCACTTTTTGATTTTGCTGTTAAGCAACACCATTTTTAATTAAATTGATGTAATCTATATTGTAACCTCTATTGACGCAACCATAACTTAGGCTGTCAATCTGTTTTTCAAAAATAGTACTGTTTGTGTTCAACCTCAAACACCTAATCATTTGCCCTTTCTTAAAATTAAAATGTAGATGCATACTTGTATGATATAATTATATATTCCTTTGGGTCTACTGTATAAGACCAAAAATACACTTGTGCGAAAATGGATTTCACAGGCACACTTCAGCAAAGCTGCAGTCAACCGAAAATACATTACTACATAGCAACAGTTATTTGAGAAGGGACTCACATCTGCAACAACACCATTTAGTAGAAAACAAGGAAAGTGGATACAGAACACCAAGCCAAAGTGCTGTAATTGTTAGAAAATAAAAAAACTAATTATCCACTACAAACTGCGATATCTCTCTGCTATAAATAATAAAATGTGACAGTGATGCAATGTTCTGTACAATATGTACAAGGTGAATATTGAAGTAGTGGTTTACATGCATAATAAATGAGATATGACTTTAACAAATTGTAATGAGGAATACTCTCTCCATTAAGTAACACAGGTGCCAAAGCACACTACAGTGGGGAAAGGGAATTTACGTGTTTCCCACTGTAGTGCGATCTCTGAGTTGGTATATTTAAGTAGGGGGTGTGGGGGTGCAGGAGAGCTTGCTCTACTGCAAAAACAATGTTTTCTGATGGCAGTTTCAGTATTTAAGGTATGGCAATTAGCTATATGCAATGTTGATCAGCTGAATTTCATAGTAATGTATTTTCGGTTAACTGCAGCTTCACAGACGTGCCTGTGAAATCCGTTTTCGCACAAGTGTATTTTGGTCTTATACAGTAGACCCATTCCTTCATGTAGGTTTGTTATAAACTTTTTTATTCAACTCACCTATTAATTTTTTTGTCTAACACTGTGCCTAGAAAACCTATTTTATACAGTGAATAAGTTTTCTTAAAAGTTAAAAAATTAACAGTTGATGTTAGGTAATTCTTAAATTGTTCAAGAACTTCAACTGAAGTGTTCCATAACATAAAGGTATCATCTACAAAACATTTATAGAATAAAACATCTTTAAGATATGGATTACAAGAGTTAAATACATAATTATCTTCCCAAGTTGACATAACTTAAGTTAGCGTAAGTATTGGCTACATTAGTACCCATTACTACTCCCTTCTTCTGTAGGTAGTAACAGTCCTGAAATTTCAGAACATTACTTTCTGGTACTAATTATAATAATTTACATATAGTTTGAATTTGAACATTAGTATAGTTGGTATACAAATTCAAATTCTGCCTAATGGCCTCTATACCAAGGCTGTTAGGATTCATTGTAAACAGAGAATCAACATCCAGTGTAACAAATAAATATGTATGAGCACTTCTATACTAAGGTTGTTAGGATTCATTGTAAACAGAGAATCAACATCCAGTGTAACAAATAAATATGTATCAGCACTATTACCCTTCTTCCATAAAGTTAACTAAAAACTGCAATATATATTTAATAAAACTTTGCACATTTTTTAACATTCTTTTCAATTTATCATTCAAATAAATGGAGATAGGTTCAATAACCCAACCTCGTGATGAAACAATCTGTCTAAAAGGAGAGTAATTAAGATTTTTTATGGATCTTTGGCAAACCAGCTATAACTGGTACAAGGAGATGTGGCACAGTAAAAAACTGCAATAATCCCAGTTTTATTGAACCATTCAGGTGCATACTATAGATATAAGCATCATGTCTAGAACTTAGCCTCTCCATTAGGTGCTTTGTGATAGTTTATAAATATCTTCATTATGCAGATGTTCCAATATAGCACCAATATATTTACCCTGTCCATCACTGCTGTAGCCCCACCCTTATCAGCTGATTTGATTAGTAATTCCTCCAGAGGTCATATTAAACATATTTTAAATCACAAAAAAATAGAATGATACAGACAAATTACATTCTACAAAAAATAGAAGCTACAACATTTAAAATGATTCAGGCAATGCAGCAGATGTGTGGTCATGGATGTAATAAAACTAAAAGGAAATAAGCCATGTGGGAGGACACTCTATATACAAAATCACACGTTAGGAAGCTCAATCTATAGGATAAAACTAGTACTGAACACCATAAGTAAAAGAGTATTAAACTTATTAAATCAGGACACACTATGTCCAGACAGTAGCAATTAAATTATAGTAGTAGCTAACAGGCATGGCGTCTAAGAGTTGAGTAGAGTATAAAAAGGAGTATAAGATATTAGTGGTATTACTGAAAAAGCTAGTAAGGGGGGCAGGTATTACAGAGAGATTTGCTATTATGGAGGGGGACAAGAGGGGGTAACTAACATTAGAGTGTAGAACAGATGAACAGTAAAGTAGGAATAGATAGATGTGAATAGCAGATAAATATTATGGTAGTATAGAGCAAGTGCAGATCTTTGATTTTAAAGTTAGTTTCTCTTTTTGAGTTAAATTATTGAAGCCATTAGAATTATTATTAGAACACTCAAATATGTCATATAAGTCTTTTTACAAGCTTTTTGAAATATACTCACTACTGCATGACTTACTGGAATAAAAATACTAAGTTTCCTAAAAGACACTGGTCGAGTAGGAAAAATAACTTTGAGATTTAAATTCTTTGCAAACAGTTTTAAATTTGTTAAACAATCTGAAATATGCCCATTCTCAGCTGGAATAAAAGCCAACCCCTTATTCAATACTTCCAACTCAGTATCAGTCAATGAATAAAATGAAATATTATGCACTATGTTTATGCATTATGCATTATGCAAGATACCTTGGTTAAGTTTGTGATCTGATCCTCATCCTTGGGCCTTGGTAACATTTTCCATTTCTTTTGCCTTTTTATTCCTTGTCTTAAGGTTTCTGTACTCCACTGAGGCATGGATAAAGGGACCACCACTGCAAGCACTGGGAAATCAGTGCACTCTGAGTCAAATGCCTTTACATAATTTTCATCAACTCATGGCAACAGTATAGGAGCAGAAGCTGATGTGATTTCCACATTATTCCATTTATCTCCAAGCCTGCTATATATTTGTCATGAGTTTACTGGCCAAGTGAACACATTCCCCTGTTCAAAATCTCACTTATTATGCTATAGTTTCCTCTTCTTAGTAGCCATCAGACACTGTTCAAAATGTTTTACTTGATCCATCATTTCGTCAAATAACTTCTTATACTGCACATTAGATAGGTGTGTTTCTAGTTGCACTCTTAACTGATTCATGCTACTCAGTAATTCAGCCTCAGCAGTCATAAAAAATTATTCATAATAGCCTTTGTGATGCCCGTGCCCTGGCCCAGCAATCAAGGAGCCTCAATCCTCACCACTAACACCAGTGAAGGACATCTCATATAGGAGGAAAGGATAGCCAATACACACAGTAAAGTGCACATTCCCTTAAGAGCACACAGAGATCACAGTCAGTCTGGGGCTGGTTGCTCCCTTGCTCTCCAGGTCCCCAATAAGACTCCCCACTGGCACAGCTATAGGGTCCAGATCTCAGCCTAGTGGGCAAGTTAAAACTTCCAGCACCCTCTCTGTCCAACTAGTGCTTTGTGTCCCTGCCCAAGTAGCTCACACACACACACACACACACACACACACACACACACACACACACACACACACACACACACACACACACACACACACACACACACTTTGAGAAGAGTTTATACAACAACACATACACTCCTGGGGAAGGCTGGCACAGGTTCTCCAGCTGTGTCCCTTTTTCCCCAGACTATATGGTAGTACCAGCTGCCACTACCCACTAATATTTATCAGCTATTCAAAGGCCCTTAAATGGGTGTCCAATTATTACTGTGCAATATTATTATCCAATTGGTAGTATAGCCCAGGGCTAAAGCTATTAGAGTGGCTTTGTACAATTTTACCAAAGGCATGCAAGTACTCTAAAGAGCTTAAATTATCTCTCCAAAAACAGCCACAGTTGAAAGAGTTTAAAAACATTTAATAACAAATAGTCAAAACACAAGAAAATACTTCTTACTACACAGTGCTAATCAAGAGTTCAGAGATCACAGATAAATGCTTAAAATAATTCAGTAGTACAGTTCTGACATCACAGAAAAACACTTAGTCTAATCTTTCTAGTTTCTAGCTATTTCTAAGAGGAAACACAAGTCTAAGATAAACTTACATATAGAGCAAGACAGTGCTGATGAGTTGGATGGTCAAGGCAAAAATGCTTATGCTTTATGCTCACTGATTCTCTCTGTTTTTAAAATCACATTCCTAGTTCACATTACATCATTCTTCACACTTCCCTGGGTTACATTACATCATTTTTCACACTTCCCTGGGTTCCTCAGCTAACAGAAACTACATTTACATTCTTCACTTCTGGGCAGAAACCAGAGCAATAAAGGACATTTATGCATGCAAATTCTGGCCATTAACTCTGGCCTTAAAACAATATCAAGAATTATTTCATCTAGACCGGCCAGTGCTGTGTTTAGATCAAAGGGTCACAACATGCTTTACTTGGTCAGTAGAGTGCACTGTTGTTACATTTTTTTCCAGTTCCACATATGACACTATTTTTACTATTTAAGACAACAAGCCTGTGGTTTACATTATTATATACAGATGACAGAATTATCTCCAAAATTTATATGGCTAGGCTGGCCGCCTTCATCTATCTTCACCTAGTCTTCACAGCATTATACACCAGGTTACTTTTTAAATGATGTGCCTGCCAAGTCTTAAAAAGCTCAGGGTATGTATCTGTATACGTAGGCATTTTTTTAAGATTCTCATGCCTTGAGGTACGATCCTTAGTTTCATATATACCTCAAAGCTTAACTGCTGCCATTGAAGCTTTTTAAAAGTCTGTAGTTTCTGCTCAAGACTTTTAAAGTTCACATCAAATGAATCATTAATAGCAGTCACTAGTTAATCATGGGCCCAGCTGAGATTCCAGTATTCATAAAATTCAGGCATCAAAGGATTGTTTGCAATGTACAACAAAGAATGTAAACCATTACTTGAAGAATTTATAACTTGTGAATAGAGTAAAGGTGAGGTAGCTGCACCTTTTAATATGTTTCATTTTTTTTGTACAGGTTTCTTTCAGATAGTTTTGCAATAGGCAGAGAATACAGATAGGTCTAAAGTCCTTGACATTTTTGGGAGAGGGTATTTTAGGCAGGGGAATTAGGATGAGGTGTTTTAAGGTTGGAGACATATTTCTGTTAAAAGGGAACATATTTGCATCCTGCCTTTCCTTTTCTCATGAGTTCATATATTGGTTACCATTAACCTTTCCTCTCATAGCTTCTGGCACAGATGTTGCACCACCTAGATGGGTTTCTTGTTGTCAGTCTTATTTGCATCTTTGCAGATAATGGGATTTTCAGGACTGCACACTGTATGCAAGTTAATATCCTGTGAGTTATTTGTGCAGAAATCAAATAGCTTCCTCTCTCTTATGGTTATGCCTTTCCAGTCATATCATGTATTCCCTGATGGGTCTATATTACTTTATCGAAGGTTCATTTCCATGAACTTTCATTCATTGAACCATATACAGCAAATCTTCACTTCTGCGAATGTTCAGTTCAATGAAGGATTTTCCCAGGGAAAGTAACGAAATGCCCAGCATTAGAAATTTTCTCTTTTCTCCACTGTAGTGCAATCTCAGAGTTGGAATATATAGCTGGAGTGTGTGGGGGCTTTTCATTCTGTCCTCACTGCTGGGTATATTTGCTCTGTTAGAGATCTCAATAACAACTCCACAACAAGTACAAATATGACTCTGTCATTGTCCATGTTGGTGTGAATGACCTGAGATGTACCTCCCTGGACTACATGAAAAGAGACATGGAGGAGCTCTCTGATCCTGTAGCCCAGGCAGGTATGACCCTAGCCCTGAGAAGCATCCTGCCATCACCCAGAATGATACCACAGTACAAGGACAAAATGATTGACTTCAACAATTGGCTAAGCTTCTGGTGTCATTCTAAGGGGATCCAGTATTGGTCTGCCTGGGATGACATAATCAACAGACTACGATGCTTTGCCAGAGATGGCCTGCACCTGTCACCCTTGGGATTCTGGATACTAGCTAAGGCTCTTGCCACCCCTATAGTGCCTTTTTTAGGTAAGGTTCAAATGACAAATTCACCACCGTAACAGGTACAAGCAAGCAAAATCTGAGGATAATGCTACTCAATGCTAGAAGTCTAAACCTCAAAATGCACTCATTCGAGGCACTCCTTAAAATGGAGAACATCGACATATGTGCAGTGACAGAGACCTGGTTCAAAGCTCCAGAGAGCACCCCTGCATTACTAGGCTATAATTCATACCACACCTTTCGGCCACCTAACCCAGACCGAAGCACTAAAGGTGGAGGCGTGTCAATATTCATTAAGGATATCCACACCTCCAGGCTAGTTGCACAGCATAATGCATCAGAGATTATCCAAGTGCAACTAACTCTGGGCAAGACCACAACCCAAATTGTAGCTTGCTACAGACCCCCCACCATGCCCCAGGATTCTCACTCCTCATTTCTTGATACACTGGAAAATATTAGGGTACAACCCAACACCTAATAATGGGTGATTTCAACTACCCCACCATTAACTGGGAAAACTACTCATGTACCAACTCTTTTGTTCAATGTTTTCTGGAATTCATAAATTCCAACGCCTTGGATCAATTTATTCACACCCCCACCAGGGCAGCAATATCCTAGACCTGGTCATTACCGACATGGGCGACCAGTGTTTCACTCCAGAGGTCAATTCCTTGTTGGTCAGATCCGACCACAAGCTAATCACCCTAGACATCCACTTCCCGCCCCCACCCCCCATTAGGGAAATCACTGCAAAAAACTTCTCCAAAGCCAACTTCACACTTCTTAAGACAGAAGTGGCAAACTTCATGACACCCATGCAGATGGACAATAGAGGTACGACTGCTGAATCCTACACAAATGCACTTTATAAGCACTTACATGAGTGCATGGATCATGCTATCCCTAACAGAACCAAGATGCTATCCTCCAAAAAAAGGAAGCCAATCTGGTGGTCCGCTGCCATAAACAAACTCTACAACAGAAGGAAGAAACTGTTGTAAAAAAGAGTAAAATCCCATGACTGGAGGAGCTCCCTGGTCAGCCTCAGTAAGAAGCTGAAATCCCTCATAAAATCCTCCAAAGCTAATTACAAAAACAAAATTGCCACTGACTCCAAAGACAATCACAAAGCATTCTATAGCTATGTCAAGAATCTCAATGGCAACACTCAGATCTGCTCTGAGTTACAGCACAATGGCACTAAATATACAGAACCAACTGATATTGCCAACATCCTGGCAGATAGGTTCAGTGCTAACTTTACCCCCCCTCTCACCCCCTAGAGGGCCCATCTCTATACCGGAAGAATGCAAAGTTCCTGTAATCATGGCTGCACAGGTAAAAAACACACTCTTCAAAGCCAAGAACACAGCATCCATGGGACCTGACAATATCCCAGGCTGCATTCTACATGAACTACAGAACGAACTGGCACCCCACCTAAGTACCATGTTCAATCATAGCCTCACCTCAGGCTTTGTGCCCACTGAATGGCACACCATGATGGTTATCCCACTCCACAAAGGGGGAGTCATGACGGACCCTGGGAACTATTGTCCCATTAGCCTGACGAGCCTGGTCTGCAAGGCCATGGAACGTATCATCATGGAACTCATACATAAAGACATTGGTAATCTCCAAACTCTGGACCCCACCCAGTTCGGGTTTGTAAAAGGCAGATCATGTCTCCTAAACCTGATAGACTTCTTTGAAGCAGTCACCAAAGCCATAGATGAGGGTAAGGTGGTTCACACAGCCTATCTAGATCTTGCCAAGGCTTTCGATACCATCCCCCACTCTGGAATTATAGATAAACTCACTTAAACTAGGTATAAATCCCTATGTCACAAGGTGGGTTTCCAACTGGCTCATGGACAGAAACCACACTGTGAAAGTAGCAGACTCCAAATCTGACTTCAGACGAGTGACAAATGGAGTACCACAGGGTTCAGTCCTGGTCCTCTCCTGTTTGGTATATACTTCTCTAAAGTACAGGCTAACACAGAAGGTCTTTGGCTAATGAAGTTTGCAGATGACTGCAAACTGGAAGCCATAATCAAAACTCCTAACGATGTGGACATCCTACAAAAGGGCCTCACTGAGACAGATGCCTGGTGTCAAAGCCATGGCCTGAAGCTCAATGCCAAAAAGTGCATTGTCATCCCCTTTGGTAAAAACTCTATACCCATGAACTACCACATAGGTGGTAGTCTACTTAACACTGAAAGTGTGATAAGAAACCTTGGGACACAGGTGGACAGTAGTTTCTCCCTTGATAATCACATTGCCACAGTGGTCAGGAAATCCTTCTACATGGCACACCTCATCACAAAAGGTTTCTCATCCTGAAAAAAGAGGTCATTGTTCCCCTCTACTCATCACTCATTAGACCCATTATAGAGTACAGCACCCCTTTTAGTATGTACCTCACAAGACATCTACAACAACTGGAGAGGCCACAGAAATACCTCACAAAGAGGATTACTGGCCTCAAACAGATGCCCTACGCAGACCGTCTCAAAAAACTCCAGCTTTACTCTGTCACACATCGCCTTCTCAGAGGAGATCTCTGCCTAACATACAAAGTTATGTCAAACCCAGAGCTGTTGGATATGCTCCACTTAAAGAAATCCCAATCCCTCCAAACTACACTCTCTAGGGACCTAAACCTCGTCACCACAATAAACAGAACATGCTGGAGGGATATATTCCTATCCCAGATACTTCCCGTACTCTGGAACAGACTACCTATCTATGTCAATTAGCACTCTTCAAGAAAAATCTTGATGATTGGATGGGAAATAGGAAATTCACCCCGGGATCACTTCTGTGGCTCTGGTAGACAGAGGTACAGGAAAATAATTTTCTTGAGTAGCGAAAGCCAGGGTACCTTTTTGGCAAGGCTTATATAGGCCCTAGGGCCAATAGCCTAGTACCTACCTATGAACCTATGAACTGCCTCTACTTGCTGTACGACTTCTTCCAGTGCTGTTCATTAGAAATATATATTACTGTCACTCATTAAACCTGCTTTTAAGCAAACTATTTTAACAAGGGTGTTACACTGTAATCTATCTGAAGAGTGATTTTTTTATGCCTTCTTATAACCTTGATAAAAAAATGCATATTTTACTTTGCTCAAATGCAGTACATGGATTTGCAGTACTGGAAGATGCAAAAACACCTGACATTGTATTCAAAATAAATGTAATTTAATATTGACAGTATAGCAAACATTACATCTACAAAGTTTTATCAGACCACTTTTGCTTTATACAAAGACTTTAAATACTTGATTTTAATTTGGTTTACTTTTTGCCAATAACCATATAATGTTTTGCATATATTATATTGGCTTGTACAACAGGGATTCAGTAAAGTAACTATGTGTAACCTTTATCAAAAAAGGAAAGAAAGTGTTACAATTAACAAGTATTCTGAATGGAGAGATATGACTCAAGACCACAGCCATTTTTCACACAAAATATTGCAGAATTAAATATTCAGCGAGAAAGAAGAGTTGCCAGGCATGAGTGAGTGAGTGCGTGTTCCGAGAATGATGAGCACTCATAATAATATTCTAGGGGTGTGGTTGGCAAATCTTAATGATGAAATGGAAGCACACAAGGGAGACTAAAAGGAAATGCAGTTTAAATACATTCTTTAGTGTGTGTGTGTGTGTGTAAGGGTGGGTAAAGTTTACAGTAGTACAGGAGTTTAGAAAAAACAAAAAAACATTGCAGCATGATAACATTCTACATGAAAATTTTTGCTTTCACAGCTGCAGCGGATTGTTTAAAATGAGAAAAACTTTTTTTTTTCAGAAGCAGGACTAATGTCCCATCTAATTTTATGCATCTGTTAGAGAATGCAATTTTTGTGCTCTGTGTGTTATATTGCTGATGCGTATGCTCACAGTTAGGGATATCTATGTGCTTACTTAGAATACATTTACATTAGGACTTTACTGAGCATGCCATTATTGTAGAAACAGAACATTTCATTCCACCAGACCACTGAAATTAATGAAATACCCAAATCTTCCTTTTAAATGGGTTCCCAATGTTGGCAAACCTCTTCACAAAACACCGATGCTCTTCACATTCCAGTTAAGGAAAACAGATAATTCATCCTGAAATTCATTCTTCCATCTCCTACTTTCAGCCATTGGAAATGTTTTTAGTCCTGTGGAGGCAATCATGTTTTTTTAACAGTGAGCTGACAGAGGACAAGATAAATTATCCATATTTACACAAGAGCGTGTTTACTCTGCTGAAGGCACTTCTATAGGTTAAGGTCTGCCTGTGTCTCTAGAACAGGGAGACAGAATGGCCCCTTGGTGTCTCCCAACACCCTTCTGCTGTGTCAATAACTGAGCCTCTCACACTGCCATGGTAACCGTCAGCTACACATGAGTGACTGGCAACTAATTGATTACTACCAGGACCAGATGGACACAAGCTGGTGCCATGTTTATGGTCCCCATAAAAAGCTGCACCTTCTGTTTTCAAGTGACATTCAGTACTAAAAGAAATCACAAATGAAAGAGTTGTGTTCCTTCCTCTGTTTCAGTACAATGATCTTGGTTTTTAATAGTATCTTTGACATCCAAACCTTTTCTAAGATAAGGTGGGGGCAGAGGGTGTGTTCAATTTTTGTTAAATGTTAAAAAATGAAGGGAGGTATTACAAAAACATAGCAGAGCTGAATGCTAGTGCTGTACCAAACAGATATTTGTTAAAAGTTTTCAGAATGACCCTCAAATTGTTGTGTCTTTCAGAAATAGCTCAATGAATCTGCAAAACACATGACAAAATGTAATGTTCACAGAATATTTTTCTAAATATCTATTTAGATTCCATACATATGGTAGCTTAAGTACTTTGAGGTTTCCCTTGACAATTAACTATACTAAAAGGAGAAATCCCAAGTGATTTATCGAGGTAAAGGACAAGAACATAAAATTCCCATGAAAATACCATACCGTGATTTATATAACCTGTGTGTGTTTGTGTGTGTGTGTGTGTGTGTGTGTGTGTGTGTGTGTGTGTGTTTGTGTGTGTGTGCATTTGTGTGCGTGTTTGTGTGTGTGTGTGTGTGTGTGTGTGTGTGTGTGTGTGTGTGTGTGTGTGTGTGTGTGTGTGTGTGTGTGTGTGTGTGTGTGCATGTGCATGCATTTGTGAGTGTTTGGAGAGTACTGTTTCTTGTTATAACTAACATACAATAACAAATAAAATAAACTGATAGCAATTCTGATAATTGCAAAAGTATAATGAGCTGTGAGTGCATATGTAGAAAGAGACAAATCAGATACTACATGTACTGTATAACAAAGTGGCTATAACATCAAATAATAACCAATGGGAGAAAATGCTCCTCATTTGTAATTATAGTAAGATGCAATATTAGTTTTTCACTGTACTGAAACTGTCCCTGGTATTGGCATTAAGTCTTGATAATAGTAAACATGCATAGTCTCATTAATTCCTGTGAAGTATCATAGTTAATTTTTGCCATTGTTATCAGAACATACACAAGCCTGCTACATTGGCATAGAAGGATAAAGTCTCTATGACATAGGTGAATTGAATGGATTAGTGGTCTGGGTGCTGTTGGAGCTGATGTGGGGGAAGAGGTGAGTGATGCGTCCCTGTCATCTCACCTGTACTTCGGGGGTGGGGAGACTGCAGGATGACACACTCAAGGTGCATTTTCCTGTGTTGAATCCCCCCCCCCCCATTGGAATACTGGCTTCAAGTGGGAGCGGGGCTGTCTTGAGGAGTTACTGCACTCAAGAATGTGAATGACACCTTCTAGATGATGTTGCATGCCAAACTATGGGTTTGTTACTGGGCATCCACAGTGAGTTAGGACTGAAAAAAAAAGTAAAACAATCCTTGATGGCAGCCTAAATAATGACACTTCTCAATTGGGTCTCACCAGTATATGAAGAATAAATAGGCCAGTTGACAGAGAGAGAGTAATAAAAAAATAAAAAATACAGACACAGAAAGAACATATAAATTTGACATGAACAGTGACAAGAGATCTGGACAGAACCTTTGAGATGTGAGGTAAAAATTGTTTTCACTGACCACCATATGATTGCAAGGAATGGTATCCATTCCTAGATGCTGCATTCACTTAGGTATGAGTACCAAAGTTTAATGGAAATATTAAAACCCAATTTAGAAGACAGGTTAACTGCAGATGTGCCCTGGTAGAAGGCGTTGTGGAGATGGTAGCAAAAAAATCTAACTATGTATGCTAAATTTAAAGCCCAGTAATGATTAAATAAAACAAATTATCCATAAGTGGATACAGCAATTATTGCACCGAGTTCTGCTGAATGACAGTATGTGAGTAAAAGGAACTCATTAAAGTGTGAATGGCATCAAAATAAAAATGGAAAGAAAGTGCCAAACCCATGCAACTTGTCAAACAGTTGTACTTAAAGAGAAGCAGAGGGATTTTTGTAGTATGTCCAGTAAGGACATTAATGGACCATTACTGGAGGCTGTGGTGGTTTTACTGAACATCAAACATTGCCTATAAAAAGAGACAAATAAAGCAACATCTGGGAACAATAAAGGATAAAGAAAGTTTACAGATGACATTACATATGACCAGACATAACTGTGTTATGAAGTACTGTAGTTAATGTGCTGGAATAGGATCCTAAGAAGTGTTCTGGCACCAGTTGTTCCAGATGGGCATGGTCTATGGCATGTGGATTATTACTTGATAGATAATGGACCTAACATCCAATGCTATACCCTACTGGAGAATAATATTATCCCACAGGGTTGTAATCTGCAGGAATCACCTGGTAAAAAATAAGTATGGTGCATCATGGTAGCATATTAAATCATTATGACGCACAGATGGAAAAACAGCCACATTTCCACCATCTTGTTAACTCTTCCTTAGTAAGAATGAAAAAATATGTAAAATAAAAAAATACATGAATTAAAATAATGTTACTGCAGTTACAAACTCCTGTCAGCTCGCTTCCACTGACTAAGCACTTAGAGACCATATGAAATATTAATAATAATAATAATAATAATAATAATAATAATAATAATAATAATAATAATAATAATAATAAACATACTAATGAAAAGTGACTGCAGTATTAGCAGCAGTTACAGCTGGATTGCTATTTCCCTACTTCAAGTAATTAGTGAGTGTGGAAAAAATAAATAGAATTAAAGCAAATAGTAACAACAATTACAAAGACTTGTGTGTGTGTGTGTGTGTGTGTGTGTGTGTGTGTGTGTGTGTGTGTGTGTGTGTGTAGTGCATGTGTGCAAGCTTGTATTTCTATTTAAGAGACAGAGTGAGAGAGATTTTGCAGAGGCTTGTAATGCTTTGCACTGTAGATGATTATTATTTATGTATTCATTTACATGATCACAATATGATATCTGAGCTGTACACAGTCAAACGAGTGGCTACACTTAATGGTCAAGGTTGTGTTTGTTTATTTATGTATGTGTTTCCTTCTGTATGACAAATTACAAACAGATACACACACACACACACACACACACACACACACACACACACACACACACACACACACACACACACACACACACACACACACACACACACACCCCTGTTCAGGCACCACTAGAACCACAGAAATGACAATACAGCATAACCTCTTCTCTGGAACTCGAACCCAAGACCTGCAACAACCTCTGGACAAATAGAAGCTGAGTTTTCCCTTAAGAGCCTTATATTTTCACTTGTGTGGTTCTAGCGGTGTCCAGTCAGAGATCTTTCTCTGTATTTGTGTGTGTTTTTGTGTTTGCAATCTGACCTTGTTCACCCTATTAGGGTTTTCCTAGCAGAAAGTATAAGACTCTTAAGGGAAAATCAACACCTGTCTGTCCAGTGATAGTTACACTAGAATGCTAGAGTCTTGTGTCTGAGTCCCAAGTAAGAGTGAGTTTTATGCTTTCACTCCTGTGTATATGAATTAATCTATGTGCATCTGATTTTCTGAACATGTGTGAGACTGTATCTCCACCTGTACATTGGTCGGGGTATAGACAGTATTAAATACTTACATAATTTATATTTTAGATGTAAAATACTTCCTCCGACAACAATTACGTATCCTACAGCAACTTTGAAACATTGAGAGAGGATTTATTTTACATCAAAAATATGTATAACAACTATATACTAATAATAAAGCAACACAGTTTAACAAGGGCCTCCAGTGACTTTGTTAAAGGGAAATAATGGATCTTCTAGGAGTGGATAGGCCCTCTGTCCATGGCTCAGAACATCCCTGGGGTAATCTGTTACTTTTCTGTAACACACATCTTTGTTATTCCTTAATTATTACTTTTGAAGTCTGTGTGACTTGGGGAGTAGGACTGTTATACCTAGACTGATAGTACATTTTCTCTTGAACCAGGACCCTGTGCTCACTATTTGACTATGTTTGAACACACCGCATAGCAGTTCACAATTATTTTTCCCAACAAGGCTCAAAACGTTTCACAGAGCTTCAGCAGATGAAAAAAATGACTGATGTATTTCCAGCATAGCTTTGTAAAGAGGCTGCTTTACAGCAAGAAAGATATCTAAAAATATTTGCTGAAAAACATAGGTATTGACTAAAAAACTAGGAGTGTTCTTGAAAGATTAAACTAGGAAAATAGGTAAGTTTTAAAAGTGGTTTGAAAATGCTAAAGAATAAAGGCAATATGCAGAGGAATTCTATCTATCTAAAGTACTAACCTCATAGACATATTCTTTATGTAACAAACGTCACCCTGCTATAGAGAGTGTGTTGGTTAGAAGATAGCACTGAAATCAGTTTTGAAATCTTGTCTTAAAAATATCTCTATTTTGACAAATCTACCATATGCAAGTTTCATCATGTTCACTCAGCAGACAGATAAAAACATAAAACCAGTAATGCATGTAAGAAGGGGTACATAATCATACCTAGAAGGTTATGCCCTGAAGGAAATGAAGGCTATAGAAATGTAAGAGTTCTCAGATGGACACAGAAGCACCATGCGTTCTCTAAGACTATACAATAACAGAATGATGAGTACAATTTATAGTACATTAGATGATTGTGAGAATAAATGTCATTGAAACCATATAAAATGGGACAGATATAACATCTAGTCATTAAGAGAAATGGTTGTGCTTGATGAGGACTGAAAGTGTCTTTGCAAAATTGTATAGTGATGTAGCTGCCATATGTTTATGTTGATGTACAGCTCTTCTCAGGTGTGTATGCATGTGTATGTTTGTATGAGAGAGTGAGAGTGTGTGTGTGTGGGTGTGTGGGTGTGTGTGTGTGCGTGTAGGTGTGTGTGTGTGTGTGTGTGTGTGTGTGTGTGTGTGTGTGTGTGTGTGTGTGTGTGTGTGTGCGTGTGTATGTATACATTAGAGAAGAGAGAGAGAGAGGGTATGTGTAGGTGGTGTGGGGGATATGTAAGCCTGGCTTGCTACTCTCAGGCACTTCTGAGCATAGCTCTCAACCTCTTAGCACGCAAAATCCAGACAAAGCACTAAATATAGGGACACATTTTAAATATTGCTCTTATAAACTAAGAAATTTGCTAGAATAAGATGTCTTGTGTTACTATACATTTTCTGAAGGATATTAAGTCTGAAACTCAAATGCTTGTCATTATTTAATGAATTCAGTCCTCACTGATTTGTCACAAAAATCCAGAAAACCACAAATTTTATGTGGAACAGACCAAAAATCTGGATGTTCTACAAAAATCTGAACAGGTGAGAGGTATGCTTCTAAGTACAGCAGTACTCTTTAGCTCTTGTCCAACAAACTTTTTCAGTTATGCATATCATTCCCTACCTGCATAATGGAGACATATATTCCCTAATAACCAGCATTACTTAAGGTTGTTCTAAATGTAGACAGCACACAGACCAGTAGCAGACTAAATGCAGAACATCCATAAGGTGAGTTAGGTCTTTTCTCCAGTGCATTGTTGAATCTATTTTTTTTTCTTGCACTTGTCTATGGCGAACATGTGTGCATTACTTGCAGTTGCTTTATATATTACTGATAGATTTACTTCACCTAAGTTACAAACAAAAGGTGGGTTTGGTGTATTAGATGACATCCTAATTAAATACAGCTTAGTATAAATTAATAAATTTATATATTTATTCAGTTTAATGAACAGGCTGGTTCTGGTAAGGACAGCTCACTTAAAGTGGAGATGTGAGGTGGCAACTTCAGTAAATTCAGTTTTCATCATAGATAAACAATACAGAGCACATGGCAAGAAATGAAAAACATTTAAAAATAACTATGCAATTTACAAAACAACATTGAAGTTCTTATGATCCACTAAAAATCAGAAGGAAATAGAATCACTTAAGTGGATGTCATGACAGATAATAGGTTTAACAACAATTATGAAGTTCACTGCACTCTAATTGGAAAATGTACATTTGCAAGCATAACTAAGGTTTGCAATTTATACAAAACTAATAATGCCCGGGTGACTGTAAAGAGGTTTTGGTGAAACCAGACTCAAAGTGTACAGAAGTTAGGCAGAGTGATGAAGGAAAAAATGATCAGTAAAGGTTCACAAGACAACACAGTAGCAACCTAATGTATCAACATGACAAAAGGGAGCAGAAGAAATAACTCAAAATTTCTTGTTATTGCAATAAAGTCCTTCTGGCATCATGCCAAAACACCTTCAGTGAAGTGATCTACTTTGGGATAGTGGGGTAAATGAGTTAAACTATTACACTGCTGAGTAAGTGAATTAGAGGATTATATTACATTAAATCATGACGGCACAAGCAATCAATCTGATCATCTAGCTTGCCTGTAGTTTTCAGCTTTTGATCCAGAGCTCCCTTCTCATCCTCCCATAAGCTTGCTTTTGTCATTGAACTCATACCTTTGTGAAAGCCTCCAATGACCAACACCCCATCACTCATTCTGGCAAACTATCCAAAGGCTGACCACTTTTCCATGAAATCAAAGCCTTCTTTGATCAACAATGTTATTTGTACTCGTCTAGCTGATATACGTTTTATCTCCTTTCCTCATTTCCTGTCCTTCATAATCTCTGTTCATGATTGTGTGGAACCTGGCAATGTTTCTCTGTATCCCACTTAATCTATACAGAATAGAGTCCCAGGCCTTCAATTCTTCATAATAATGCAGTATTTCCATAGTCTTTATTACCATAGGTGCTTTTCTCTGTATCTTATGCAAGTCTGTTATGTCCATACCCATACCTCTCAACCTCTTAGAGCAAAAAATCTGGACAAAACCCAAAAAAACGGGGTGGGGGGTAAAGACCCAAAATAGGAACATATTTTAAATATTGTTCTTATAAACTTAAAAAGTTGCTAGAGCAACAGGGTTTGCTTTAACATCCATTTTCTAAAGAATTTGAAGTCTGAAACTCAAATGTATGTTATTATTTAGTGACTTCAATCCTCAGGGCATTGAAATGATTTGCCAGAAAACCACAAATTTTGTGAGGAGCAGACCAAAAATATGAGCCAAAAATCTGGACATTGTGCGAAGATCTGGACAGTTGAGAGGTATGAATACCCAAGAATGGTCTCTAGAACAAGATGCAGAAGTGTACATGAGTCATAATTATTTTTCTGCAGAGTGGTAGAATGACTTCCTGATCATGGTATCTATTCTGCTCAGGATGAAGCCAAGCATCTTGCTAAAGTTAGCTGCAGCTTTTCTGTTCTGCACTTGATGACAGAGTGCATTTTATAAACATATATTAAAAATTTGTAGGAGTAGGTTGGTGAAGGGGACATAAGAGAAGAGGAAAAGTGGTGAGTAGCAGTGAAATTAATAGTAAATGTAATAGAGATAGGTGGTGGTTGAAGGGGAATGTAATTGTGTTGAAGAAAACGGAAACACAGAAGGGGAGAACAGATTACGTATTTGATAGGGATCATATGAAACAGGTATAAAAGAGATTATGGACAGAATCAAATAGCATAGAAAGTGAGTAATCTCCTGCTTGATGGTAACAGAGTGAATAATACTTCTGATTTCTGAACAAAGAGAATCTGAAGGTATATCAGATGTATGAGCTAAAGAGGACAGAATATCACAGGATGCAGTACATTAAGACATTGGAGTTTTGAAGTGGTTTCTAACTTATTTATGCAAAGCTAAACATTTTGAAAACATCAGAGTGGCGTGACCTGCAGCTGACATCAACTATAAATATAGCAACCCAGCTGTACACTGTTTTAATTATTTCCAGGGAACTCTGAGATAGGGTGAGAGCATAAGGTTATAAATTAGAAGTTGGAGAGAAGAATAGTACATGTAATCCTTGCAAGAAAAAAATAGGGATCAAAAAGCATTTAAGTCTGTAGGACTGACATTGATGCTTAATAAGAGTCTGCTATAGGTGCTTGCACGTTAGTAGCTCATGACACAATTGCTGGCTGATACTTGCTTGAAAAAGCAAGTTCTCAAACTGCCATTAACCCAAGTCCCCATTTCTACTTAGCCTTTCTAACACTCAACCCTATAAAACTATATAGCCCTACCAGAATTCTAACTCTAACCCTAAAACTTCCACGCAGTTCCCAACCTAAGTCCTCCCTCCCTTACCCTAAAACTCTACTTCTCCTCCCCCTAACCCTAAAGTCCTGGATTGTTCCCTAAATCTAAAACTCAGTTCCCCTCCGTAAGCCCAAATTCCCTAGTTGCTCTCTAACCCTAAAACCCCTTCCTGCTCTGTAACCCTTAAACATCCTTCCTGCACTATAAACCTAAAAATTCCTTCCCACTCCCTAATCCTAAAACTCCCTTCTCATTCCGTAACATCAAAATCCCCCCTCTTGCCTCCTTCTCATGGCTGTTTGCCCAAACTCACACAGCCTACATGTGCCGAGAGACTCTCAAGCCCCTGCCTTCGAAACAGTGGATTTTTGAGTACTTGTGACTTAAGAGCTTGTAGTAAACCCACTTGGAAAGTTTAGTCATATTGTAGACAACTGTGTACAGACACTTCCCGCTTTTGTCAGTTGTTGAAATGCAATAACTTTTGAGTTATAAAGCTAGACTATGCAAATTAATTGCACAGAAATTAAACATATATTTTAAAACTTAAAAGTCATGTCTTCACAAACTGTTTAGATTATTAAGACAAGTCTAACAATGTCATGTATATTTAAAGGCCAAATAAATATATTTCAGCAGACAAAATCCTCTGAATGTTGTAGCCAATGTCAGCATTTTGTTCAGTGTATTTATGCTACACTGAACGACCTTTTACCTGTAGACTTTGCATTTTGTTACTGTGCCTATGCTATGTTATGGGAGGCACTTACTGGGCTGCTAACCATTACAATGGTTGCACCATCTTGTGCAGCATAGACTGATGGACGCACTTTGCTGACACTACTCTGTCTTCAAGTTGTTGTCTTGATAAACTGTCATCCTGTGTGTTATTGACTTTAGCTCATGGTTTTACTAAAATTAACTTAATAATAATACATCATCACATGCAGTATACATCACTCCAACAATCATTCTTGACAAATTACTATATGTATTTACTTACTGATTTTTTTTTTATCTAAGGAAAAGCTACATGTCCACAGACCTCTCAACTCTGACTTTTCTGGCCTCACAGTCATTACTTCTACTAGACTTGGCAACACTTCTACCTACCGTGGCTACTCTGGAGTTCTTAATCTCATAGCGCAGGGTGATGGAAAAGGTTAGGCCAAGTGCCACCTCCTCCATATTTTGCTTTTATTGGATATTGCACTTCTGGTATACTGCTAGCACTGTTTCTGTAAAACACTAATCCTTTATACGGGTGTCTTTATCCAGGTCCTAACTGAGCATGTTTTCTTCTTTCCCTGTCTGTGTATGCACTGGTATATGATGAGAAAGCACAGACAGTTCTTTGTGTATTTCTCCCTTTCCTAATCCCCCTGCACATGCACAACTTTTTCTAAATGTCAGTAGTTTTGTATCTCCATTGTATTAGTAAAATAAAGCTGCCCACTTCCTGAGCCCATTGTGGGACTTGAGCCACTGGTGCTATGTGTTACAGGCTTGCTCTCTTTGCTAGCATGGATGTTCAGTGGAGATTATTAACAGCTACAGTGGTGGTGTTTTGTAAAGCAAACTCTATAATAATATTTCTATAGTTGCTCCTATTTTCTGGACAGCTGCACTAGAGACATGCAACTTATTTTATTGTGATTCATGGGAGATACATAAAACTGAAATTAAAACTCTATATAGACAAGAATCACTTTAAGGTAAACTTAGAAAGTTACGGCAAGTGAGGAGACAAGAAGCGCATCACTGATGGTCAATGGAAGTCAGTGGCTTGGAAAGGAGAAGCGGGACTCAGTAGGCAATATATATGAATGAATCAATAATATAATACAAATTAAAACAAAATGAACTATAAAAGGCATAAAGGTGGAACTAAAGAGCACAGGATGATGACGTGTGGTGACAGATGCCCAAGTAAAAATGGAGGTCAAATACACAGGGAAGGATAGGTAGAATGAGATTTTGGCCATGTGACTAGAGGTGGAGGATGAAGCCAGGGCATGGGTGTAGCCACGTGTTCTCTGTGTGTTCCACAATATACACTTTAAAAAAATAATGCATTTCTTTTATGCTATGAGAAGTGCTAGAATTTATGTATTTATTTATTTATTTTAGCATGATTTTTGTCCTTGTGCCTGACAACCATCAAGCCTCCCCTCAGTCAGACATTTTACTGTGCTGGGGGTGTGGTTGTCACCAAGGCAGCCATGAGGGTGGTTTGTGCTCTCATTGGCAATATGGCAATAAAGGCATGTTTTTCATTTGTTATTTATGACTTGCCACCACCCCTATTGATGACATGAGCAGCTGCATCACCACAAGGATCAACTATGCCACCACTGTCTATGCATACATAGATGTATGTTGCTCCAGATGCAGCAACAAGAGCTATCATGCCCACTTGGGCTGTCACAGTCATGTGCCAGGCTTCCATTTTCCAGCTGAGGCACTTTTATGAGAGCAGTGACATGGGTCAGACAGAAACTGCTACCCTCTCCCCATTAATAGCCATGTCCATCCTCCCCACTTGCACCATCAAATATCCAAGCCAGTAGACAAAGTTGGATTGTCAGGGTGTTTTCCTCTATATCATCAGTGCAGGTTATTGATTTTAATTTTAACTAAAATATTTATTGGGTCTATGTTAAATCATCGAACACTTAAAAAGGAGAACAACAATTTATCAAACCCATGTAAGGGAAAGCTTACAATCTTGAACGCTTAGAACAGAGATTTTTTTTCCACAGGAAAAAAAAAATCGCTGTTCCACAAAACAAACAAAAACATTTTTTAAAACAATATATAAAGTGGGGGGCTTCACCCCCCACACCCCCTGATGGGGGTGGCTGTGCCACCCACACACCCCCTACTTAAATATACCAACTCCAAGATCACACTGCAGTCACAAAATGGCAAAGTAATGTAAGCGGACAAGCGATTTCTTTCCCAGGGAAAGAATTTGCTTATATGCCATTTCACTATTTTGCCTTTTTGTGCTTTCAAGTTCGATCAAGACGCATTTGAAAGAATTTATCCTGGTTTATATTTTGTTAAATTACTTTTTTTTCAGAAATCTTGGTTGGTAAAATTTTTGAGCAATTCCAGTTATTTCATTCATTCGTTTTTTCTTTCCACTTATTAGCTGGGGCTGTCCAGCTGTGACGTTCCATTTTCAGTGGAGTCCCATGGAGGCATACCCAAGACTGGAGCTACAAAATTAATTTATTGAAATTAAAATATATGAAAAAGTTCTACATAGCAAATAAAAATAAAAATAGTGGGGAAAACTTTAGAAACATATGACTTTATCAGTCACAAGTAATAATGCAACAGATGTTCTATACAGACTTCAAAATGAGTAGAATTGTAAACAAAAACGAAACAGTTTAAAAGTTAACATTGCATTATACTAAATCACAGCTTTAGCTGAGTGGTATAATGTCATTTCAAACATTGCAAAAATGTAAACAGTTGGTAAGGATTTGTAAGTGAATACTTAGGGAACATAATAGCTACACAAATCTCTCAACATCTCAGCACAAGAGTTCAGTCAAAGCCAAAAGTTATGGGGTACAAAAGCCCCAAATCAGAGACATACTTTAAATACTATTCTAATAACATTTGAAAATTGACAGAGTTACAGGTGCTGCATTAGCATGGTTGGATATGAAGTTTAAAACTCAGATGTCTGTGATTATTTAGTGACCACACCATCAATGATTTGTCAGAAAACCACAAATATTATGAAGAACAGACAAAAAAAAATTAGACAAAATGTGGAGATTTTTTAAAATTCTGTAAAATTGGCAGGTATGAATTGCATATTGAGTTGTTGCATAAGCAGATGGCCAGAAATTATTTGAATGTTTGCCTGTCAGGCATGTTTCTTATTTGAACAGGGAGGTTGTTTCAACAAGTCATGCAACTTCATTAATATGGAGATAAAAAAACAGATGGAGCTTAGATTCTCTAATGTCCTAAGGAAAGGCTCTCCAAGTAATCTTGCCTCAGACTGAGACTGACAATTTTGACTGTAGATTGTAGAGTAGTTTGTGAGCTAGGCACAGCTGCATGGAAGTGAGATAGTGGTTAAATTGTAGTCAACCAAGATCATGAAGTGAATAAAAAGGTCCATTTTTGTCACAGCTCTACCTCAGTTAACAAATACTGAAGCCATAGCTAAGCTAACCAAAACATTCCCTAACAACAACCCACCTAACTCCCTTTTCACTTCACCCAACAACCCAAACAACAATCCTTTCAATTTCCATCTCAAACCTGTTTCCACCACTTTTATAAAAAAGCTTCTATTCAAGCTAAAGCCATGTTCTAATGCCCCTGACAACATTCCCTCTTCCTTCCTCAAGCATGCAGCTGAAGGTATTGCTCTCCCAATTAGTATTCTGATTAATAGATCCTTAAAAGAGTCATACGTACCAAAACTCTGGCGTTCAGCCTACATCCTACCTCTTCACAAAGGAGGCAAAAACACCACTATTTCTAACTTCGCTCCATCGCCCTACTCTCTCCAATATCTAAAATTCTAGAAAAATGTGTCCACCACCATCTTTTACCTTATCTAATTCAAAAGTACTTCCTAACACCCACCCAGCATGGCTTCCGTCCTGGCCACAGTACCATAACTGCCCTATTATCCTTCCTTGAAACTGTCAATCAAGCACGAGACTCTGGACTCATTGTATCCACAGTTCTGCTAGATCTTTCAAAAGCCTTTGACACCATCTCCCACACACACCTTCTTCATCATCTGGCTAATCTCAATCTCTCCCCAAATACTCTATCCTTGTTCTCCAGTTACCTATCTGATAGATCTCAAGCAGTCAAATGGAAGAACTCCTTCTCTTCATTTTTGCCTACACCTACTGGCATTCCTCAGGGATCCATCCTTGGACCCATGCTTTTCAACATCTTTATAAATAACCTTCACACCTTCATCCCTGACACCACAGTCATCCAATATGCTGATGACTCTACCTTGGTCTGCTCTGCCCCAAACTTTCCTGAACTACTGACCAAAACCCAATTAGCCTTTACCACTACAGAGAACTGGATGCACCAAAACCACCTTTCTCTCAACTCCAATAAATCCAAAATACTAATTTTTCTCCCCTCCAAGGTTTCCTCTTTGGACAAAAACACTTTCAATGTTCTAAGCCAAACTAACACTGCCATTGAAGTGGTCCCCTCTGCAAAACTCCTTGGCATCACCATTGATGAACACCTCAAATTTGATCTTCACATACAACAAAACATTAGGAAAACCCACCAAAAGCTAGGTATGCTATATAGGAACAACCACTTTCTTTCAAACTCCACTAGGCATACCCTGGCAACCACCTACCTCCTACCTTCCCTTCTATATGGAGCCCCTCTTCTAACGAATTTGTCTGTTACCAACACCTCTAAGCTCGAAGCTTGCTATAATAAGATCTCTAAATTTGCCACCAAATCCAAAACATCAGCTCACCACTGCCTCAGCCTTCACTCTCTGAACTGGTTAGAACTCTCTAACCACCTAGACTATCTACAACTAACCACCGCTCACAAACTAATATTCTCCCCCGATAAATGCCCAGCCTTAAAGGACATCCTTCCTCCATACATCCCTAACAGATCACTGAGATCCGAACACCAAAACCTAATCTCCATTCTTAAACCCAAATGACCCACTGGCCAGCTTTTACTCTCCTTTTCTCTAGGTAAAAAATGGAACTCTCTGCCTCCTTCACTTAGGACTATACCCAACAGTGAATCCTTCAAAACTCAACTTTTAAAAATGGAACTCTCTGCCTCCTTCACTTAGGACTATACCCAATACTGAATTCTTCAAAACTCAACGTTTAAAAATGGAACTCTCTGCCTCCTTCACTTAGGACTATACCCAACACTGAATCCTTCAAAACTCAATGTTTAAAAATGGAACTCTCTGCCTGCTTCACTTAGGACTATACCCAACACTGAATCCTTCAAAACTCAACTTTTAAAAATGGAACTCTCTGCCTCCTTCACTTAGGACTCTCTGCCTCCTTCACTTAGGACTATACCCAACACTGAATCCTTCAAAACTCAACTTTTAAAAATGGAACTCTCTGCCTCCTTCACTTAGGACTCTCTGCCTCCTTCACTTAGGACTATACCCAACACTGAATCCTTCAAAACTCAACCTTTAAAAATGGAACTCTCTGCCTCCTTCACTTAGGGCTATACCCAACACTGAATCCTTCAAAACTCAACTTTTTCTTCACCTATCTTCCAAATGGAAATGCTCCTGCTTTCACCCCACTTAAATTCTAGGGACTCCCAACTAAGTTCCCCTTACCCCCACTCCAAAAGATCCAGAACTAGCAGACTTTAATTGACTCCGAGCATATAAATATTGTTTAAAAAAAAAAAAAAATCTGTTGTCAAGTTGTTAAACTGTCTCATAATGTACTTTACACTCTGCATCTCTTGAATGTATGTACCCTACTCTTATTTCACTTTGTAACCTTTATTTGTTGTTTGCAACCTATATTGTATGGTATTTCACTTTGCAACCTTTATTTGCATTTTTGTAACCTATATTGTATTATACTGTTCATGGAGCTTTTCTCCCCGGGCCTCCACTGAAAATGGGCACTTCTTGGCCCAGTGGACTTCCCCGGTAACCAAACTGAAAATAAATAAAATAAATAAATAGATAAATGAAAGTGGTGGGTATGACTGTTGTGGATAGAAGTGAGTCAGACAACGTTATGCTTATATGAGTTTATGCTAAAGTGATTAGTCAATAAACAATGAAAAGAGCATGTGAGAGATGGGAGGAGGTATAATGTGACTGTGGACATTCTACCTTCATGTGTTAAAAATGATTTAGCCTTGGCTTAATTTCTTTCTTCAAGTCTTTTGATAATACCATGATGGGAACGGACCCCATTCCTAAGTCAAAGTATGATTAAAGTTCATGAAATTAGTACTGTTTCAGTCTTTGACAATTAGCAAAAAGTACTCTTTGCACCATTCCGCAATGTGCCCAGAAGTGACTCTTTCTGTAATTCATATGGAGTTACATGTATAAGTAGCATATCTAAATATAATTGTAAATTCTTTTTTATGAGACCCATTGCTCCTACTAATATTGAAATTGTCAGGGTATCCTTCTTCCACATTGCCCTTGTTTGTGCCTGCAAATCTTGGCAATTTATGACTGTGCGTCTCTGTGTACATAAAACACTTTAATCACTGGGTCTAGCAATTTCAATGATCAGTCTTCTTTTCGTGGACTACTATATCTGGTTTTCTAATATATATTTTTTGAAATGTTGGTAATGGGTGATCACATGTGGTATAAACTTCATCATTCTCTATAATGCTTTGTGGCTCATGTTTAAATGTTTCTCAGCTACTTCAGTACTGTATTGTTTGCACAATACCTAAAGCAGTAGTCTTGCAACATCATTACTCCTTTCAGTACATAGGCCCTCTATTGTTAGTATATCACTCCCAGCAACAAGATGTGTGACTGTTTTCAGTTCTGTTTTAAAGAACCTGCATTGCTTATTTCTCCCACATGTTCAATGGACTTTGTAAACCAATTTTTGTGTAGTCTACTATCCGGTGTTGCCAATATTAACCTTTCATCTTTTGATTTAAATTCACTTTTCCTTAACCATTCCTGTGTCAGATCCTGATTGACATGAGGTTGTTCCAGGAGTTTTCTATACTTGCAGCTATATTTATACCTTTTCCACATTTCTTGTATTTGTATCTGGTCTTTCTCCTTATATTCCTTCTTTTATTTTTTGCACATTCAGTTGCTGCCTAATTTCTGTCTACTACTGGTTTGATTTCTGTTCCCACCTGACATTAATATGCTACTAAGCTGAGCAGAGAAGTCATCTTAGACTTGTTTTTCTCACTGTATTTTGTATGGTTAGCAAATATGTATGCAGTACTATGATTGCAGATCTATACATGTAAATAGTTTTGAGGAGACCCATACCACCTTCAGAATGAGGAATATATAATCTTGGTATACACTGACTTCTATATATAATCTGATTACAGTGAAGCATTTTTCTTGTTTTCCTATCCAACTGTTCCAATCTCTTTTGGGGCCACTCACCCAAAAACAACTGTAAGTCAGAACAGGAAGAGCAAATTGATTTATAGCTTGGACTTTGCCTTAGATGTCAGGGCTGTGTTCAGTATTCATTTTAGTCTTCTACAATGTTCCTTACTGAGTTTTATTTGCATTTGTTCATGTTTTATTGTCAATCCTTTATCAAGTCCCAAATATTTATACACTCCTTCATGCTCATGTTCCTTTGTATCACATTCCTGTTCCAGGTTGATATTTTCTTGGTGCTGCAGCTTTTCTGCTTTAAATATTGCTTTTGTACATTTATCAAGACCAAATGACATTCTCATATCATCTGAGAAAGTTTTGACCAATTGTAGTTGTGCTTTCAGCTCCTCATCTAATGAACTGTACAGTTTTAAATCATCAACAAAAACAAGTTGAGAACTCTTTACACTTTGTGTTGTTTTCTAGGAGACAACTTGCATCCATGACCTAATCTGTTAAGTAGACAGCTTAATGGGTTAAGGGCAATACAAAAGAGCAGTGGTGATAAATAGTCACCCTGGAATATATCCCCTTTTAATTTTTTATCACTGGGATAATAATTTTTCCTTTATCATGGTTTAGCTGCAAAGTGGTTTGCCACTGTTTCTTTGTCAATGTAATGTAATTAATCAATGTAGGGTGTATCTTATACATCTGTAAATACTCCTTTAGCCATGAATATGGGATGCTGTCAAACACTTTTTTGTAATCTGTTATGCCATACTTAAGATTCTTCCACTTTTTTACAATTCTCCATTATGACTCTAACAACGAATGAGCCTTTGTTCCCTATAACTTTCTTTTGCTACCCTTTTGTTCTATTGCCATGATTATTCTTTTAATGACTGTAAACTTTGTCAGCCTCAATTCCAGTATACACTTTGTACATCATCTGAAAGCAAGTTATTGGTCTATAGATTTTAGGATAGCTTGCAGGTTTAATCTTAATGAGTATAATTTTTCTTGTTGTTAACCACGATGGTGTTTGTAATGCACATTTAAATAGTTCTTATGCAGGGCTAAATCTTTGTGTAAAGATGTTAATACTTTTAGCCAGATGTTAGGTAATGCATCTGGGCCTGGGGTTTTCCAATTAGCAGCTTTCCCTAATTTTGTTTCAATTTTTCTGGCCATTCCTTAATCCCTTTTCATATCCTGTACATTTTAATTTCTTACTGTTTCTTTTACTTCTCCTGTCCATTCAGCATCTTTGTTATGTTCCACAGGTTCTTCCTAGATTTATCTCCAAAATGTGTCTATTTCTTCTTGCTTTGGTGATGTTTCTATTCCTTTTGTTTGGTTTTCCAATTTTCTATAAAACTTTTTTTGGGGATCAGCAGTGAGTTGCTTATTTTGTACTTTTTCTTTAGCTTTATCTGTATATCTTCTAATTTTTTCTGCATGTTCTGACATCTTTAGCTTATTATTTGCAATAGTATATGATAGATCCTGGTCTGCTCTTATACTGTGCATTGCTTTTATCACACCTATCTTTCTGAGCATTTTTATTGATCTGTTCCCTCTTCTGTACTCTTCTAACAGTGACACTTCTTATCTTAATTGCTTTATAGTTTTCACTATAATTTTCTCTTACTGTGAGAACTACTCAAGTGCTAACTCCCTTGCCCAACATTTTCTAGAATTTATAAACTCAAATGCCCTGGTTCAACTGGTCAACACTCCCACCAGAGGTGACAACATATTGGACCTGGTCATCTCCAACATGGGCGACCAGTATACCACAGCGGAGGTCAACTCCTCGCTGGTTAGATCTGACCATAAACAAATCACTTCGGATATCCCCATTACGCCCCCACCCCCAAACAAGAAAACCACCGTGAAAAACTTTTCAAAAGCAAACTTCACATTACTTAAGACCGAGGTGGAAAGTTTCAAAGCCCCCATGCTGAAGGATAATGCTGTCCAAGCTGCAAAATCCTTTACTAATGCATTCTAAGGGCACTTACAAGAATGCATGGATCATGCCATCCTAAGCAAAACCAAGACTCACTCCTCCAAGAAAAGGAAACCAGTCTGGTGGACTCCTGCCATAAACAAGCTAGACAATAGAAAGAGGAAACTAGTACAGAAAAGAGTAAAATCCCAGGAAGGGAAGACATCCCTGATCAGTGTCATCAAGAAACTATGATCCCTCATAAAATCATCCAAGGTGAGCTTTGAAAGAAAAATTGTCAAGGACTCCAAAGATAACCACAAGGCATTCTTTAGCTATGTCAAGAATCTAAGTGGCAATGCTCAGATCTGCTCAGAGTTAGTGCAGAATGGCACAAAATATACTGAACCGACTGATATCGCCAACATCCTGGCAGACAGGTTCAGTGCAAACTTCACCCCCCTCTCACCCCCAAAATGGCCCATAACCATACCAGAAGAATGTAGAGTCTCTGAAATCACAGACACTTAGGTTAAAACAGCCCTCTCCAAAGCCAAAAACGCAGCATCAATGGGACCAGACAGTGTCCCAGGCTGCATCTTACACAAGCTCAAAGACGAACTAACCCCTCACCTAAACACACTGTTCAAACTCAGCCTCTCCACAGGCTACGTACCCATAGAGTGGCGCACAGCAACAGTTATTCCGCTCCACAAAGGTGGAGCCACAACAGACCCCGGGAACTATCACCCTATAAGCCTGACTAGCTTGGTCTGCAAGGCTATGGAGCGCATCATCATGGAACTCATTAACAGAGACATTGGGAACCTCCAAACACTGGACCCTACCCAGTTCGGCTTTGTTAAGGGCAGATCATGCCTCCTAAACCTGGTGGACTTCTTTGTGACAGTTACCAAGGCTATAGATGAGGGAAAGGTGGTACACACAACCTATCTAGACCTCACTGAGGCCTTCGACACCATTTCCCATTCTGGTATTATAGACAAGCTCACCAGCCTGAACATAAACCTCTATGTCACAAGATGGGTTGCCAACTGGCTCATGGACAGAACCCACATGGTGAGAGTTGTGGAAGCTGGGTCCAACTCTAAACCAGTTACAAGTGGCATTCCCCAGGGCTCAGTCCTAGGCCACTCCTGTTCGGCATATACTTCTCAGAGGTACAGGCAAGCACAGGAGGACTATGGCTGACCAAGTTCGCAGATGACTGCAAACTAGAGGCTATAATTGACTCTCCAGCTGACACAGACATCCTCCAAAAGGGTCTCACTGAGACGGATACCTGGTGTCAAAATCATGGCCTCAAGCTAAATGCCAAAAAGTGCATAGTCATCCCCTTTGGAAAAACAAAGTACCCACAAACTATCACATAGGTGGTAGTCCCCTAAATACGGAAGACATAATAATGGATCTGGAGACCCAAGTAGATAGTAATCTCACCTTTGATAATCACATTGCCAAAGTGGTTAGAAAATCCTTCTACGTGGCCCACATAATCACAAAAGGGTTCACATTCAGATCAAAAGAAGTCATTGCGCCCCTCTACTCATCACTCATCAGACCCATCATAGAGTACAAGGCCCCATTTGGGATGAACCTTACAAGACACCTGCAACAGCTGGAAAGACCACAGAAGTACCTCACCAAGAGGATCACTGTCCTCAAACAGATGCCCTATGCAGCTTGACTGAAGAAACTACAGCTGTACTCGGTTGCATACCGCCTACTCAGAGGTGATCTCTGCCTGACATACAAGGCCATGTCCAACCCAGAATTGATGGACATGCTCCACCTAAAGAAAACCTTATCCCCTCGAGCCACATGCTCTAGGGATCTAAACCTCACCACAGCAATAAATAGGACGTGCTGGAGGGATAGATTCCTGTCCCAGAAACTTCCCATGCTTTGGAACAAGATCCCAATCTACATTAGGCAGAGCTCCTCACTAACACTCTTCAAAAGAAACCTTGACGAGTGGATGGGAAACAGAAAGTTTACCTCGGGGATCACTTCAGTAGCTCTGCTGGACAGAGGCACAGGGAACTAATCTAAGGGGGTGGCGAAAGCCAACACATTCTGGCTAGGTTTATAAATGCCTTCGGGCAGATAGCCTAGTACCTACCTATGAACCTATGAACTATCTGATCCTTCCATGACGGCATTTGATTTATTCCCTTCCTTTCCTTTATTGCCCTGTGTTTTTCTGGTAAAACTTTATCTGTTATTAATTTAATTGCACAGTAATATAGCCTGTTTATGTCTATTGTATCATATACATTTCTGTTAATAGTTTTGATTACTGTGTTCATTTGTTTTATCAGACTTCTAATATTTTGGATTTTACTGAATTTCTGTAATCTATTTCTTTTATTGATCTTAATATGTCTATTTATCTCTATTAAATCAAGCAACTCTCCCCTTAGATTATTTTCTTCTAAACTGAGGGCACATTTTTTGTTTGCCGTTTCCTGCAGGCATCCTCGAGAAAGTTCCAGAACATCTTCCTATGACATATTCTCTTCAGCTGCATCCTGCATCATCTGTTGCTCTTTCATATGGGAGCTCACTGGCCTATCACTCCACAGCATTGACTGCATTAGAGTTGCCACTGTTTCCTTCTCGTTCCCTTGCTGTGCAACTCCAATTGAACTTTTGTACTGGTTTCTTACTGAAGGCGCCAGAATATCTTCATGTGGCAACTGATCAGATGCTTCCCTTTCCAGCTGTTTCCCCTTAATATGATGACTCCTTGTTTTTTCATGTTGTGACATTACCAGAGATGGTTTTTTACACTAAAGTCTTCAGTTCACAGGTAACCCCTAACTTCAGTTTCGATCCAGTACTAATCCTCTTTTCTTCTTTCCCCCCTTTGTTTTCCTATTTTTTGTATATCTGGATGCCATTGCCTAGATTTTTCTTCAAATATCTTTGGAGTTGCTTTTTTTCTACTGATTAGTTTGGCTTTCTCCTTTCCATAATTATTGCACTCTAACTCTATCAGATCTCTTTTTTTTCCATGTTTCCTTTTTATACCTTTCAAAAATCTCTAGGTTTTATTCTTTATACTTTCTCATTCGCTTCTTTTTCCAAATGGCCAAGAGTTTCTTGGTGTGTATAATATTTTTCATGGATCTGTTGTATTAACGAACACAAATTTGTATTTAAAGCTTTTGGCAGTTTTTCTCATGCAAGAATGTTGCTTTCCTCTAATTTCTCTCTTAATCTTTTTGAATATCTTCTATCTGGAAATTCTGGGTTTCTTTCATAATAGTAACAATATTTTTTTTATTTAGCCCTAATGTTTGATTAACTTTTATGATAGTGATTTCAATATGAACATTAAATCTGAGCTTGTTACATAAGGCTATTCTGAGTTACTTGATTGTATGTACTTCCACAATAAATATAAAAGCAATTGTGGAGGTGTGGACTAAGCTTTTGCTGTGAGAATATGTATAAGCTAATGAAGTCTTCAGACAGCATGGCAGAGCTATAACAGAGGTTGCCTTGGGAGAGGAGAACATTGACTTAGTTGTGAAGCTATTCAGCTGATTTGAATGACAGAAAGCATGTTTTTAGAAAGGAGAAAATAGTGGTTAGATAAGCACTGGTGATAAAACTGTCTGCATACTGGATGAGTTAGGCATTCATTCTCTGTGTCATATGCCACATTGTTTACATAAATGATAAAAGGCATATACAAAATACAGAGCCCTGGAAATTTCAGAAATAAGTAGGCATTGAGAGGCTGTAACATTTTTTTTCCATTTCACTGATTGAGACCAAATTCCTACTTATTTGGAGAACCACCTGATAGCACTCAAAGAGAAAACAGTGTTCTCAAAAGTCAACATGCGTTTTTGCATGCGACACATGTTGAAAACTGTTGATAGGGCCAAAAAATTGTAAAACACTGTGCTCACAATTTTTTAATCGAAGAATTCTCCATTGTTGTATTCAATGAGATTGAAAAGGGCTGTGTTGTAATGTATAAACATGCAAGGTGTGAAATGTATCAGATTAGAGAGATAGCAAAAACATTTCTGATTAAAACATTTTCCAATTATTTTGATGGGGAAATATTGCAATGGGATGGCATTTGTTTAGAGAAGTGAAGGGAATGCTTTTATCAAGGAGAACTGAAAGTGATTGTTTCCAGCAGTGGGGAACCTTTCTTTCTGTGATGGATCTTTTCTATGAGTATTAAAACAAGGTTGGCAATAGAAGGTTTGTAGGTAATGCAGACTTGACTCTTCCAAGTAATTTATTTTCATATATGAATGTTTGTTCTGTGTAGCCCTTTGTAAACTCTTTAGAATGAACCAGGTAACTATTAAATAATTGTATGCATTCTTTGTTAATAAATAAATAAATAAACATGAAAAGAGTAAGTACAAATTGTTCGGAAAGAAAAACAAGGCTGATTATGTAGTGACAGCTAGGCATTGTAAAATAATGAATTAGAGCTGATGAGTTTTTGCAGGGAGTGAAGAAATTGATTAGAGAATATTTTGGCTATTGTGGCACCATTTAGCTGCAGGAAGGGGGAAGGGTATGATAATGACCAGGGTGGATGAGGTGATCAAGAGTTGAATAATTTGTTTAAGTTATGGATATCGTGTCATTAATGTTCAATAAAATAAGAATTGTATTACTTATAAGGGTTTTTTACATTAGCTAATGCTGTACAAACTTGAATTCACCATGATATGCTGCTCTATTATACAAATCCCATATGTGGTCTTTGTTGGACATTGGTTATTTGATTTCAGGAGTTACCCAGGCCAAATAAGAGGCACAAATGTGTTCAGTTAGCATAATTAGCAAAACCTGATTGTGACATGTCATAGATTCATCCAGAGGTGCAGAGTAGAGAGGAGAAGAGTTGATATTTGATAATCGCTTTTGAGGGAGGAGATGTCTCATTTAGACATGTTACCTAACATGAGAAAGTACAGTTGTGTACTCTTACCATAAATGTAGATGTTCAAGTGTGTTCACTGTTGCATTCATGACTGTAGGGTTCTTCCTGCCAGCAGCAGCCCCCGATTGGCCAGAGTCCCAAAGTCTGGATTGAGCATCAGCTGAGGTCGCTTTTATCCTGACGTCAATGCGCCAGAAGGTATAAAGACCTCAGCTGACGCCATTTCCCCAGTCTTTCTTGCCACGCAGTGCCCTTTGCATTTCACTGATGCTGTTTGGCCTGTTCCTGCTTGTTTTCGGATTTAATTCCAGGATTTTCATTTTATAAGATAAGTACCCCATTGGGGAGGTCTTTTTCTTGCTCCAGTCAGATGTCAGAAAAAGTTAATAATTGTATTTTCTTGTGGGAAGCAAATACCTCATAGGGATTTTCACTATTACTGTATTCCCTGCCTGGGTCCTGACCACGACATTGCTAATTGTGCGTTTTGTGCTAGATTTAATCAGCGTACTATTAGGCGTAGATATAACTTTGCCTTTTAATATTTTGGAAAAAGGTTTAATTATAACATGTCTTCGGATTCTTTTCTGGCTTCTGGGGTGTGTAAGAGGCGCAAGGATACAGACAGGCCTCCGTGGTCCACAGCAAAGGAAGTTTTTGCCAGTTGCTGGTTCATCGGTCGTCAGTGAGGCGCCTTTGCAGCCCCTGTTGTCCACCTCTTTTGAACCAATTGCCTGTACCAACTCCGGTGTGGAGCTGATGGGGTCTTCAGAATTGCCAGGGACTGGACATTCGGATACTGCTCCCTCAGTTGGGTCCAGAGCCGGTAGGCAGGTACCGGCTTCTGAGGGAGTTCTCGGGCCTTCGCAGCTTCCTGTAAATGTGGATTCAGTTTTACATTCAAAGACAAAGTCTAAGGCTCCAGCTAAGGTGAAATGGCAAGCACAGGCCCCTTTTGATCAGGGTCCTAGGCCTCAGGGGCAGATGCTTAGGATGGCTGAAGATCTCTTAACTATGATCAGGGGTTCACATCCCCCTCCTGACAAGAAGCCTAGATTATAGTCCGATTATGATTCTTCAGACCAAATTTCTGTTTCTTCTGCTTCTTCCCTTGAGCAGGATTATTCTTTTCCTCCTTATGAGGAGTCAGATGCTGAAGATTCCTTTCCTTCAGCCTCTCCTCCTGAGGATTATTCTTTTGGTGAAACTTTGCATGATATGAGGGTGCATTTTCACTGGGAATGGCAGGAATTTTCTGAATCCAAGAAAAGGCTTAGGGATTTTCTTCTTCTCCCACAGCATAGGCCTCTGGCTATTCCCCCTGTATTGGACATTGTAGATGATGTATTTTTGGAAGCTTCTCTCTCTCCTGATTCTTTTCCCCCTGCTCCTGTCAAACCAGATAGGTATTATAGGGTTCCAGAGTCTCACAAGTTTCTTTTTAAGAATCTTTCACCTGATCCTGAAACAATTTCTCAGGGTCCTAAGGGTGTTAAAGCGGCCTCTGCTAAAAATCCTATTCCCTCTGACCGGGAGTCCAGGGCGTTGGAGAGATGGGGTAAAAAAGTTTATACTTCTGCTACATTGTCTATTAGTGCTTTGAACTGTCAATTTCATATGCTGAAGTATCAGCAATACCTTTTGTCTGTATTTAAACAAAAGATGTCAGCTGTTTCTATTGGTGCGGTAATCAGGAGTTACAGGATTTATTGCATGCTATTGAACAGGTGGGTAAACATACCCTGCATTGTGGTTTTGATTCTTTGGAAGCTTCTTGTAGGGCTGCAACAACTGGTGCAGTTATTAGAAGACATGCTTGGTTAAAGGAACAAAGCTTGCCGGATCAGGTTAAAGCCAAACTTTTGGATGCAATATTGGCTTTTAAAAGCCAGTGTTGCATTTGTGGCCAAACCTGAGCATTGTAGCGCTCAGTGTGTGGTCTAAAACCTGAGAACTGTAGCGCTCCATGCAGGCAGGGTAGCAAAAAGGTATGATGTCTAGAAATATACACTGACTGGGGAAGGGAAGGACCACTCTTGAGAGGGACACAGCCTACATTCTATAAGTTTGTGTACATTTCGGAAAATCCTTCCCAACCCACTAGGTAATAGATCCCTTTTGAAGTGGGTGCAACATGCATACTACCAGCTATATGACAAAATACAAGGTTAATATTTTGAAGTACTTTAGAAGATGGCCAAAAAGGAGGGGAAATGTAGTCATGGGACAGTTTTTTTTTTGCCACTGAGCTGGGATGTTCACACATCAAAGTTAACATTAAAAAGAGGAAATAGAAGCTTAGGTGCATTTTTCTCTCAAGCAGAAGGTGAAACAGCTGTGATATAGGGAAACCTTCCTGATAGTTCTCATCAGTGCAGGTAAGGTTGCAGGGTAGAGGTGAGAGAGTCACTGGACAGCAGTGATGACACCACTTGTAGTGATTTATCTAGTTGTTTATTCTTTTGTTAAGCAGGTGAGTAGGCTGACATAAGGAACTTTCTTTTGAACTACAATGTGATCTTGAAATAGGGCAAAAATGTAGTACATTGTGGTGACAGGTCATTGAGGGGGAATAATGAGATGAGAATAAGCATATTTACACAACAAAACTAGCAATGTAAACAACCTTAACAAAGGAGAAGTCTCACTAGCTTTTGAAATGCTATGAGACTCTGCTGTTGTTCAGCACAGAGAACTGGATACAACTGTAATAAATACCAGCTGAAGTTCAGGTGTATAACCAAGTGATTTCTGCCTATCCTGCAGGTAAGTATTTGAGGAATCCACTGTAAGAAGGAAGGTACTTATCAGAACACGTGTGTTGGAGGGAGGAGTTCCATATCCTTAGACCTAAAGTGAATGAGCTTTCATCATCTGTATTGTTTTTTGTATCGGGGGATGGATAAATTGAGTTAAGAAATAATAGTGGAACTTTGTCTTGCACTACAAAAGTGCTTAATTGATTTGTCTTTTTCCAGATATTGGAGCATAATCACGGCACGCCATGTACTACATAGCGGTTGTCTTGGGATGTGGGAAGAAACTGCAGTACTTCAAAAACAACACACAAAAACTGGGACAGCATGCAGTCTTTGCATAGAAGGCATTAACATACAAACTGGAGGACCTCTTGGTGTGCAGCAGCGATGCAATGTTACTCACCGCACCACTGTGCTACCCATGTGCTATTGTTAAGTCTGCCCATATGTTTGTAACCCTGCTCCTGCTATCCATCACACCAGTGCTACACTTGCATCACCCACGTGTTTCCTTTTATGATGTAAGGGCACAGCTAAGGCATGACCATCAACCAGTCAGTAATCAGTGGAAGTTTCTTTTACAATCTACAATGCCTCAGCAAATGCCAACTGACATCAAATGGAGGGCATGCAATAGACCTTCCTGAATGAGGAGGTCACACACTTATGGGAATGACATATCCCTCAAAAGGCCCACCTACTTTGCATCAATCTGATCTCCTTTCTCCCCTGGAGATCAGGGTTAGGATTGTGTACCCTAGATATGTATGCCCACAGGCCCCCACTTGAGAAAGGTACACAGGCAGTGCCTCATATACTCCTATGTTAATATTACCCAGGCCTCTAATCAAAACTGGATCATTTGGGGAGTAGTCAGAGCTTTATCACTTTTCAGTCAATGATCTGTCTCAGGTTTGCCCATATTTTCAAATCTCTATGGAGCTATAAGAGGCAGTCAGAGAGATACATGCTGTGGCCACAGACTGAAGATATTTGCTCTGATTTCTAGATATGAGCTGACCTGGTCATCTATTAGTATAATGAATTTGTTAACCTTTTGCAGTGCTACATCATCAATATACCCATAGATGTAGCACATAGCATTCCTGTTGAACAGGTCATATATAAGAGAGCTGCTCATGATACAGAAATGGAGAACAAGTCAAAATGCTTTAGAGAAACTTATGGTCAATTTTGCCGTGGAATTGAAGTTTTGAACTGCCTGTTCTCTGTGTGCTACTTTGAGGAGCTAGTTAGCTAGATGAATGGTGAGTGTCAGTTTGGTTAAAGCCATGCTGCATTATTTCTTTTATCAACACGGGGTTAAATGTCTTAGCAGTGCTTACAGAAGTCAGGTCTTTATTTCTCCTTGTACAGATAACAACATTGTTAATTGTAAAAGTAGAAGGATCTTAAATAAGTTGTGAAAAGCACATTCAGCAGTTAACTGGTTAGTTATTCTTAGTAATCTTCATGATTTTGAAAATGTTAGAGGGAGTAAAATAGGACAGGAATTGTAGAAGTGGGGAGAGCAGTACCAGCAGAAGTTTTTTCTGTTAGGAGCCAAATAAGAGGAGTATATATGGCAGCGAATAACATTTTATGACTTTTTTCTGTCCATCAGCTACCCCCCTGACCCAATTGCTCATTCATTTCCACATCACCTGGGATAAGAGCCAACCTAGACTGAGGCAGCCATCAAGGGATTTATTATTTTATTCCTAACCCCCTTGCTGCATGTCCACTAATGTGCTTCACAGTTTAGTGCACAGTGAGTGTTGGTGAGTGTAAGTCACTCACTCTTACAAGGGACAGAACCCCTCAAAACATTCCTGACCTGTCAAAGCCAGCACTCTTACATGCTTTCCAGTCTCCACCCAGGACTCAGTGGGCAGTGTAATCTGGGTATGCACCCCAACACTCTTCCCTGAAGAGAGATGAGACAATGATGCACATCACTCTTTCCTTCCCCCTGCAAGCTCCAGTAGGTACCTGAGCCACTATTCAAACTCATGTCACTGAGTTCATAAGGCCTTATCCCACTTTGCCAATGGTGCAGATATAGATGACAGTGAAGAATTAAATCTAAGGCACCAGTTTGGGTTGCAGTTATCTAAGGTCATTGTTAATGAGTCTTCAACCAGACTGAAGAGGTGTTTTAAGATTTTTTCAGCAATGTCTATAGTAGCACATTAGTTGAGTATAGATAGGCAGTTAGCTGTTCAATTATGTGGTTCTTAGCTTTTTATGTCCTCTAATCACCACTCCCCAATGACACATTTATGAACCGCTTCAGTGGCTTAGGGGGATAAAGCCCTAATTACAGCCCAGCCAACCTGGCTTCAATTGCCAGGTCAGTTGACTGACAGAGCAGCTGGGAGGGATGGACATGCCTGTACTGGGGGAGGGGACTCATTGGTGATGCTCCCTAAGGGGAGGCATGGTCCAAGGAGGAGATTTACCCCTTGGATATGACCAATGAGTGTGGGAATGGGGGACGGGAAAGCGGGTAGGGCATATAACACAAAAATAAATAAATAAATAAATAAATAAATAATAAAACAGGCAAAATCACAGAAAACTGAGCCCCCATGATGCTCTTAAGATCCACAACCTACTCCAGAAAAAACAGAGGAAGTCTAGGGGGAGATAGCTGGTAGACCTGGGGTGGATGTGGGGCAATCTGGGCCGGCCTGGTAATAATGAGGTCCAAAGGGACCAAAAAATTAAAAAAAAAGACACATTAAGATTTTTGTTAAAATGAGTTTGGGATGATGCATGTTATACAGCAGATGGTCTGCTCTGAGATAAGAAGAAGAGCTCCAGTACTCATTCTTATCACATAATTATCATAGCAGAGTGCAGTGAACTCGAGACAGAATCTCACTTTTTGCGTCAGGAATCTCACAAACTTATGATGAACAAATGAGACTCCTTAGTCCAGCTTTTAAACTATACATATTTGTCTCTAAACGTTCAGGTGTTAAATGGGCCATTCTCCAATTTCTGTGGTATTGTAGCCACAGAGTTGTTGTAGTTGTGTGCCTAATATAGAACTGCAAAGTGGCCTGGGTTTAGTTCAATATCATCAGTAAGGTGGATAATGAAAGGCAGTGTCATAAATTCATCTAAATGAGGTGTTTAAGTTGTTGTGGCCAAGACTTTAAATATGGACAATGAAAACCCTAATGATGAGAGTTAATGATCTGCTCTGACATTATCACCACACATACTATTGTTAGGGAAATACTATACTATTATAGTAGATATACAAAAGCATGCAGATTGTCATATGCATCTGCTAAGTGTATACTTTTCAGAAGATGGTATGAGAAAGAGAAAGAACAGTGCTATGGATTAAGAAACATTCTTTAGGGTAAAATAGTAACTAGAAGTTGAAATGAAGGTGAACTGCATACTAGATTACAAGGGAAGGTGGGCAGTGTAGATTACAAGGGAAGGTGGACAGTGTACCAGAATGCTTGCATGATACAGTGAAAATGGTAACTGAATAGGAAAGGTGATGTGGGCTTGGTAAAGGAAATACTATCACACACTTGTGAAAGCAATAATTACTTTTTATTGAGATCAAAACAAGCCGTATGTAACTTTTCAATTATCTTTTTTATTTGAAATCTCTAGAACCAGTTCTTGATTTCCCTGTTGTTCTGATTTATATTTGTTCTGTTCATTCAGCCGCACAAGTTGCATTATTGTGGGTGCATAAATCACAACACCAGGAGGATGTATTAATTCTACTGCATTGATGTGTGCATATGAAAGCAATGTAGTTAGCCAGAAGCAAAACTCTCTATGTTGCTTCTCTCATCACTTTTATCTTTGTAAGCTCTTTTGTTTAAAGATTTATCAGCATTTCTTAATTATTTTCACTATTAGCTTATTTAACCCTTGTATAAAATATATTTATATTGAACTTTTTTCTTTACAACCAGACCTCATTATTCTTCATTCCTTCACTAAGCTTTGTATTGCACTTTTCTTCCTTCCCCTTGTATTTACCCATGCCACAGCATACTCCTTCCTTTGGTGTTTATGTAATTGCTCCAATAACTGTCATTTTCTGTTTCTCTCTACTCCCACAAAATGATTCTTTGTTTTGCACACCATTGAACATTGGACTGTTACCAGATGCTGTATTTTGTGTGGTTCAGTACTATATTCATTCATACAAAGTACAGCACTGAGTGCAAATACAATAACAAGACAATGTTATATAGAATAATAAAAATAAACCACAAGAATGTTTCTTCATTAACTGCTTAAAAGCAGGTGGTCATACTTGAGGTCTGCAGTATCTCTCCTTTCAAGATGAAATTGATTTTGTGCCTTAAAAAAGTGCAGACAGTACTCGTGAAAGTAATGTAACTGATGCTTTTTTTGCTTGCTTGTTTTGGCATAGGATTTGATGCATACATTTCAACATCTTAGAGCAAGAAATCTGGACAAAACCATATATAAAAGTGGGACAAAGGCCCAAAAATAGGGACAATTTTTAAATATTGCTCTTACGAACTTAGAAAATTGATAGAATAATAGGTTTGCATTAGCATGAATTTACTGAAGGGTATGAAATCTGAAACTCAAATGTTTGTCATTTTTTAACATCAATCCTTAATGATTCACCAGCAATGTGTCCGAAAACCACAATTTTATGAAAAACGGACCAAAAATATTAGGCAAAAGTCTGGAAATTCTGTGGAAATCTATACAGTTGAGAGGTTATATTTTGGTGTTATGCTGTCACTTGAAGCTGTACTCTGCACAGCTAAATACTACATTCATTCAAACATGGAAGGTACAAATACTGACTGTAACTGAAATAAAACACAATGCATCCACTGCAAAAATAAATAAGTAAAATAAACTTCAGAGCAGCACTGTTTCATCTTGGGTAAGTTAAAACCAGGTGTTCACATCTGAGGTCCACAGTGTCTGTAGCTTTAAGATGACATGGTGTTGCCTGCTTATAAAGGCAAATGCTGACAATGTTTGTGAAAATATTACAATTGATTTTTCCTGCCATTTGTAATGAACAT
Organism: Protopterus annectens; assembly: GCF_019279795.1. NCBI lineage: Eukaryota > Metazoa > Chordata > Ceratodontiformes > Protopteridae > Protopterus > Protopterus annectens. The sequence goes on from NC_056738.1 coordinate 235,367,139, forward strand.
CATTGTAAGCCAGATGTTACAAGAAAATACTGAATGAATCAAAATGTGTACCAAGGCCTAGATTCCCAAAATCTGGTGCAGTGAGAGGGAAGCAACCTCTGCCATCCTGCTGTTGCTACACTGAAGTATGCACTCTTCCTCACACCTGGGATAACAAGCATCCCAGTGGTGGTGGTGGTGGGGGTATCTCACAATTTAATATCTTGCAGTGTCAAAATATTGAGGGAATGGGAGTCTTATATGCCCAGGACAGGTCACGAAATTCTATAAAATTAACAATTCTCTGTTAATGAAGCTCATTAACTGAATTTACCTGAAGGCACATTTGGATTATTGAGCCCTAGTGAAGTTTGACATCTGCAGCAGCTTAACCAGTATGTGTCGGGTCTAGTATTGGATTCCAGGTCTAACAGACAGATGGAGCTGCTTGGGAATGAGACCATCCGGCACAATATCTCCAGCTATAGGGTGGACTGGAGAATGCAGGTATGAGAGCCAGCATGGCCGTCATGCCTGCATTCTCCCCATCCAAGAAGAAGGCTGGGCATGCAAGGCCACTATTCCATCAGGGAATAATTCTATTTTTAAACATTTACCACTTATAGCCATCCTAAAAAGTCTTGGTGGGATGGCTCGCAATTCATTCAACCAAGCGTGTACACAGTCCCTATCCCCCCAAACTCTTATAGCTACAGCTCAGTACTATAGCCAGGCTGGATTCCCACCAGGTACTGCATACAACACCTAGTTCCACATACAGGTGGAGTTTCCACTTTGATGAAAAGCCAGTTCAATTCAATATGTTTCTCCAGTACTACAGCCTAGTATATTGGCAAGTCCTGGTAATGTCCAACTCAAAATTATTTCTGTCGAGGCCAGTAGACTTTCTCACTATGTATATATCATAAGCCTGTTTTCCCTCACTTCATATTGCAGTTCCTACTTGTATTAGACTAACTTACCTTTAATTTCTTTACAAACCGTATACAATTTCTCTAAATTTTAAATGATTGTCATATACCTTGTATTGATTCTTAACTGATGTTTTTATATTTTGTCTAAGCAAAACACAAAGCCACCACTAAGAAAGTAAAATAGCAAGCAGTACACTAAAAATGGCCAAGAAGGAAAATAAAAATGCAATGGTTTATTGCAATATGGAATTAAGCACTTTCGTCCTCTGCATATCAGACTTCATCAGAACTAATACATTAAACATTAACACCATAATAAATACTTAAACAATCCCCCAACCAATAATCCCCACCCAATTATGATAAGCAACGATAAATTAATCTAATAAATAGTTAATTGTAGTCTCACTTAAAGGGACCAAAACATAAAATACATAATACCAAAAAATCTTTTAAGTATATAACAAACTAAACATGAATTGCTTGTCTCACAAGTAGAAAAAGTTAATGAAATGCAACTTATGATATTCAAAGAGCAACAAAACATGGTACATTACAACTATGTAAAATGTATGTAAAATTATATGTAAAATAATAAAAAAATACAAGCATGTTGAAACCTTCTTACATTAAAATTATAACTTAATGAATTTTAAACACACTGGAGATGGGAATATTATCATTTAGCCTGGGGAAATTCCCTGCATCCAATTTAAGCTGCCATAACAGTTTCCTGTACTCTACCCTTGAATCCTAAAGGCCCCCTCTGGGATTAGTAGACACCTGTTCAAGCACAAAAACCTGGTATTTACTGGAAGGGCATAACTATGTGTGTCTATAAAGTGCATTAGATTTGTTAGCATGTGTTACATCATACATATGTTCATAAATGTGCTTTTTTTAGGGTTCTCTCAGTTTTACCAACATAGAAACTAGTGCAGCCCAAACACAGGGCTAACTAAACCACCCTATTCCTGTTGCTATTAAAATGCCCTTTAGAATTAATTAATAAATCCCTAACTTCCAAATAAATTTTCCTGTATTGCTCAGGTACCTACATTGGTTACAAATCTCACATTTAAAGGTCCCCAGCTGCTTATCCCTCTGTAAAACATTATTATTCATCTTGTTTTCCAACATTTCCTTTACATTCTTACTTCTTTTCCTTACAAATACAGGTTTAGCATAAATACAGTATGTCAAGACCCACCCAATATATTAATAATTTTCTCTATGTCTCTGAATTGAGAATAAAAAGTATAAATAAATGCTTTCAGAGGAAGTGTCTCTCTTAACTACTGGGATCCCCATGCCCCCCCCACAAATTGGTGCAAACATTGTAATCCACTGATCAATAATTTCAAGTGACACATTATTAACCTGATCGAGGAGATACCCTCTTTCTGAAAACAGCTATTTAATATACTCAGTCTCAGTAATGAAATGATGATAATACAAAGTCATTCGAGCTGCCCTAATCATTTGCTTTTTGACAGTGTCTTCCTTTTGATAAAAGGGATTTTCACTCAAATAAGGTAAGTATGAGTTTGAAATGGTATCTTTCCAAAACACTTTAGAATAAAACCTGCCCTCTTGAAAATCTTTGTATAAGGTGACATCTAAATAATGAATTCTCTAAATGGAAAAAAAATAAGTGAATTTCAAAAAAAAATTGTGTTGTGACAAATATAGTCAAAAAACAATTAAAGTGGTCTATAGTGTCTTTCTATAAAATACAGATGTCACCCAAAACTCAGGTATAAAAATCCCAACAAGGGACAAAGGGAGAGTTCAAAATGAATTTCTTCTCCCAGTAGCATAGTACTAAATTAATATAAGTTCAAAAGACACCATGTGAAGCGACACCACAGTTCAGCAGTAAAGTATTCATTTTATTTTGTGTTTTTGTTCCTTAGTATCAGAGACTTCATCAGAAAAAACAACGTTAAAAATGCAAGGCAATTTAAAACATTCTAAAATATGTCCCCTGTTTAATGTAACCAATCGAATGAAACTTCCTGTAAGATGTAACTTCCTATGTAATGAAACTTCCTGTTCCCTCACAGTATAGATCTTGCACAACAGAATTAAATGCAACAAATTGCCAACACAAGTCACTGTTCATTTCAACTCAAAGCAATACTAAACAAAATCAAACATTTTGTAAAATTTAAGTTGATTTAAGTTTAAAATACAATTAATTGATAAATTAGCATTTAAACTGGGCAGCTGAATAGCATCAGTACCAAGCTGCCAGCACAACTCATGATATTCCAAATCACTAGGGCCACCCATGGGATTCTTTTCCAAATTTCCTATCCTGAAAGAAAGAAAATGATGTCCAGGAAACTCTTTAATGTGCATAGCTAAAGCATTGTTGACATTCCCTGTTTTCATATTCTACATATGCTCATAAATTCTATGTTTTAAACTCCTAGATGTTTTACCAATATAAAAACACTGACACTGCTGACTGTATAAACAGGAATCGAAACAATAACTCTCTCTCTTCTGCACTATTTATTGACCTATCAAAAGCCTTTGATATGGTCAACCATAACTTACTTATTAGTGTGCTAAAAGCCCAATCTCTTGACCCACAAGCAGTTCTTTGGTTTAAATCCTATCTAGAAAATAGACAACAAGCAGTGCTCTGGGACAATAATCTCTCCACACCCCTCCCCGTGAACATTGGAGTCCCTCAAGGCTCTATCCTAGGCCCTCTTCTTTTTTCCATTTTTATTAATGATCTCTATACTGTTTTTCCTCAAGCCACCTGTATACAATACACAGATGACTCTACTTTAATATGTACTGCTAAGTCATCAACTTCTCTCCAGACCCTTACTCAAACTGTATTTAACTCTGTTGAAAATTGGTTCACCCATCATTGCCTCCTCCTTAACCCCAAAAAAACAAAATTATTACTTTTTGTTTCCACCCAAAAATCACCACAGATCCACTTCACAATTACCTCTAATAAGCGAACTAGTATTTCCCCTGATACTACTACACATCTCTTGGGCAGATCATAACCTCAGCTATGATGATCATATCAACAATACTATAAAAACTGTCAATAAAAAACTAGGCTCCCTGTATAGAATCAAACCCTTCCTCATACCACTAGCTAGAACCACCATTGCCCAGACTCATCTCACTTCTACCCTATTCTATGCTTCTGCCATATATACCAATCTATCAAAACATAATCTTAGCAAGCTTGAAACTAGCTATAATAATATAGTCAGATTTGCCACTGGCTTCCCTTTTAGAACCCACCACTTTCTCAACCTTAAACAACTCGGATGGTCAGAACTACAAAACCAACTACTATATAATCAACTTGTGAGCACACAAAAAATTCTTTATCACCCAAATAATACCCCTATCCTCTCTAACCTGATCTCCCCATATAAAAATCTTACAACACTACGCTCAGCTAATAAGCTACTAATTTCCAATATTAAATCTAATAATAAAGCCGGGGACTCACTTTTTACCAATGTTGTGGGCAGAATCTGGAACAAGCTTCCTAGCACACTCACATCTCTCTCATCTACACCACTCTTCAAGAAACATCTCAAAGAACACCTAAAAATACATTGGCTTTGTCCCTGCTCTAAGCCTGACTGAATCATATCTTTCCTCTTATTTCTCTTCTTGCTATACCCCTTCCTCCTGGGCTACTTTTTTGCTTGCTTGTTTTGGCATAGGATTTGATGCATACATTTCAACATCTTAGAGCAAGAAATCTGGACAAAACCATATATAAAAGTGGGACAAAGGCCCAAAAATAGGGACGATTTTTAAATATTGCTCTTACGAACTTAGAAAATTGATAGAATAATAGGTTTGCATTAGCATGAATTTACTGAAGGGTATGAAATCTGAAACTCAAATGTTTGTCATTTTTTAACTTCAGTCCTTAATGATTCACCAGCAATGTGTCCGAAAACCACAATTTTATGAAAAACGGACCAAAAATATTAGGCAAAAGTCTGGACATTCTGCAGAAATCTATACAGTTGAGAGGTTATATTTTGGTGTTATGCTGTCACTTGAAGCTGTACTCTGCACAGCTAAATACTACATTCATTCAAATATGGAAGGTACAAATACTGACTGTAACTGAAATAAAACACAATGCATCCACTGCAAAAATAAATAAATAAAATAAACTTCAGAGCAGCACTGTTTCATCTTGGGTAAGTTAAAACCAGGTGTTCACATCTGAGGTCCACAGTGTCTGTAGCTTTAAGATGACATGGTGTTGCCTGCTTATAAAGGCAAATGCTGACAATGTTTGTGAAAATATTACAATTGATTTTTCCTGCCATTTGTAATGAACATCATTGTAAGCCAGATGTTACAAGAAAATACTGAATGAATCAAAATGTGTACCAAGGGCTAGATTCCCAAAATCTGGTGCAGTGAGAGGGAAGCAACCTCTGCCATCCTGCTGTTGCTACACTGAAGTATGCACTCTTCCTCACACCTGGGATAACAAGCATCCCAGTGGTGGTGGTGGTGGGGTATCTCACAATTTAATATCTTGCAGTGTCAAAATATTGAGGGAATGGGAGTCTTATATGCCCAGGACAGGTCACGAAATTCTATAACATTAACAATTCTCTGTTAATGAAGCTCATTAACTGAATTTACCTGAAGGCACATTTGGATTATTGAGCCCTAGTGAAGTTTGACATCTGCAGCAGTTTAACCAGTATGTGTCGGGTCTAGTATTGGATTCCAGGTCTAACAGACAGATGGAGCTGCTTGGGAATGAGACCATCCGGCACAATATCTCCAGCTATAGGGTGGACTGGAGAATGCAGGTATGAGAGCCAGCATGGCCGTCATGCCTGCATTCTCCCCATCCAAGAAGAAGGCTGGGCATGCAAGGCCACTATTCCACCAGGGAATAATTCTATTTTTAAACATTTACCACTTATAGCCATCCTAAAAAGTCTTGGTGGGATGGCTCGCAATTCATTCAACCAAGCGTGTACACAGTCCCTATCCCCCCAAACTCTTATAGCTACAGCTCAGTACTATAGCCAGGCTGGATTCCCACCAGGTACTGCATACAACACCTAGTTCCACATACAGGTGGAGTTTCCACTTTGATGAAAAGCCAGTTCAATTCAATATGTTTCTCCAGTACTACAGCCTAGTATATTGGCAAGTCCTGGTAATGTCCAACTCAAAATTATTTCTGTCGAGGCCAGTAGACTTTCTCACTATGTATATATCATAAGCCTGTTTTCCCTCACTTCATATTGCAGTTCCTACTTGTATTAGACTAACTTACCTTTAATTTCTTTACAAATCGTATACAATTTCTCTAAATTTTAAATGATTGTCATATACCTTGTATTGATTCTTAACTGATGTTTTTATATTTTGTCTAAGCAAAACACAAAGCCACCACTAAGAAAGTAAAATAGCAAGCAGTACACTAAAAATGGCCAAGAAGGAAAATAAAAATGCAATGGTTTATTGCAATACGGAATTAAGCACTTTCGTCCTCTGCATATCAGACTTCATCAGAACTAATACATTAAACATTAACACCATAATAAATACTTAAACAATCCCCCAACCAATAATCCCCACCCAATTATGATAAGCAACGATAAATTAATCTAATAAATAATTAATTGTAGTCTCACTTAAAGGGACCAAAACATAAAATACATAATACCAAAAAATCTTTTAAGTATATAACAAACTAAACATGAATTGCTTGTCTCACAAGTAGAAAAAGTTAATGAAATGCAACTTATGATATTCAAAGAGCAACAAAACATGGTACATTACAACTATGTAAAATGTATGTAAAATTATATGTAAAATAATAAAAAAATACAAGCATGTTGAAACCTTCTTACATTAAAATTATAACTTAATGAATTTTAAACACACTGGAGATGGGAATATTATCATTTAGCCTGGGGAAATTCCCTGCATCCAATTTAAGCTGCCATAACAGTTTCCTGTACTCTACCCTTGAATCCTAAAGGCCCTCTGGGATTAGTAGACACCTGTTCAAGCACAAAAACCTGGTATTTACTGGAAGGGCATATCTATGTGTGTCTATAAAGTGCATTAGATTTGTTAGCATGTGTTACATCATACATATGTTCATAAATGTGCTTTTTTAGGGTTCTCTCAGTTTTACCAACATAGAAACTAGTGCAGCCCAAACACAGGGCTAACTAAACCACCCTATTCCTGTTTCTATTAAAATGCCCTTTAGAATTAATTAATAAATCCCTAACTTCCAAATAAATTTTCCTGTATTGCTCAGGTACCTACATTGGTTACAAATCTCACATTTAAAGGTCCCCAGCTGTTTATCCCTCTGTAAAACATTATTATTCATCTTGTTTTCCAACATTTACTTTACATTCTTACTTCTTTTCCTTACAAATACAGGTTTAGCATAAATACAGTATGTCAAGACCCACCCAATATATTAATAATTTTCTCTATGTCTCTAAATTGAGAAAAAAAATATAAATAAATGCTTTCAGAGGAAGTGTCTCTCTTAACTACTGGGATCCCCATGCCCCCCCCCACAAATTGGTGCAAACATTGTAATCCACTGATCAATAATTTCAAGTGACACATTATTAACCTGATCGAGGAGATACCCTCTTTCTGAAAACAGCTATTTAATATACTCAGTCTCAGTAATGAAATGATGATAATACAAAGTCATTCGAGCTGCCCTAATCATTTGCTTTTTGACAGTGTCTTCCTTTTGATAAAAGGGATTTTCACTCAAATAAGGTAAGTATGAGTTTGAAATGGTATCTTTCCAAAACACTTTAGAATAAAACCTGCCCTCTTGAAAATCTTTGTATAAGGTGACATCTAAGTAATGAATTCTCTAAATGGAAAAAATAAGTGAATTTCAAAAAAAAAATGTGTTGTGACAAATATAGTCAAAAAACAATTAAAGTGGTCTATAGTGTCTTTCTATAAAATACAGATGTCACCCAAAACTCAGGTATAAAAATCCCAACAAGGGACAAAGGGAGAGTTCAAAATGAATTTCTTCTCCCAGTAGCATAGTACTAAATTAATATAAGTTCAAAAGACACCATGTGAAGCGACACCACAGTTCAGCAGTAAAGTATTCATTTTATTTTGTGTTTTTGTTCCTTAGTATCAGAGACTTCATCAGAAAAAACAACGTTAAAAATGCAAGGCAATTTAAAACATTCTAAAATATGTCCCCTGTTTAATGTAACCGATCGAATGAAACTTCCTGTAAGATGTAACTTCCTATGTAATGAAACTTCCTGTTCCCTCACAGTATAGATCTTGCACAACAGAATTAAATGCAACAAATTGCCAACACAAGTCACTGTTCATTTCAACTCAAAGCAATACTAAACAAAATCAAACATTTTGTAAAATTTAAGTTGATTTAAGTTTAAAATACAATTAATTGATAAATTAGCATTTAAACTGGGCAGCTGAATAGCATCAGTACCAAGCTGCCAGCACAACTCATGATATTCCAAATCTCTAGGGCCACCCATGGGATTCTTTTCCAAATTTCCTATCCTGAAAGAAAGAAAATTATGTCCAGGAAACTCTTTAACGTGCGTAGCTAAAGCATTGTTGACATTCCCTGTTTTCATATTCTACATATGCTCATAAATTCTATGTTTTAAACTCCTAGATGTTTTACCAATATAAAAACACTGACACTGCTGACTGTATAAACAGGAATCGAAACAATAACTCTCTCTCTTCTGCACTATTTATTGACCTATCAAAAGCCTTTGATATGGTCAACCATAACTTACTTATTAGTGTGCTAAAAGCCCAATCTCTTGACCCACAAGCAGTTCTTTGGTTTAAATCCTATCTAGAAAATAGACAACAAGCAGTGCTCTGGGACAATAATCTCTCCACACCCCTCCCCGTGAACATTGGAGTCCCTCAAGGCTCTATCCTAGGCCCTCTTCTTTTTTCCATTTTTATTAATGATCTCTATACTGTTTTTCCTCAAGCCACCTGTATACAATACACAGATGACTCTACTTTAATATGTACTGCTAAGTCATCAACCTCTCTCCAGACCCTTACTCAAACTGTATTTAACTCTGTTGAAAATTGATAAAAAAATTCATTTATTTATTTATTTATTTATTTATTTATTAATTAAGTTGTGATTACTTCACAAAGTTATTAGGCCTCTTGACAGTATCCTGCAAAATTTTTTTTTTATCTTATTACACAATAGATTTTAGCTATAGTGGATTTTTAAATGTATCATACATAATGTTAATTATATTTAATTAATTATTTATTTATATATTTATACTCACATTCACCCTGAATTAAATTATGAAATGTATATACATACCCATCTGTTTATTTATCTATGTATTTAATTACATTTCTACATATTTATGTGCATATTTATTCAACTATTCATTTATTTATTTATTTATTTATTTATTCTATACGGTTAATTGATCATTAGCTTACTTTTTTTAAATATTAAGCACTTATGCAATGGAATTCTGGCACATACCAGTAAAGTCAACATAAAGGTTCTTTGAGAAATATTGATTACCTCTGTATATGTTATATGAGCTGTAATTGTGTTCATAAGTTTTCATAATGACTTATGTTAGTAGGATCTATATTAAATGTTAGTTTGGTTGTATAAAGCATATCTCAGAGATAAAAAATATTTATTCTGTTCTAAAGAACCGTTAAATGCTCTTGCAGCACT